>NC_136600.1:16139734-16739734 GCF_910589615.1 Taurulus bubalis | reverse complement strand
TGTTCACAGAATCCTGACATAGGAGACCCAATTTTCATTTATTGTAGTGTCCCTTTTCACAGACCTGCGTGATCCTCTCCTCCACAGAGGCTTTGGTAACGAAGCGATAAATCATCACTTTCCTGTTCTGGCCAATACGGTGAGCTCTGCTGAACGCCTATGAAACACACAGATGAAACAAACAGCATAATCCCCTCATCCAAACGAACCAACATCCTGACGTGAATGTGAGGTTCCAATCAGGGTTTGCATACCTGGATGTCATTGTGGGGGTTCCAGTCAGAGTCGTAGATGACGACGGTGTCAGCAGAAGCGAGATTAATGCCCAAACCACCAGCTCTGGTAGAGAGGAGGAAAGCAAACTGGGGAGCACCAGGAGCTGTTGGAAAAAGAAACAAGGCGAGAAAGAAAATTAGAATACTGATTGGCGACCAGAGCAGCTGTTTTTAGCCAATATAAACGGTGCACGCACCATTAAAGCGGTCAATGGCCTCCTGTCTCAAGGCACCGGTGACCCCTCCATCAATTCTTTCATATTTGTATCCCTCGTTCTCCAGGAAGTCCTCCAGCAGGTCCAGCATTTTAGTCATCTGAGAGAAGACCAAAACCCTGTGGCCTCCGTCCTTCAGCTTCCTCATCATCTTCTGGAGCAGCGTCAGTTTTCCTGAAGACTTAGTCAGAGCATTGCCCTCATACATGCCATTTGGAAGTTTTGGTGCCTCCTGCAGTCAAGAGAAAGAAATCTAAATAAACTGAGAGCAGTAAAAATGTTTCCATACTTAAGACATGGATCACCCCCCAAAAGAAAGAAAGTTTGTTCCCTGACAACTTGAACATCATACCATGGCAGCTGCAGGAAAGAGGTAGGGGTGATTGCAGCATTTTTTCAGGTCCATCACCACGTTGAGCAGAGACACTTGGTTTCCTCCTCCACGAGTGTTCAGGGCATCAAAGTTACGCGTTAGGATGAACTTGTAGTATTTCCTTGTTTACAACAAAGACAAAAGGTTGAAAAAGATAATGAGAAAATAGAATTCAGAGATTAGACAAAATAAAACATATCATATACATAAATGCCAATCAATATTCTTCAATATGCAGACTGGTATCATTTCAAATCGGTGTATATTTCTACTGTTAAAATACATTACTATCTTTCTATAACGTACTTCTGCATGGGGCTCAGCTCCACTCTCACAATGAGCTCAGTCTTTGAAGGCATGTGTTTGAAAACATCAGCCTTCAGCCTCCTGAGCATGTGTGGTCCCAGCATGTCATGGAGCTTCTTGATCTGGTCCTCTTTGGCAATGTCTGCAAACTCCTCCAAGAACCCTTCCAGGTTGCTGCAGAGAGAAAGAGAATACAAACACATAACTACAGGATGGGGGTTGGGTGTCCTTCTTGAATCTGCAATTCAGTCACATATGCTGTGGCCACATGTGGGTCTACTGACCAGAATCTGACTGGTGTCAGGAAGTTGAGCAAGTGGAAGAGCTCCTCCAGGTTGTTCTGAAGAGGAGTGCCAGTAAGCAGCAGCTTGTGTTGCAGCGGATAGTTGTTCAGAATCCGGAAGAACTAACAAAAGACGGGGAGAAAAAGAAAAAAAACATTATATTTTATTAATTGAACAAACTCATTTTTGATAATCAGAATTAAATCTTAAACGCAGGATAAACACTTCCAAGTTATTACCTTAGACTGGTTGTTTTTGAGCCTGTGAGCTTCGTCCACCACCAGACAGGCCCATTCAATGGAGCCCAGCACAGCCTGGTCAATGGTAATCAACTCATAAGATGTCAGCAGGACGTGGAACTTGACTGTTGAATCTTTCTGTAAAGCACAGAGAGAAGTTAGTTTAGGGGTCACCATAACCGCAACATTACAATATGGAAATATTGACAAGCCAACAGCAAGAGAATAGATGGCAAGCAAACGCCACAACCACTATGTTTTTTTTTATCAGTTTTTTAATTCTTTGCAAAGGGAACACTGCATATTTACACTATGTTACAACTGCCAGCAGCATGAAGAGGTGCTGAGAGTTTATTCTGAGTGAACTTTTTTTTTTATGGCCGCCGAAAGTTGAAACATGTTCAGCTTTGGGTAAAATGCTGTCAATGTAAGCTACAAGTGCTGAACGGGTCAATCCTCTCTCCCGACGTAGTTCTGTCTTCACTTCAACCAGAACAAGTACTTTACCCTGTACCAACATTTTTACTTCTGCAGATAGTCTCATCAAAGCAACCAGACGCAACCAAAGCTTCACAGCTGAAAAATTGCAGTGCCCGTTTGCCCTTCTGTGTTTTGCATCAACAATAAACAAGTGGGCAATTTAACTAGTTTTAAGACTTATCAAAAGATCTTTGTCAAAAGATGTCTTTGTAAAAAGCGACATTATAACCAATAGTAGCCAAACAATAAAGCTTTTTATATAGCACCAAAATCAAAATAAATTAAGTCACCCACCCTAAAGGCAATAAAAATGCATATTGCGCTGTTGAGCCATGATTACCAAGGAAATTCCTTAACCGTGATCAGCCCTAAAGTGCCACAAGCTAAAACTGGGGATGAACCGTTGTATAATTTGGCAGCATTTTTTGTCATGTACATTTCTACTAGTGTAACTTCCAATAATATATACTTACTTCATCAATATTTCCTATCAAAGATATCTAATATTTTCATTTTGATACTCTATATTCTTGCTTACCTTCATCTTGGATGCTTTTTTCCCGCCTCGGATGGCATTTCCCTCAAAGGAGAACTCGTTCTCCCTGATGACAGCCCTGCTGTCTTTGTCCCCTACGTAGGTCACCACGTACATGTCAGGGGCCCACATCTCAAACTCTCTCTCCCAGTTAATGATGGTGGACAAGGGAGCACTAACCAGGAAGGGACCTTTGGAGTGACCCTGTACCAGGAAGACAGAGTCAACATTTACATATAAAGAATGGATTCATTATTAAATGGCTAAATTTATATAACGTTTTTAATCCAAAGAGCTTTACAATTTGCTTCCACACACCTATATCTGTACTGCCCTGCCTTTAGGGTCGAGTTCCTTACTTGGAGCTGACCCCCTTTCATGGCCAGAGTTACTGTGTGTCACACGTCTGAAACCCTTCCCACTAACATTGATTGACAGGGGAGGGCAGACTGAACGCAGCCAGTTCAGATGCCAAAGCTAGCATCAGAACAGGCTAATAAAAAATGCCTGCAAAAAAAAAAAAAAAAAAAAAAAAAAAATCATATATACTGTTCTTACCTCCTTGTACAATGAGTAGAGGAAGACCGCAGTCTGTACGGTCTTTCCTAAACCCATCTCATCAGCCAGGATTGTGTCTGTGGCCTGAGCCCAAGAAAACCTCAGCCAGTTCAGGCCCTCCAGCTGATAGGGATGCAGGTTGCCTCCTGTGCTGTCCAGGTAGTCCGGCTGCCGATCAAACTTGATGGTGGGCTGGAAGGAAGAAACAACGAAGAATATCAAATCCACATCTGTCTTGATTCAAGCTAATTATATTCTGCCAAACACAATTTCAGTTTCACAATAACCAAGGCTGTGTTTGAAGAGTTTGTTTTCTTTGCTTCAAGGTTTCATAATACTTACATCTACAATTGGATTAGCAGGTGGCTGCTCTGCCTTCTTGACTTTGACTGTCTTCTTTAGCTTCTTAAGAGGTCTGCCCTCCTCACCCATCATCAACTCTCTAAAAAAGGGAAATGACAGGGATAAAAAATAAACATATTTTCAACTGCATTTATTAATAGAAAAATTATCCAACATGTTGTAAATCTCTGTATACCTGTGATTCCAGTATGTCTGTTTGTAGGTGTCAAACTCTGGGATGTCCATGTCTTCGCTCTCCCATGTTGCCTGATCATAGGCCAGATCTCTCCATTTGATCAAGTAATGTATGTTGTTCTTTTTATCAACACTAACAGGAAAAAAAACACACAAGAAAGATGGAGTTAATGATAAAAGTGCTATTACTGCATTCGCTCTTCAGATGTGTACAACAGCAATTTTATGACTAAAATTCAGTCTGATGGCTCCACACCTCCAGAGGAAACTAAATTCACTGTGCTTCTTTGTAAAGGTGAAATGTGTATTTTTATTTATATATATATATATATATATATATATATATATATATATATATATATATATATATATATATATATATATATATATATATATATATATATATATATATATATATATATATATATATATATATATATATATATATATATATATATCCCCTACGTGTGGTTAATGATGCGGTGGATCATCATCCACTCCATTTTGATTCCATAGCGGTAAAACTCCTGCTCCATCTGGATAAAGAGAGGATCCTTGTTCTTCCGCTTGGTGCTTTTGTTTTCGTCACCCTCAACACCAAAATCTACAGGCGTAGGTTCGTCCATGTCGGTCTTTCTCTGGTAGTTGCGGAACATCACCTGGCAGTTAAGCTCCAACTGGGCAACAGGGAGGTAGAGAAAGGAACCATTGGGTTTGTGTTTGTATTTTTCTCTGCGCGCACGCACAAGACTGTCTCAACTACAAGTGGATAGTTTCAGAGAGTGTGCGCTACCTGTAGCTCCAGCACCCAGGAGCAGTGCCAGTAAGACATGTTGCACCATTTGACAAAGAACTCCCTCTCCCTGCGGCCTGCCAGCGGCGGGGGATCAGAGGCATCAGCAGCGAGATCAGCAGGCCGAGGGACAGGCGTGGGGGCTGGCGGCTCCCCCCATCGCCATGTTATTAACTTCTGGACTTTGCCCTTCATATGTGGACACTGTTAGAAAGCAGGAAAGGGGAGGAAGAAACATTTGATGTGATTTGATGATGTGATGCTCGTCAATGAACAGAAGCTCTGGTTTAATAAAAATAATAGGAAGGGTGAAGTTTTAGGACATGAGATATCAGCAAACTAAAAGCTGCTATGGTTTAACTAAAATACTGTAGACGTGCACAAGATGGAATCTACATCCGCATACACGCCCACGTGAGCACCCGCGCGCACAAACTCGTGCACAGCGCTCACCTTGCAGCGGGGGCAGATCCATTCTCCATTGGGAATTTCAGGGAGAGGAGGATTGAGGCAGTGGATGTGGTAGGAGGAGGGGCAGGTATCACAGCAAAGCAGCTCCCCTCCGTCCTTGCACACCCGGCAGAACTCAATGTGGTGGTCGTCTTCCTCCTCCACCCCTTCATTACTCCTGTCTTCTTCTTCCTCCTCTTCGACCTCAGAGAGCTCATCTCTGGCCTCCCACTGGATCCCCTCCTTCTCCTGGTGGCAGAATTACAGACAGAGAGGGAGGTGGTGTGAGTGTGAAGGGAGGGGGGAGGGGAGAGAGAGCGAGAGAGAGAGAGAGAGAGAGAGAGGGTGGGTGGGTGGGATGGAGAGACAGGCAGGGAAGGTATGCGGAACAGAGTGAAAGGAAACAAGGGAGGGGTGTGGGGTGATTTTCAAGAGCACCGGGGGTGGGGTGTATGTGCATTGCGCGTGTGCGTGAGGAGTCATATTGGAGGGGGAAGGAGGGGAGGGACAAGAAGAGGAAATGGGGGATGGGGGGGCGAGACATGTGGTGGGAAATAGGAGAGGATAGATGGAAAAATGAGCAAGAGGTTTGGGGGGGGCAGCAGAGGACAAAGAAAAATAGAGAACACAAAAAAAAAATGTTTTAAACATTTAAAAAGTCCATTTTGTCAATCCAACTTTCCAGTAAGACACTTCCACACAATATCCTACAGACAGGTGTAATTTTTTGCACTGCCGTTTCTTACTCCAGGAATTAGGTATAATCTTTTCTAACACAGGACCCAGTGGACTTCTCTGGACAGCTCTGAGAGGTACTCACACAGTGTGGGCAGCTCCACTTGCCCTCAGGGGCCTTTTCCATGTCAGGGTCCAGACAGACCATGTGATAAGCTCGGGGACAGGTGTCACACAAAATGATCTCTCCTCCCTGCTGGCACACCTCACAGTAGTCTTGGTGGTCTGTCTCGTAGCCATCGCCATCCTCCGTTTCCACTGAGAGAGGTGGAAATTAGCAGGACACAGTAAGTGTGATGGCCTTCATTTTGGCCTCGTCTTTAATCTTATTCGACGAAGCAAACCTCCATTCATCCGTCTGTTCTGAAACCTGTCTCGGTAACAGAACCAACTTTTTATTAAAGTATTATTTTCATGCCAACCTTTCTTCTTTTTCTTCGCACTCTTGGGTTTCTTCTTAGGACGGTTGCTGCGGTTCGAGCCATCTGACACCGAGAAACTCCCGTCATCAAAGTCACTCTCTACTTCGGGTTCATCTTCATCACTCTGAAAGAGGGACAACGAGGAGAGGAGATTGGGAAAGAGAGAAATAACATTAAAGTACATTACCAATTGTCTGATTAAATGATTATCTAATTCTCAAACGTAATGACTGCACTGTAAAACAGAAAAAAAGGGGTGGCACAAAAGTATCTTACCGAAGAGCGCTTCCTCTTGCTGTTGAGGCCGCCTAGTTTGATTTTTAGTGGAGCCACCTTCTTAGGTTTGGGCTTCAGCGGAGGCTTAGCCGCGGGTTTCGACTTCTTGCGAGCATTGGGACCTGAGGAGACAGATTAAAGTTTAAATCAGGACACAGTTTATTTTGTATTATTCAAAAACAACAAACCACCTTTATCTTGACATTTATTTATACTGTTATCTGAACAATAATGTATCCTTCACCTTTCCCCTCTTTAGTTTTGGCCTTGCGGAGTGGAGGTGCCGGGGCTGCTGGGGCTGCAGCAGGGGTCGGAGCAGGGGCCGGGGCAGGAGCAGGTGAAGTAGCCGCACTGGTCTCTGGCCCTCCGTCTGTTCCTGCCACCACCATGTTCTCCACAGCTGCAGCCACATTGGCAGCTGCTAGGGCTGCATTGGCAGTGGCGGATCCCTACATGAGAGGACGCAGTACAGAGTAAGAAACACACAAGAGGACAGCAACATATTGTTCATTACAAATCTGACTTGCAAATACCTTAAGAGGGTTGTTGGTGCTGAATTCTCTCCACTTAGCCATCATTAAAGTCATCATCTTGGACACAGCGATTTTGGGGTTCTTAGCTGCAATTAAAGGCCTATGGACATAAAATGTACAAGATGTATCGTGATTATTTATATTTAAATACATAGCTCCTTCAATAACAAGGTATATACATATTCAATAATATCTACTATAAAAGGAGTCTCCTCACCTGACGAACTGGCTGAAGGCCTTGTAGTTGGTGAGGGAGCTGTAGTCTTCCTGAGTAAAGACGTGGTCAATGTCTTTCATGCCCCAGGCCTCCAGCAGCTGGGTGGAGCTTTTAGGCTGAGGTGTGAGGAGAGAAGAGGGGTTGAGCAGAACAGCCAGGGAAGGTGAATTTGTTGTGTTAGCCCTGATGGAATTAATTAATTATCCACTCAGCAGCTGAGTCTAAATTAATCTTTACCTGGCAATCATCGTCATCGTCGTCATCGTCTTCTGGTTCTGGCTCTTTACGTTTGCTCTTTGAGCTGGATGAGGCTCCTTTCTCTGCAGCCGCACCTCCTTTCTTCTTATCTTTGGCATTGCTGGAACGTTTCTTCTTCTTCTTCCCGGGGGCATAATCACTTCCTTCACTCGCTGACCGCACACCTCCCTCTTCTGCATCTCTATCTGGTGCTTCAATCAGGTGCTCTGGGGAGCTGACTGGCAACTCCTGCAAAACAAAGAGCCACTTTGCAAATTACACAAAGACACTGGTGCTTTTATTTTATTTATTTATATATATATTTATATATATATATATATATATATATATATATATATATATATATATATATATATATATATATATATATATATATATATATATATATATATATATATATATATATATATATATATATATAGAAAGCGTCATAATTTCTAGTATGATTTCTAGTAATGAATGTGCCACTCTATACAGTTGTGGAGGTCTGCATGGAAAGTCACACAGCTCTGCTATCATCCATGTAGCTTCATAGACAGTACATCACTAAACTCTGGTATCAAATGAGCAGTCACCATATCTATTGGTTGACTGACAGAAAATTTGTTAACAACCCATGAATTCATCTTTTTGATAACTGTTAAAAAATGGAAAACAATTTGCAGTCACAGGAGAATAAAATGGATAAAATATGACTAACCCAGCAACGGGAGATCAGAGACATCATTACAGAGACCTGACTCCATCGTGGCATCCTGGATCTAGCTTTGATATTTGACAGGAGGTCAAATCACACATAGTCAAAGATGATGGACAGTGTTTCCCTGCTGTCAATTAGTATTTTGTGTCAATTGCCAAGATTTCCCTTTAAATAAGTGTCCATTAAGTCATATATCGCCAATCCCGGAAAAAAAAAAATCTTTTTTTTCCCAGACTGCTCTATTTAAATAAAAGCTCCCTTCAATTTTACTCAAATAGAAATAATTAATCAACCAGGGCTCAAGTTGTGCATTAAGAAAGGAGAAAAACTGTATTACAAACACCCAGCTTAGAATACTGCAAATATATAAATATTACAAGACTTTCTTCAGTGGTCCATAGACTCAATCACAATTGGGTTACCTTCTTCAATCGATATTGACATTTATTTAGATGAAAATCTTTTGAATTTGCCACTTTAAGATGATCGCCATATTGCCCAAAGAATAGTTTTTGCTGCTGTTGAAATGACTCCTAAAACAAACTTAAAAAATACATTTAAAAAAAGCACCTCTGTTTTTGCCATGTTAACCCTGTGTTGCATCATGGTAACAAATTATCCTTGACTCCTTGAATTATTGACATCATATATGCACAGAAATTATGATGAATGCATTTTTTGCCTTCACTGTCTGCTGTGATTAAAAGTCTGAAGAATGAGTGAATCGGCCAACTATTTGTCGACTTAGAAATCCTTTACATTGTGTGCATGTCCCAGTAGACTTGAGGAGGTGCTCATTTTGTTATTGTTTTAGTGTGGCCCCCATGATGTGGATTGACATATTTGTTTACCAGGTCAAATCTGACAACAAAAAAAACAAAAAAAAACTCATAAAAATGGGGTTCCCAGAGTCAACAAGTTGACAATGTACCTGAAAAGTTAGTCAAACTGACCTCTCTGACGGGCCTCTGCCTCTTGCTGCTCCTGCTCTCTCGGCTGCTCTTCTTGGCTTTCTTCTTCTTCTTCGTCTTGGGAGCCTCCTCCACTTCAGACACAGCATCCGCGAGCTCGTCCTCCTCACCTGCGGGTGACATGCTGTCATTAGCGGGAGAAGACACGCGGGACTACCGGTTATGCTGCAGACCGGAGAGGATGAACGGACGCGCGCACTGGCACGGCTTCGGTCGCGTGTCCGTGCGCGCGCATACACACCCTGAACGCCAACACAGAACAGGTTGAAACTTGTCTATTCTCTGGCTCCAAAAAACTTTGACAGTTCACGCCCGCGCGCAAGAGGACACACGCGGGAGGTCTGCGGCACGAGAGGGGTTAATAAATAAAACCCGTAACTGTGAACTCTTCCGGGAGAAGTTAGCAAACTAGTCCGTAATGGCGAGTGACGGACGGGCTAGCTCGAGCTAACGTTAGCTCCCGCGAGCTCCGCGAGAGAGATGGACCTCCTTCAGAGGAATAAAACACGAGCTTACCGTGAAGAAGTGAGGGCTCGTCCGCGGCTCCGAAGTCCTCCCTCTCATCCTCGCTGCCCGACATGTTCGCAGCGTTTTAATTGTACGTCTTGCTGGTCGAATTAATCCCTCCTAAACCTTGCTCCTCGGTCGGCGAGGGAGGAGGGAAAATGACGTGGGACTGTAGGAGAATGGACCGGGGGGTGTCCAGGAAGGGTGGGGGCGGTGGGAGCTGAAAATAAATAAATAAATGCCATTGGTTGGTATAGCTCACGTAATCCTTTCCTCATTCCTAATATTTACACAGAATCTGCTCTAATTAGCCACCTGCGTACTCAAAGAAGTTAGATAGCTGGATCATCTACGCTTTGACATTATCTGCTGTTTATTTGCAGGTATTATTAGTCTACACAGGAGTGGATGAAGTTAAGTGTGGCATCCATCATTATTTAAAGTGTGGGCTTCAATCTCGCATTGGCGAGTTAAAACAGTACATTGAAGTAAAGTTTACGCGTTAGAAACTTACTGTGGTGAGTGTGAGCTTAGTCCCGGGTCGAGGTGTGTGCTCGCTCTCTCGGCGCTAGAATGAATAGTCAGGCTGTTTGTGCGGCAGTTGTTGTCATTTAGCGCTCATTCGTGAAACCCGGCTGAATCAATGATCAGCGGAATAAAAAAAAAGATCCGTCAATGACCCAGAACACGTTGCTCCCCTCGTCTCTCCCCCAACCTCACAGGCAAAGCTTAGCTAACATCCTCACAAACACACAAAGGGGCAGACATCCCATAATAATCCCCCCCCCTCCTCTCCCACACAGGACTCTGCATAGTTACCTCGCAACGGACAGACCATAATACTCAGCCTGCTCCCACCCCCTCCCCCACACGCGCACGCACACTCACTCGCACGCACGTACACTGCTGCTAGACATGCATGCACCAGGCTCATTGCACGCACACTCCTTCCCCTTTCCACTAGTAGTCCCAGCCCCCTTAGCAACCCCGTTGTCATGGTGACACTCCCTCCCCTACGCTCCTCGACAGACCATAATACTCCAGCAGTACAAGCATACATCCCATAATATACAACTCCTAAAAGAAAGAAGAAGAAAAAAACACCAGTCACATGGTCTCCAGGGGAACTCAAGTCCACTGGTGACAGACCATAATACTCACTGACCATCCGTCTGGGAGTGAGCATGCCAAGCAGTCCAAGAGCATTCACTTGTGTCCATGTGATCTAAACACAGGTGGACTGCATGCCTTCAGTGCCTTGTGCAGGTCAACCTGAGCCTGCTGCTACTGAATTGAATGTGTGTCAAATACTTTACTGATGCTCAGCAGCCCGATGCAGGCGAGGCCTCCTGGTACAGAGTCTTACTGCTATATACACTGATGCACTACTATACACTGATCCTACTGCTACTATACACTGATGTACTGCTATATACACTAATGCACTGCTACTATACACTGATCTACTGCTATATACACTGATGCACTGCTACTGTACACTGATGTACTGCTATATACACTGATGTACTGCTATATACACTGATGTACTGCTATATACACTGATGCACTGCTACTATACACTGATGTACTGCTATATACACTAATGCACTGCTACTGTACACTGATGTACTGCTATATACACTGATGCACTGCTACTATACACTGATGTACTGCTATATACACTAATGCACTGCTACTATACACTGATCTACTGCTATATACACTAATGCACTGCTACTATACACTGATCTACTGCTATATACACTGATGCACTGCTACTATACACTGATGTACTGCTATATACACTGATGCACTGCTACTATACACTGATCTACTGCTATATACACTAATGCACTGCTACTATACACTGATGTACTGCTACTATACACTGATGTACTGCTGCTATACACTGATGTACTGCTGCTATACACTGATGTACTGCTACTATACACTGATGCACTGCTACTATACACTGATGCACTGCTACTATACACTGATGTACTGCTATATACACTGATGTACTGCTATATACACTGATGTACTGCTATATACACTGATGCACTGCTACTATACACTGATGCACTGCTACTATACACTGATGCACTGCTACTATACACTGATGTACTGCTACTATACACTGCTACTATAGACTCCTACTATATGCACTGCTACTATACACACCTACTATATGTACTGCTACTATACACGGATGTACTGCTCCTATACACTGATGTAATATACACTGCTGCTATGCACCACAGCGGTTTCATTCACCAAAGAGAATGTGATCTGACTGTCAGCGTATGGAAAAGTCCTTCAAGTGCTCCACAGGCCAACAGGTGTGCAGGACCACAAGAGGGACAGCAGGTGTATGTCAGGCCTGTATCTTGGTCTGCTATGTTAGGATGTAGGTCAAAGGTCAGTAAATTGATTCATAATACACACAGAATGTTGCCTTCAAGTTCACTTGGTAAAGTAGTAAATACAATTTAAGTTACGGGACATCAGTTAAGGGCTGTGAAAGTGTTTTTTTTTTGTAATGGTACTAGAATTACCAAAACATGACATTCAAGGCACAGCACCAACTACAGATGGTAATTATGCAGTGCAAAAGAAAAATAGTAAAATAAATTCCCGAAAACATCTATTACAGGCCGGCTCCGTCTGCAGTTTTCTCCGCTTTGTTCTGCTGCTGCAGCACATTGTATCTTTATGCTGCTTACTTTGTAAAATCTTTAAAAGCAATAAATAAAAGTGGCCGCTAAATGATAATTTTGGCTGTTTAGTTTTTTTATTTCAAAGTGAAAGTCCTTGAATGTGCAAATAGCACCTGAAGGCCACATGTGTTAAATCATTATGAATACAGACTTATTGCTACACTGAGACTGAATTGCGCTTATTTATCCTGCGTTGCTGTTACAGCGAGACTGCATTGTGTCTGTCTCTTTGACCAAGAACACCATGGTCCTGCAAGTCCTTTAAGAACAAGACAGGCCAACAGGTGCTCAAGTCTACAACAGCAATGGCAGGTGTACGTCATACAAGTTTCCCGGTCTACGGTTATATGTTGCAAGTCAAATACGTTTTCATTCATGAAAAAAACCCATTCATGAATAAGACCTGAGCTGCTGCACATCTAAGACCCATCCAAGCAATACATACGTTTTTCCTTCTGCACCAGAAATGCCATTTCAACGGTTTGAGCAGATTGGCCTCATATCACCTACAGGCCAAAATAGCATACTGTTCACTAAAACGTGCCTGCTGCAGCTGCACATTTCTCCATATATCAATAAATAAATAAAAGTTGCCATCAAACAGTCCTTTCGGCTTTGCAGGGTTTGCTTTGTCCTCACCGGTATTTTAAAGTGAAATCACTTGAATGTTCAACAAGTCCTATTTGAAAAGGAGCCCTTAAAGACCACAAGAGTCTAATCACACTGCGTGGAGAGGTCCTGATACACTGTGAGAGGCATTCCGTCACTTATACCTTTTTACAGGTCTCATTCTCACTGAAAATACGGCTTGAGCAATAACATGGCATGTTCATTTGATGCTATTGGATATAAGCTTTAAAAAAGAAATCACTTAACCCCTTGCATAGACATTTTTTCACTTTGTATTTTTTCAAGTCATTTGAATGATCTCACTGTCTGTGATGATCATACAATATATATTAGATATTAAAATTCTGCATGACATATTTGATTTGTGAAGAAAGTATAATAAATATGCACACCATCTTGTTTAGCTCTTAGTTTTATAAATCTGCACTTCAAGAGTTTGGTAACGGCTTACTGACCCACAGGCAGGCTGCTGCTTTTTAAGGTGTAAGTTAAAATATACTTACCACTGAGCCGGGGAGCTATGGATTACTGTAATACCACATATTCTCCTAATAAGGTTTCCTATACATTTTAAATAGATATTAGTTTTTAAAGATGCACATGAGCTGTCATTTCAGATGATGATATAATTTACAGCAGCAACAATATTATCAATTTAAACCCAGTTAAACAGCTCATACCATTTGACTTGTAGATCTGTGAAGGCCAGACATGCATTCATGGAGAACGAACATTTTATACTTTAGCTGCATTAATATTGGTCTCTTCTGGTTTGTAGTAGCAACAATTTGTGTTGCATTAGAAACAGTATTTTATGCATGTTGGGTACAGTTGATATAAGAGAAAAGGGCAAGAACCGTCCAAATGTGAGCCCAGAGGCCTTCCACTGTTTCCACCTCAACTATGGCCACTCTGCAATATTCCTCACTGTACATGCAGATCGCATAGCAACAAAGGCCTATGTCTGGCCGTTGTCTGTTACTATCGCTTGAATGCCCCCTACATGCGCATGTGTGCGCGTGCACATGCACTCACGTGCAATGCCGTCACCAACACCTCCTCCTACTCCCTCCATATCCCATATGTACTGCCATCTTTCCACCTCATATACACCCCCCCCCCCCCCCCCCCCCCCACCATTATCCCATAATATTCATGGGTCGTCCATTCCCTCTGCCCCCTCCCCCCATGTGCACACAGCTCACCGCCCACTCTGCCACCCCCACTTCCCTGCCTGACAACACCACCGCCCGCCATCCCATAATATTCATGTACACGCTCCACACACACATTCGTACACAGCAGTGCGTTCAGCTCTTTGTTGGCAGAGACGCCTGAGCAATGCGAGCGTGCTCATGCACAGCAGTCATGTTTCTGCCTGCGACCATAATTTCATCTGGACTCGGACTGCTGAGGCCAGTCGCCCTAAAGTGCAGAGGCGCAACCAAGCAAGGCAAGGGGAGAGCAAAAGGTAGCAAAGCAAGGAGAGAGCAAAAGGTAGCAAAGCAAGGAGAGAGCAAAAGGTGGCGGGTCACATTTCTGTCTCACAATGACCTTGGGCGGAAATGGTGGTGAAGTCCAGAGTCACCATTAGGCCCATCAGCCATCCTGGGGTAAGCATCAGTAAGGTCAGTTTAGAGTTGCCTCCCACCACAGCAGAGGGAACACAAGTCATCTCTCTGTCGTGCTGAAGCTTTAACAAGCATCTTTTTAGGCTCTGCAACCTGGATACAGTCAATCAGCACTGGGCCATTTCAGCATGATAAAATGTCCACAAAATGGGGGAAAGATAAAGATAAAAAAAAAAAAAGAGGGCAAGTTATTTACGAGAGGGGTGAAGGGATGAGCATAACAGAGGCGCCGGACATGACAGTGGCCAGCTCATCACCATGGCGTTGCTGTGGGAGACAGCGGAAGACGTCACTTGGAGAAACAGGGGACACAAAGGAGGAATACGACATGAGGAAGACAAAAAAAAGGAGGGAAGGGGGCCTACAAGAAACCTGTCTGCAGACACAGACAGAGGGAAGTGTGTGTGTGTGTGTGTGTGTGTGTGTGTGTGTGTGTGTGTGTGTGTGTGTGTGTGTGTGTGTGTGTGTGTGGTGACCATTTACTCAGGATCTGGGTGTCATAGGGTTCAGGTAAATGGGCCACCAAATCCTGGACAGGGACTGCGAGTCTGCAAATGTTAGGTTCTGGTGCCGCAGCGACTAGTCTGATTCAACAAAGGAGCATCTAAGCAGTAAATACGTTTCATCAGGTGTGAAAAGGCTGCAGCACAACATTTATTTTACTTACTTTATTGGCCTGTAGGATTAAAAATGTCTTCAAGGTTCAATATATTCATCCGTACAATTAAGGAAAATAAAGTGTTCCCAACCCAATCAGTCAACACTGAAAACAGATAAGATCCTAAATAAATACAGATAAAAGAAAACAATGATTAATATAACAATAGACTACATTCAATTTATAGAGTGTTTTTCAAAGTTTCCACAGGCACTTTACATACTATAGAATAAAAAAAGCAATAAACTCTTTGATAGACAGAAAAATAAATCAGATTAAAATGAAAGAAACTATTGGAATATAATAGTGTCGAATACAGCGTGTTGTCAGCTAGCCCTAAAGCTAAAGCCAATGTTTCCCACTTTTTCTTCTCATGTAGGCTAATTGAAAATAGATGCTTAGTCATGCTTAGATGCTTCAACATTTTGGTGATTAGGTTTGTTAAACTACAGAAATAAGACTGCAGCTAAATCTAATCATAAAGGAGAAAACAGTAACAACAGTTTAAGATAAACTAGCTCGCTTAAAGCCAACTCTAGCAGGGATAATCTACCTACAAAAGGCACAATATTCCAGTTTTAAAGGTCTAATATATATATATATATATATATATATAAAAACACAGTTTGACTAGGTATCTTAAAGGGTTGTAAATTCCACAATATAGAACCATTAAAGCATAAAAATAGGATTAAAATCGGACTAAAACTTGAGTTTACATGCTCACCATAAATCTCGGTTGCGTCATATCTCATGTGGGATAAAAGAAAAATAATAGGTTACTCTTTTACAACTCCTACAAAGAAACACAACTAAAAGAAGAGCTGTTATTGCATCTGCAGATAAAATGATTTAGTGTTGTCCTTATCTGTACTGTTCTTGGAAGTGTCACATTACTTCACTGGCTAAACAGAAGGACAAAAGGAGGGAAAACTACCAAATGAACTGTGAAAAAGAGTGCACTGAAGTTGAATAATCAATAATCAGTGTTAATGAATAATATATAATAATAAATAAAGCAAACAATCATGGGATATAGTCTTTATGTTATGCTGCGTATTCTTCAGTGCATCAAAGAGTGAAACATTGTTTAGGGAATACTATGAAATAAATCCACATATATAATGTAATTTCTTTCTAAATTTATGTGTCACAAACCTGCTTTGTTATTCTTTACTGCTTTTTTGGAACCCCAGTGGAACACCCATCCGCTCTCTCCTTGTGCCCTCCTTTCCCTCCTATCTCGTGATTTATTTGCCTCAGTTCCAATATTTGTCGGCAGTGTGTTTTCTTCCCCTTGTCTAAATGTCATCCCTTCTTCTAAGACAATATAGGGAATGGGAGAGAGGGAGAACGAGAGGGCAAACGTGGGGGAGATAGAGGAAGGGGAGGTGGCGGGGGACTCGTAAAATGAGCAACAAAGTTTGGGAAAATTAAACATTAGGTAAGACACTTTTTCTCATACACTAATGTGGAGACATAAATGCTGCGTCATAGTTTCTGATGTGAGGATTTCTTGGGAGACGTCGGATGGGCCAATACTCCTGCTGTAGTATTTCTAAAGAGGAAACAAAAGGCTTCAGTTTGTCTTCTCATAAAATGTTTCTCAGCTGCAAATGCACTCCTACACACACACATTAACATGCATGAATACAAATGGGACAAAGAAATAACACACACATCTAGTTGTGACAATCATTCAAAGAGCATTATTTCCATTGCAGGCTGAGATTTTAGGTCTCATGCCAACAAACACAATGGAAAGCATACTTACACTCTTAATACTTACGTAGTACAACTATTATCCTTCCCAAAACCACCACCTCCTCCTCCTCCTCCTCCTTCCCTCCCTCCGCGTCACTCCACACCCTGGATCACGCCTGTCCTCTCTCTCCTTTATAACCCATCACTCCCATCTCACTGCTCTCACTCATTCTTGCCGTTTCAACCTGGAATGGACACTTATTTTTTCTGTTGATGAAACTGAGCACTTGCTGACACAATGTTTTTTGTAAAAGTTTAATTTTACTTGCACTTCTGGATTTACATTTTTGTTTTTTGGGAAGAGTTTGATCTACAGATATGTTCCATTAAATTGGACACATGGACTTACTTTTGCATCTTAAAGATGAGTTTTGCTTGCAGTTTGTAAAACATTGCTGTGAGCATGCTTCTGCTGTCACTGACAGCATAAGTGAAGAAATCGATGAACAATTTAATTGATTGAAATTGGGATTAAATTTCAATTTGATCAATTCACTATAATAATTTAAAAAAGAAGCATACCCAAGGATAACTGGATATCACTGGCTATGATCTGGTAAGAATCAGTGTTACTTTTTGAACTGTGTGTTCAGTCGTAGAGCTGCATCACACAAAAGGTTAAAACCTAAATATTCATGAAATTATTGTTTATTTAAAGATAATCAACTATCCTATCTTGCCCCTGACCTGTTCCCTTGCCATTACAACAGATATGCGGGGATCATCCCCAGACTCTGGGACAGAAACGTAAACCAACACCACAACAAACGGATAGACGGCTCGCTTTGACTGCGGAGGCGGGCAGCGTGCCGTCCAAAGACCGGCCTGACGCACGGAGAAGGACAGACAGACAGACGGACAGACAGACAGTCTGATGCCAACTGTCTCACCTGTCAATCTCACGGCACCGCTCCTCCTCCTGTTGCTATGGGCAACCCACCCCACCATGGCAACCAACTGGCTGTAAGTCTAGCGTGCGAGGGAGAAAGAAAAAGAGGGAGTTTGTTTGTCATGCTATAACTTTTAAAAGATGGTGACATGTCTCTAAATCTCTTTCAGTCGCTCCCCTCTCCTTCTTTGTCTCACTCCTGGTGACCTTTTCTCTCTCTCTCTCTCTCTCTCTCTCTCTCTCTCTCTCTCTCTCTCTCTGCCTTCTCTGTCTTCTTTGCCTGGTCTTCCCCTTGTTTCCATCCTCTCTAAAACTCTGCCCCGTCGTTACCTCTTCATCCTTTTTGTACTTTCTTTTCTCTTCTTCATGAGCTCTTCCTACTTACCTTCCCTTTTTCTTCATTATGCATCCTCTCTTTTTGCCCCTTTGCCCCATGATTTCCCTTTTTAAAAACCTGCTCAAAAGTCACTTCACCACTCCCCACCTTTGTGTCCCAGCTCCCTGGCGAGGCTGCCTCGCTCCAGGCCCGTGTCCGGTGCTGCCCCATGTGCGAGGCTGAGGGGGCTGACCCCGGGGCAGGTGGGGGTGTGCAGGGCGCGAGGGGAGGTCATGGAGTCCGTACGCAAGGCAGCCGAGATGGTCATCGAAGAGGTTTGTTCAGAGGCTCTCAGCGTTGACCTGCAGGCATCATCACCATTTGCCTCAAAAAAGCCATTAATGTCATAATGCACTCATTATCTCACTGCTATGCATGTCATCCTCAGTGCCAGCACCAGTTCAGGAATCGACGCTGGAACTGTTCCACCACCCCACGTGGCATCAATGTATTTGGCAGAGTCATGAACCAAGGTTTCATCATATTGATAATGTGTCATGGAGAATTACCTGCTGATAAAATCCATACATTGAACAACTCTCACTTAAGGAATTTCTGCTTCATGTGCGCTATCTTGATTTTAGGGACTCGTGAGGCGGCCTTTGTGCACGCTTTGTCCTCAGCAGCCGTGGCAGTGGCTGTGACCCGAGCCTGCACCCGCGGGGAGCTGGAGAGGTGTGGTTGTGACAGGAAGGTCAGGGGGGTCAGCCCCGAGGGTGAGCTTGGATTCCATTGCACCAAACTACACTTTTCTGTGGGATAAAACTTTCAAGTATGGAGCCCTGTTGCCTGTATCCAGTGACGCCAGGTATTTTTCCATCAATACTGTCTCTCTGTCCAACCGCAGGTTTCCAGTGGTCAGGGTGCAGTGACAACCTGTCCTACGGTGTGGCTTTCTCCCAGACATTTGTGGATGAACCAGAACGAGCCAAGGGGCTTTCGGCAGGGCGCCCACTCATGAACCTCCACAATAACGAGGCTGGCCGAAAGGTTGGTGGTCGCAACTCTATGACGACATCTCAGTTCATTCACATGTCTTTGACCTCTGTGAGATTCAATTTGCACTTGCTTATATTCACTATTATCTCATCCTCAGGCCATCCTTCACAACATGCAGGTGGAGTGTAAGTGTCATGGCGTCTCCGGCTCCTGTGAGTTGAGGACCTGCTGGAAGGTTATGCCCCCATTCAGGCGCGTTGGTGTTGTGCTCAAAGAACGCTTTGATGGAGCCACGGAGGTATCAGGAAAACACCTTGTGCTTCTTTCAGCTCAGTTGGTGAACAAATGAAGCCGTCACAACGTCTGTCTCTCTCTCAACATCCTCCTTCAATTAGGTCCGCCTGACTCGTATAGGATCCAGAACAGCCCTGCTCCCCCGTGACCCGCAGGTCAAACCCCCTGCTGCCAGAGACCTTGTGTACCTTGCTCCGTCTCCAGATTTCTGCCATCTAGACCCTGACAACGGTATCCCTGGGACCACTGGTAGGAGATGCAACGGTAAGGATATTTCACACAGAAACAATCCAGATGATCCCATTTATCAATCACAACAATCACAGAAAAATTACGCTGCTGTCTTCTAAAACATACCCAGGAACCTCTCGACTGGCACCAGATGGATGCGAGCTGGTGTGCTGTGGGCCGGGGTACAGAGCAGGCCGGGCTGAGGTTGTGCAGCGCTGCTCCTGCAAGTTTTCCTGGTGCTGCTCAGTCCGCTGCCAGCAGTGCAAGAACACAGTCACCATTCACACCTGCAGAGTCTAGGAGGGCTCAAACAAGACCAAACCGGCTGAGCAGAAAGATCCAAACAAACCACGAGACAGACACTCGTGAACACAAGACGGGACAAAGACAACGTAGACAGTGACGCAACAAATTGCTTTAAATTCTTGCCAAAAGCAGTGTTGATTTAACTCATTTTTGACTGAGTCAATACACCAGAGTTAAGTTTGAAGATTCTGTTGTAAAAGCTGCAAAGTTAGAGCATGTGTAAAAAAAAGCAAGTAACAATGACAAAGCATCAACAGCAAGCAAGGTACAAACACAAATCACCATCAGGTGGTCAGGCACGGACATGCATGCACACAAATACACATAAACACACACTCAGTTAATCTCACATTTAACTGACAAAGCGTTTAAAGCTGTACTTAACCACAACTAACAGGGAAATGTTGCAGCACTATGCTTATTTTATGCAAACTATTTGCGTCATAGACTAGCAGGTCTTTGAACATTTACTGTATTTAAGTTTAGGTTTATTTATTTGTATTTTCAAGTTTTTGCTTCACTTCAGCAGGCATCTTAAATAGAAAAAATAACTTCTTCTTACATTAGTGTCCGTCTTGTGTTTTGCCCCTCACCTTCATGTGAAACTCTTCTCTTCCTCTGTATGTTCCTGCTCAAGCAGTGCTTTTAGGTCTGTTCAAGAAATCTAATAAATACAGTAGTTTTATCCAAAATACCACAATATGTTTGAGTTTCTTATTGACCAGACGTGTCGAAGATATTGTCACACTTGAAATTCTTGACTAAAAGGCACACAGGCTAGCCGCCAAGTGGATGGTACCCTGTCGAGTGTTTGGCCAGAGGCACTATGACCCAATGTTTAGTCCAAGGCTGGGACAGGATCACTCAGGCTGTACATGAGTGAATATGCACGGTTGTAGTTCGGAGACATTCATTGGCTGTTTCTTTTATATTTAAAAAAACTAGTACGTAGTGCATGCAAGCCTGATAACAAAGATTGACTATTAGTGCTGTGACATTAAAAACATTGCAATCCACCGGCAGAAGGCAGGGGAGAAGACTTGCACAGTTTTCATCAGGTAGCGGCCGCTAACTGATGAAAACTGTGCAGGTTGCAAAATATCCAAATATTGGAAAGAATAGCTTCAAGAAGGAGAAAATACATTGAACACATGTGTTAGGCCTCAAAGGTACACACAACATTTTTAGGGAGAAACACTGAATGTAAACATGAGAAATACTTTTTAATGTGGTTAACTAGAGTTATCTCTCTTATGATTTGTCGTACATGCAGTATTATCAAAACAATGACGACTTTCCATGTCATTAAAGCGTTTTATTAAAAATATCCTGTGATTACAAACACCCAGAGTTAGCATCTCAATCTGTATCAAGATTAGGATCTATTCAAAACATTACAACTTAATTTGTTATATTATCAATCGCTCAAAGTTGGTAGACTAGCAATAAAAAAAAAAGAAAACTCTTCATAAAATAAAAAGGTTAAGTTTCAAAATGAATAACTGCTAAGATTTTCCCAAAAACAGTCACAAAATTAAAACAATATACATAAAATGACAATAAAATAGAAATTCATAATTCAACTTAAGAGGGGAAATTGGTGAAAATGCACTTGGCCTCTCCAGAAATCTCTGAGAATTGGAAGACGGTAACCTTTACAGACATCTATTTTTATTTGGAATGGCAATACATCTCTTGTGTGTTCATTATTTAATCAGAAAAGTCAGAAAAGAAAGCAAATAGAGTACCACTCAACATTAAGTTGCCCCTTTAAATTAATTAATCAAACATCACTAAAAGACTTAATGTTAAGTGTTTCCCCATTTATATTTCACAACTCTGAACGTTAAAGAAGAAATAGGCCAAAATGAGTAAAACAGAGGAGTTCAAAGTACAAACTATATAAAAGAATCTGTCTTGAAAAGAAATGGAGTGAGAGGCAGAGGGGGCCCGCCCCACCTGAATATTTGTAGAGAGAACACTGCAATTTCTCAAAGCTTTCCAAAAAGGAGATAGGTGACACTGCATGCTGAACGTTTGCTCCCCCAGCCTCTTTTAAAGTGTATCTTAAAAGGCACAATCAATGTACATGTACTTTAGAATAAGTCTCAATGGCATTGTACCTCCCTTCCCGTTTTTTTTAGTCCTTTTTTCATAATGGCCATTGATCTTTCTCATGTTTTGATTCACCCCACCTATTACACTGGTACGTCTCCCATTGCCGTTGTTCATCGTTCATCTATAGCAGGACACACCTTATTTTCTTTTTTTTCGCCCCAGGAGGCTCTAGTGCTGCCAGGATGGCCTCGTCAAACACATTCTTAAGTCCTCTCTGGTTGCAGAAATAAAGACACAGAGTGATCATTTAAATACGGACTGTTATTAGAGCCTGATTATCAAACAATTTCAATTTGTTGCTTTCAATTTCACAATATCCCATACCTGTGTCAGAGCAGAGCACTCCACGTATTTGACAGCCTCCAGCTCACAAGAAAGCTTCTCTCCGTTATAGAAAGATTGGGGGACCTGTTTGTTCTTCGCCAGCTTCTCGATTGTGTTGCAGTCATCCCGAAGATCCATCTGTGTGCCCACTAACAGGAAGGGTGTGCGTGGGCAGTGGTGAGAAATCTCAGGAACCCACTGGGGAAATAAAATATTAAGATTACATCCACGTTTTCTTCCTTCCCAGCCATGTCTAGAACTGGATACCTTAATACTTTTTGGAACCAAACAAAATGTGTTTCATGCTTGAGTTTTCAAAACTGTCCGGTACTGAAAGCTGTCTGGTCGGATTATTATAATATTAGTATTTTTATATAAATATAATGAATATACTCAGACAATTTTGTTTATGGAATGAACGTTCTTTTGCAGATTTGTGTTTAGGCGGCATGTAATATTTGAGAACTTTGTCTTGTTTTTTTTAATTAAAAAGAGTATAAAGAGTAAAAATGTATATTTCTCTGTATCAGGAATCATAAAAACTATATTTTTGTATCAATACTGTAACAAAGGGGATCATATCTAAAAAATCTACACAATCCTCAGTCCCTGTCACATCTATAGAGCTGACATGATTAGTAGAAAATTACATTTCAATATTTGATTAACTAGTTTGATAATGGATTAATCTTTAAACAATCTTGTGAGCAAAAATGCCAAACTTAAAAGAAATTGTGATGGACAGTTTTTTTTTTCAATCAGTGAAAAAAAAAAGATTTAAAAACGAACCTTCTCTTTGACATTCTCAAAAGATGATGGGGAGACGACGGAGAAGCAAACGAGGAACACATCTGTCTGTGGATAGCTGAGAGGACGCAGTCGGTCATAATCCTCCTGACCTGTGAGCAACAATCACAAGAGAAACTTAAGTTTTTCTACTTGTTTTAAAAGTGACAAAAATTTAAAAAAGGGACATTCACAAACAATCTCGTTACCTGCTGTGTCAAATAGGCCGAGTGTATAGGGCTCCCCCCCAATCATCACCGTCACAGCATAATTGTCAAAAACCTTTTTGAAGAACACAGAGAAAGACAAATAATTGAACAAAAATAAACTGCAGCATGAATAATTCATAAAAAGACAGAGCATCTCTAAATCGATGCGTTTACAATGTATTGTACTCTCCTACATGATTCAGCCTTTATTAAATCCTCTTACCGTTGGCACATATTCTGAAGGGAACTTGTTGGTTGTGTAGGAGATCAATAAGCAGGTCTTTCCGACCGCACCGTCACCTACCACTACACATTTTATAGTCTGCATCTACAGAGATAAAGAGAAAGTAGGAAACATCATATGAGAGTCTGCAAACACAGTCCAGTGTATCAGACAGTTAGAGACTGAGTACAGCCAGACACTGAGAGAGGAAGTAACCAACCATTTATATTAAACAGGCCAGACAAAATTACGGATGGCAGACTGGCAAGAGCTACGACAAATATAACAATTTGCAACCATTTTGCAGTAGTAGAAAGTAACTAGGTACATTTACTCAAGCACTGTAATTCTGAGGTCGTTGTACTTTACTTGAGTATTGATTTTGTCAATTTGTACTTCTTCTCCACTACACAAGGGGAATATTGTATGTTTTAACTCTTTTACACATATATAATTACTAGTTGGTGACTAGTAAAAATTAGCTGTGCCATAACTCGCTCCAACATTTGAATGCTGCTTGCACAACGATGCATCAGTTATTATAACCCAATATTATAATAAACCACTTAATAGCATACTGCTGCCTAATGAATTGTATTTTAAGTAGTTCAAATCAGCTTAACCTAGATCAGCTATGACTTTACATTGCTTTTCAAAAGATCATGTGTCCGAATCAAATGATACGCAATAGTAGTACTCACAGGGACCTTTTTTTTGGGAGAACTTTTGTAGTAGTGGAAGTGTAGAAGTGCATTTCGCTAATAGTACTTACATATTGCTACATACTTTGTAAACAGTACAGTAAAGTACTGAAATGCTATCGAACTGAGATAGATCGCTTTCTTACATTACAGTAATGTATTATTGTTAATTATTGAATTGTTTTAATCCACTGCATTTATTTGATAGCCAAAGTTACTAAATATTTTTCAGTTTAAGATTTTACTGTATTGTTTTAGCCTATTCAGAATAGTTGTTTTTCTGCTATTTAACCCCCATTGATAACAAATAAAAAAAAGGACAAAATAATAGAAATATCTTTCAGCCTCAACGATAAGTCTCTGTAATGATCTCTTAATTAAAGCTGTACCATATGCAGGTGTGGAAGCCAACCAATTGTATATCAAAACACAAAGAAGTGGAAGAAGTAGTATTTTGCGGTGTAAGTAAAGAGAAATTATACGGGTGGAAGAAATAGTAAAAATCTTCACATAAATTGTGCTATGCTTGTTACTACATGCGCGTGCAAAAGCGTATTGATGACAGTGAATCACTTTCGCATCGGCGAAATACCAAATATGTTGGAGAAAGAAAAAAAACGACGGTCTATCAGCCGAATGTAGCTTTGAAGCGGATACTGCTCCACACTTCCGCTAAATAAAATAAGCAACTCATTGGACTAACTGAAGGTTTAAACTTAAACTTAAAAAAATCGCTTAAACTTGATGAGTTATAACCGACATAGAAACGAGCTGTTAAAGCTGAGCCTGATTTAAGTAACGTAAGGTTAATGAAGTGATTGTTTTAGCTCAGATTGATAAAGTGGACAAATGAAAAGTGTCAACTGTCAAACTGTGGCCCCAGTTAGCTTACTTATTAAACTAACAACATCTTAATCTGTAAAGAAAAATACGATTAAATAATAGCTCAAACAGCGGTGAAAACAGACAACAACTTCAACACCCAGATTGACGTTAGCCAACACTCAACTAAGCTTGATGCCTCGGAAACTTTAACATTACGCGAATTTAGAAACACATTCACAAGCATTTCCACTCGGTAGTAGCTTTGTATTGTTAAAATAACACTCCATAAGTTTGCCACTGTATAGTTAATTATAAATAGTTATTTCAGACTGTTTTTCTAACTCTACTCACCATTTTTCTTCGGACAGGTTAGGCGTTGGTTACATCCGGGTTTGAGGGTCGAATTACTTAGTGCGCAGCCGCAGACCGTCCGAGCCACACTTACATCTTTAGAATCTGTAGAATAGAAACATCGCCGACTGGTGGATAGAATGGCACACAGCAGGACATTTACTGTATCCATCTCTCTCTCTCTCTCTCTCTCCCTCACTCTCGATCTCTCTCTCTCTCTAGATCTCTCACGCTCTCTCTCTCTCTCTCTATACATCTCTCTCTCTCTCTCTCTCTCTCTACCTATCTGTATATTTCATGCACAGTATATCCTTTCATTGCATTCTTCATGCACTGTGTACATGTACCACACATATGACCTGTAAAGAGATAGTTTTCTGTTTTTGCTGTAGAATGTTTCATTTTTTTTAGTTTAGATTGTTTTCATTGTTTTGATGCACATCTGCATGCACATGCTCGTGTTTGTTTTTGGCACAGTTTTTAAGAATATCAAATGTTACTGAGAACAAGTTTCAAAGTCCCTGTGTGTGTCAACTTGGCAAATAATGTCACTTTGTATAATGTTTATGATTGTGTTATGCTTAATTAGCTCTTACAAACTAATTTGAAATCAACCAAACTATCACAAACAGTGGAACTGGAGCCTTGGGCCCTGGGGCCAGTTGCCTTTGTGTGTTGACAAATCACAGTAGGAAAAGATTAATAATAATGCAATTAATGATGGTTGAATAATTGCATTTATTTGCAGTTGTTTCAGGGTCCTGTCATTGTTTATGCTGGATCATTGTCACACTGTAATGACTTACTGGGAGACTTGAATAAATTGCCATATTGCTTTATCTAATATGAAGTCAATATGCCTGCTATGAAGAGATGATTGTAGAATATTGCTATTTTGGAATCTGTTTTATTTGTAAACTACATTTCTATAAATAATAATAACTCTCAATATATGTTTATTATGGTGTAGTATATTTGTTGAATTTTTTATTTAAAAATATATATTTTGGTTGACAGTATTTCTCATTCTATATCATGACATTATCATAAAAACATGGCTATGAAAGCCTCTAGGGAGATACTTTATTTTGAAAAACAAAGAGGCCGGAAGTCACTGTCGTTAGCTCCGATGCTAACTTCATAGTAGAGTTGCTTCTCTTTGTCAGAGGACTGACTTCCGTTTTCATGTTTGGTCCAGGTTTCTGGAATTTACTATCTAGTGAGACTCTGGGCCATCTCTTGCTTTGATTAACAGAAGTTGTGACTTCGTGTTTTCGAGACGGAGCTAATAAAAGGACCTCCTTTTCAGCCTGTTCAGAGTTTGAGCCCGTCATTTTATTTTATCCTTGAAAAACACGACTGTTTACCCAGCTAGCTGGCTAGCATCAGCCAGCTGAGTTAAATCACCTAGCATGTTTCGGTTCTTGAATGACGTTGATGACGACCCCTACATGATGTAAGTACTGACATTAATAACGTTTTGTTGGGACGCTGTAATCCCTACGTGCTCTGCAGGAGGTGGAAAATGTGCATGTTGCCATGCTGAGTGATATTTTCCCACTGTGCTTTAAGCAGGTACCTAACGTTGCTCCAGCCAGCTGTGGGGGCCTACAGTGGTCCACCATATTGGATAGACAATAACAAAAAAAAAAAAAAAAGCTGTCAGACCGCTGAAGCATTTGGATAACCAATCAGTAGCTAAAAGGGCCAATTATCACTACTTGTAGAACTTCCCTTTCTTTTCCAATTAAGTTTGAGAGTGGGATTTTGCTAATTGATGGCAGTGGTTTCATGGTCTCGGTACTGGAACAGCTTTTACATACCGGTACCTGAAGAGTATCCCCCCCCACACACACACACATTTGACAGATCCATGAAACCATCCCTTTGCTAGAGAAGTTTACATTCATTGGCATTCACAAAACACTGATTTGGGGTTGAGTAAATCTGGATCTGCTGATCAGTTTATCGACTTGCTGCACACACACAGGCAAGCTTTACTTATTAGTTTCAAATCATGCAATCATATTTAAACTTTGGTGGTGTCACAGTGAGCAACAGCCCCCTTTATAATTGCAAGACAACATAACATGCTTGTCAAGGGTGCAACTACAACATATTTCTAAATGTTCCTATTTTCTTGATAAATCCATGTATCTATAACATGTCAGGAAATGGTGAAACAATCCTGTTCTAGTTTCTTACTGCCCAATCTTCGAATATCTTGTTTGTCCAACCAAAAGTCCGAACCCCCAAAATTTTCCGTCTATCATCTGTATCAAAGAAAAGCATCAAGTCCTGCAATATGAGATATTGATCAACTAATTGAGTAGTTGTTTAAGCTCTTCTTTGACGTTCTTGAAAACAAAACAACACAAAGAGCGGCATACACAAATGTATGTCAACTGGAGTTGAACCTTGATAACTAAGTTATTTTTGATAAAAAATGAACCTACAACAATCTTGACAATCTATTAGTCATGCAAGTCATTTTTCAAGCTTTGTCTATTTGGAACTTATTGTTCTGGACATCTTTTTGTAGAATATTATAAATGGATTATTATTAATACAAATTACTTACAATTATTAACCAAATAAAACGAGATCTAAAAAAAATAATTCCAATAATCTATAAATGGTAAAACAAAAAAATATATAATTTAAATCTATACATATTTGATGAAAGAATAAATAAACAAGATTACAAATCTGACTGGGCTTTTTATACCAACCTTCTGTACAAAACATAGTTCCATGGACACTTCAAGTTTGACAAGCTCACTCCCCCGTGTTGTTGTTTTATAGTTACAAGGCTACACCCAGTTAATCCACAAAAAGTCACCAGAAGTCAAAGTGTTTCAGTGTAATCTGTGATTTCTTCTAGGGATCCATTTGCAGCTCACAGGCAGCAGATGAGGCTTATGTTTGGACCATTTGGAATGGATCCCTTTGCTCTCACCCCCCAGATACAAGCACCCCGTGTACCACGCAGACAGGTAACTGTCCGCCATGTTGACGGGCTGTATTCATGTGTTATGTTGATTTTATGTGTATGATATCCACATTAGTTTATCGATTGTATTTGTTACGTTTATTTTGAGATGTACATTTCTTTCTAGGCTGGTCCACTGACCCCCTTTGGCATGATGGGAATGGTGAGTAGCTGCTTATATGACCTCCTTCAATACCTTAAAAAAATAGAACAATGTTTAATTTGTTATTGCAGATTACACATGTAGCCTTCTATGAAGTGACAGTGTGATCAAACATTACTTGGGCTTCAGGTGGAAAGCACAGTATTGGGTGAAAAGTGGACTGCAGGCATTCTTGTTTATGATCACATGAACTAAGGTTAGGATTTAAAATAGGTTGCGGTATGGTCTAGATTGAGTTTTTAAATAAGGTTGCGTTAACCAGAGTTTACATAGATATACTTCGTAAATGCACAATGAGGTGAGAACAGACGAGTCTGTGCTTAACTTTTTTCACCATATCAACAGACAAAACACAAAATAATATGATGACAAGACTCAAAAGCGTGTTTTATGCATCTTCTTGCTCTGAAAATGAGGTTGAGGGGTTTAAAGGATGATCCTTGTGGCATTGAACTGACAATGCATGCTGCTGTTTCAGAGACCTGTTTATACTTGATGTATCATTAAATGAGATTTTAAAATATCTGTTTAAATTTATTTTTGCAGGGAGGAGGAGGAGGAGGCGGGTTCATGGATATGTTTGGCATGATGGGAGAAATGATGGGAAATGTGGTAAGTAGCTCTGTCAACCAACTTCAAATAAATAGAAAGTAATTACCTCATGAATGAAACCTTTGTTTGAACAGTACTACTTCTATTTACTCTTTATTATTTTTCTTCTTGTAGGAAAGGATGTCCGGTTCACCGAACTGTCAGACGTTTTCCTCATCAACAGTGATCTCCTACTCCTCTTCAGACACCGGGCCTCCTGAAGTTTATCAACAGACTAGTGCGACGAGAACAGGCCCAGGAGGGGTGAGAATACCTTGTGAATACTTGTTGAAATGGTTATGGTAACACCTAGGGAGTGCTGATGAGTGACAACTCAGTAGACCTCCAAGGGCAAGCCTGACTGGACATGTTGCCGTCATGCTTTCTTAGTCCAGGCGTGACTGTGGCCTTCTGGCCTCGTAACCCATGAAATCACCAGTAATTGTTGTGACAATAACTAGATAATGTACACTATAAACAATAGAGTTGTCATACAAGTTCATTCAGAGTGCGGAGCATCCGGCTTGTTTTAGTAAACCGAGTCCTCACCTTTTTCCCTGCAGATCCGTGAGACGCGACAGTCGATGAGGGACAGTGAAAGCGGCCTCGAGCGTCTCGCCATTGGCCACCACATCGGAGAGCGTGGACACGTAATGGAGCGTTCACGAAATCGTCGCACTGGAGACCGCGAGGAACGACAAGACTTCATAAACCTCGATGAGAGTGAGTCGTTGGGCCAGAAAGGGATTGCTGATGATGGGGGATCCACTATTCTTGTTAGACGCCGATCATGCGGCAGTGGCACGAGATATGTTGTTTGTGTCACTTGACAACCTGCCCTGTGTTCCTGCTAGCTGATGCTGGAGCGTTTGACGAGGAGTGGAGGAGGGAGGCAGTACGATACGTCCCCCCGACTGCCCGGGGGCTGGAGTACGGCCGAGATCGACGAGGAGGAGGCCAGCAGCTGGCTCTTACTGCCCCTCCTCCTAGCTCGCCGACCCCACCCGGCCATCGGCTCGAATCCCCGAGACACCGCCAGGCCCAAACCCGTCCGCGTTACGACTGGTGAGAGGTAAGAGTGAGTATTTAGTGCAGCTTTGATTCTCAGGCCTGGATCAGTTGAGTCCAGCCTGACCTGATAGGTGGGTGATGGGTGGTTTTAACATTGTCACCATTACGATTTGAGCACTGACTGTTTCTTCATTGCTGTAAAATATCCTGTTCTTAATAAGCTAATTTAAGGAATTCTATTAAAAAAGATATCTTATATTCATGATTGAATATGTTTTGCCCAATATAATTGTATGCATTTTGTTTAAATTGCCAAATATCCGATCAATATAGGCTTTTAAACTCCAGTATCAGTATCCAATATCAACGAGTCAGGCTTATTTTTTTTCCTGGATCAAAGTTCATGAAACAATGTCATGGTTTTCACAACACGTCTGAAACATTACGTTTCAGCTTCTTTTCCAGTTAGAAACGTAATCATAAGGACGACAAGCTGCAGAGAAGATGTAAGCACACAACGTTTGGTCTAGATATAATGCAATAAAAGGCAAACAAGTGAATTATTTTTATGAAGCCCGATATCGCCTCTTAACGGGAGAAATATAGAAGAAATCTCAGAACGAGCAAAAGAGGAATCTTTAGTGTAAACCTATGAAGAATATGGATCCACAAGGACGTCACGCAGCTACCAGTGGCCGCCAAAGAGAAGTTGTGAGACAAGACGGAGCTGCCAACGCTTTTAAAATGATGTAATTCTGGTAACAATGAGGCTCCTACTATATACACTGGATAATAACGACTATAGGCATGTTGCACTGTGAGAAGGGTCTAATGAACTCGCACTGAACAATAGCAATGTTCTTTTTTGTATGTTTTTTTTTTCCAAATATGTTCACAATGCAAGAGAACATGCAGATCATACAGAGCACACTACATTAAACATTACAGAAAATGACATGACAAGTTAGTAAAAAGAAGAAAAAAATACACAATTGGATGAAATAAAACTAAAGAAAAAAAAAGGTTGGTGCGTAGGATGACACGGCACAGAGAGATACCGCAATGACACAGTGCATAATGTATTCACAGCTCCAAATAGTTACAGTCCTATGGTACCGTTAGTGTTGTACCCATGTACTCAAAATAAGGCTACCAGATTTTCAAAAATAACTTATATTTCTTTCTGAGACTATATGTAATCTTTTCAAGAGGAATACAACTGTTCATTTCCACAGACCATTTGTCGATCGATGAGAGTGGGCGAATCAGACTTCCAAGTCATTGCTATACATTTCCTGGCCACACATAAAGCAATTTCTGCTAATCTAATTTGGAGCTTTGTTAAAGACCTGTTGAAAGTTGTGAAGTTTCTCAGTAAACATAGCTCAGGATCCAATGAAAAGGTAACCCCTGTGATCTTAGTTAAGGCATTACAAAAGTCCTACCAAAAGGACATCACCTTCGTGCAAAGCCAGGTACAGTGTAGGGAGGAGCCAACGTCTATACCACATCTGAAACACATTTCTGACAATTCAGGTTTGGATTTATGTAGCTTCTGTGGGGTGAGGTACAGTTGATGAAGAAAATGATAATGCACAAGTCTGTACCGGGCATTAACCGTTGCTGACAAACTGTTCTGGCACAAATCTGACCAGAGTTGTTCATCAATTGCTATATTCAAGTCTGATTCCCATCTCATCCTGGATCTGTGTAATCCTGGTTTTGGGCCCTCATTCAGCAACATGGAGTACATTTTAGAAATAAATTTGCACACATTTCCATCATGAAGCATTTTTCCCACATTAGTTAACACAGGTAGAGTCATTTCAGGGCCCAGGTTGGAGGTAACAAAAGAAAGTCATACTTCCTCTTCAGTTCTTCAAAAGACATGAGACGTCCTTTATTAAAGCAATCTTTAGATGCTGTATTCCCCTGTCATGCCTAGTCTCCAGAATCTTATTATTTAGAGTACACGTTAATTTAATCTCAGAGGTGTCTCAAATTCAGCCCGAGATTTTGTTTAACTTCATACCATATTTTAAAATGGGGTTTCATAAATAGGATTATCTGTCCCGTTGGATATGGTTTTGGAGTTCTATTTATAAATAAAATCCTTCTTTCAGAGGATGAAGTCTAATTTGTATCCAAGAGGGGGCAGCATCACCGTCACGCTTCTGGGCTGATAAATAATATTTTTTAAATTGGGCAGTCGAAAACCTCCTAGACTATAATCCCATGTTAGTTTTTCCATTGACACCCTTGGGATTCTACAGTTCCATTAAAAACTGTCTAACGTGTTTGTTGAGTGCTTTAAAGAACAATATCAATGTTGAGTCATGTCAGATTGTCTGTTCAATATTAAAGCTAAATACAGCAGTCCCATTGGGAGAATTTGTTCTTAATTCTTTAATACGGTCGGAATTCTGCAACGAGCTGTCTTCGTGCACCAAACCGTTGAATTGGCTTTTGTTACATGCGTCTGTCATGCAATCTTCTTTTAACATGTTAAACATTGTTCAAGTGAATGCTTTTGATTCCATCTGTCCTAACAAACACTTAGGCCTTGGTTGACTCTCCCTGCAGGTGTCACACTTGGGCGACTAGATGAAAGAAGTTGAGGGAAGATTTCCCCGATGCTGTGAACCACGCTGAAGATGGAAGTTGATGATTGTCACAACTGCCCGTCGTAAATGTTTGATATGACTGGACTGTCTATTCATGAACATCATACACACACACACACACACACAAACAACAGAACCCCACACGCTTGATAGTTACATTTACAGGTCTCCTTCTCTACTGCTACACTCAACACACACAATCTGAACGCACCCTTGTGCAAACATGGGTATAACTACACTCACTTTATATATACTCATTCTCAAAACTTGACATGTGTTTTTGCCCACTGCACTTAAGTGCTACAGTATACAGTACATAGATCTGCTGTACAGTCCATTTTATGTTTGTGAAGACACTAGTGTGTCAGTGAATTGAATTGTATACTGTTAACCAATTAATCTAACTAAATAAAAGTTCATTAAACATTGTTAGATAATAATAAAAATGTGTCTCTGTTGTGGTTGTTTGAGATGTCATGCCTTGTGTAATAAATCAGAGTGTTTTCTAAAACCGTATTGCATAACTCATCAACGTACAGCTGCAAAGCAATAATGTATTCAACTTGTTCTGCTGTTCTGTAGTTGTTTTAAGAGTGATTGGTTCTCTGCTGATGTCGAGCATGCTCTAATTCTGCTGCTTTAGTTCATTTTTGAACTGACAAATCAGCTGAATGTATTTCCCCCTACTGCATGTGCACGTATCAGTGTGCTCCCTCTTCCCTCTGCCACCATGTCTGCTGGTCATGTGACATCCAGATGGAGCACACAAGTGGAGCAGCCAATGAAAACCTTCTGTTTTGACAAATCACTCCCATAGCAGGCTGAGGCTCCCTGCCTGCCTCCTGTTCTGGCTGCTGTGTCTTTAATTACATCTAAGACTATTTTTAAAACGCTCATCCTTCCCCCAACATGCGCCGCTTTCGTCACCTGTCTACCTGTCTTCCTGTCTCCTTTAATCTCCGTCATTAGATCTCTAAAGTTCTCCCACTAGGCAGCTCGTTTTGTGCGTCTGTCTTTGCTTAGATGTATCCTCCTCACCGTTTCTTTGTTCTGATACATTATGCATCCACATCTAAAGTATTCAGATGTTTCCATTTTCCCAGCAAAGTGTTAACTTTCCAGCCATTTGTTTGCAGGATAACATTACTGCCTGGATTTGGCTGCAACCACAGATTAAATGTTAATGTTAGCAGTTTCCTGGGGAAATATTTGCACGCGTCTTGACTGCTACTGCGATGTGTTCACTGATGAGCAGATGTACACTCAGCAAGCAGTGCCAATCAAATGACAGGACTTGTGGAAAGTCAGGAAGACAATATAAATGGAAATAGAGTCCAGTCCACTAAGAAAGGTTCGCTACTGTGAAAATCACAACATATATTTTCCTGCAGTTTCGCTAAAACAGACATGCATGTAACTCCTGCTATTCCACTCTGTCCCTCTTTCCGCTCTCCTCTCCCGGTTCCCTCCCCTCTTCGTCTTCCAATGACTCACGCTCCCCCTCCCCCCGGGGTGTCATACGCCTCCCACCTCCCCGCCTCTCCCTCTCAGTCGCCCACATCCGCTCACTTTCTCCACTCGCCTTCAAACAAGCTGCAGGTAACGTTTAAAAAGATTGATCTATTTCTTCATTCCCCCCATCCCTCTAAAACCTCCTCCCTCGTCTTCTTCTTCCTCCTCCTCCTCATTTTCCTCCTGTTCTGTGTTTTCTCACCGCCTCATCTCTCCATTGGTCCATATTCTCAGTCACAGACCTAAACAGCACAGACATTGAGCTGGCTTGTGGTCCGGAACAGGTTGACAGTAGATTCATAAATAGGTATGCGTTTTTAGCTTTGGATTTATGTTTCCTGTGTATATGCGCTTGTTTGTGTGTGCCAGCATCTTCCTGTAGGCAGCATCTTTTCCACAGCTTTCCATCCCTAAGGCTGCGTCACTATCATCACAAGGTAAATGTGGGGAAGAGGAAGATTGTCAAGTACTTGTGACTAATGTGAAATTGAGACTGTAATAAAATGCATTTTTGACATCTGCTTATTCCTATTTTCATACTCATCTGTCTATATGTACACCAATTCCCTTTCTCATCCCTGTTTTTAAGCCCCCAAAAAAGAAATGATCGTCTGATTTTTTTTGTTTTGTTTTTTTGTTACAGAATGTCCATCGTGAATATTGTTGCCAGGGAGATCCTGGACTCCAGGGGAAATCCGACTGTGGAAGTCGATCTGCATACCAGCAAAGGTTAAAAACCTTTTCCGTTAATAATTGCAGTACTCATGTACTGTGTTTGTACTGTCCGTTGTGATTTTGTCTGACAACGGGCTTGACAGTAAACCGTTTCTTATCTAAACCTGGAAAAATATCCATGTTGTATTCGCACAAGCTCACCTTCACCTTTGACCTTTCCACCTCTACGCATGTCCCGTCTCTCCCCCCACCGACCATCTTCTCTCCATTCCAGGTGTGTTCAGGGCCGCTGTGCCCAGCGGTGCATCCACCGGCATCTACGAGGCTCTTGAGCTCCGAGATGGAGACAAGACTCGCTACAAGGGCAAAGGTGGACATTTGTATTGAGATGTGTCGTCTGTGCTTTTGCTTTGAGCATTGTCCAATCGGGTTTTGTGATATAAAAGTGGACTGACAGTATTAGATTTCCATGGCTTCACATATCTTCTGTCCTGCTGTCTAAGGTGTAACCAAAGCTGTTGGTCACATCAATGACACCCTGGGACCTGCCCTCATCCAGTCTGTGAGTATCAGAATTTGATCATTTTAAAGCTAAAATGGCCGAGCAATATATTTCAAGATTGACGATTTCTGACTTTTTCTTTTTCTTTCAGGGAATCAATGTGTTGGAGCAGGAGAAACTGGACAACACCATGATTGAAATGGACGGCACTGACAACAAATGTAAGCCTCGTTCACATCTCATGTGCAGTGATGGCATACATGTGTGATGACATGTTTCCGCACCAGTGCTCACTGACTGCACTCATGTGTTGTGTGACTGCTTCTGTGTTTCTTCCAGCTAAGTTTGGGGCCAATGCTATTCTTGGAGTATCACTGGCCATATGCAAAGCTGGCGCAGCAGAGAAAGGTGTCCCCCTGTACCGCCACATTGCTGATCTGGCTGGAAACGGAGAGTTGGTCCTCCCAGTTCCTGTGAGTCCTGTTTTATTGTATTTGATGTGCAAACATCAAATTGAATACAAGCTCATCTCTCGTATCTGTCTCTCACTTAGGCTTTTAATGTGATCAATGGGGGCTCCCATGCTGGGAACAGACTGGCTATGCAGGAGTTCATGGTACTTCCTGTAGGGGCGGAGTCTTTCCGTGATGCTCTGCGTATGGGGGCGGAGCTCTACCAGACACTGAGAGAAGTCATCAAGGAGAAGTACGGTCAGGATGCCACAAATGTGGGAGACGAGGGAGGGTTTGCCCCAAATATACAAGAGAACAGTGAAGGTAAGCGCAACCACATGGGAAATAATCTCCTTCCCTTAATTTCCTGTAATGTTGCGTCTTTCTGTTTCTCTTCGTCAGCCCTGGAGCTGATTAAAACGGCAATAGAGAAAGCAGGCTTCACAGACAAGGTGGTGATAGGAATGGATGTTGCTGCTTCAGAGTTTTTCATTGAGGGCAAGTACGACCTGGACTTTAAGTCCCCGCCCAGCGCTGCCCGCAACATCAGTGGTGAGGAGCTGGCCAGCATCTACCAGGGCTTCATTAACAACTACCCAGGTGTGTATTCTGATGTGTGTGAGTCAAATGGGTCAAACACTTACAGCTGTTGTAATTAAGAGAACATGACGTGGACAATTCATCGTGGAATAAGGCAAATGCGTTTCCACCGATCACTGAGCGTCCAGACACAGGTCTCAGCTTCAGTTTTAATATTTTTCATATTTCTACAACTGCCACATTTCTTAGATCACATTTTAGACAGATAAGCTATGGGAACCAGAGAGCTGGATGTCTCCACAGCCCTGTCTCTTCTCCCGACACTCGGGCCTGTTAAAGAGGTTTTAATTATGCGCTACAGTGCACATTTGGCAGGCAGGGACCTATCCTGATGTGGCTCTTTACCCTGTAAATGGTGTGCTTCCTGCATGTGTGGGCATCTGTGTGTGATGCGAGTGCATTTTAAGACATTACTCCCATCAGAACCTTTATTGTCGATGTCACTGGTGCTCTAGTCAGATTAACGTGGAGGTGAGTAAAAGAGAACATGAGGGCTTCACAAAGGTTGTAATATTAGACTCATGCAGAAACATGATCTTACTCATTTCTCTTTTTTTTTCAGTGGTGTCTATTGAAGATCCTTTTGACCAGGATGACTGGCCGGCTTGGTCACAGTTTACAGCCTCAGTGGGCATCCAGGTACACTTCACCCTCGCTATCTGGAAGTAAATTTGTGAGGTCCTAGTATTGCACTTCCAACCATGAAAATAGTCCAAATTGATGGTTAGGATATCTATTTTTTCAGTTGCTACTATGGCTGCAAAATGCCATAATGAAAGTCAATAGCGTATTTTATTGTCTCTCTTTGCCCCACATTTGTAATGCAGACTGATCTTTATTGAATACAAATGGATTTACTGGGCTGAGTTGACCTGATACCATTACTGTGAGTAACAAAACACACTTCAATCTGCCTGTAACTTTGTTGCATAAATTGTGCAGGTGGTTGGAGACGATCTGACGGTCACAAACCCACGCAGGATACAACGAGCCGTCGAGGACAAGGCCTGCAACTGCCTGCTGCTCAAAGTAAACCAGATTGGCTCCGTTACAGAGGCCATCAAGGCGTGAGTTTGGGTGTATTTGATGCATAGACAACACATGTCTGTGTACATGAGAGAGCATGCCACGAGAGAGCATGCGTCATATTTATATTAATTTATACTTCCCTTGCTTCTCAGGTGTAAGCTGGCCCAGGAGAACGGTTGGGGTGTGATGGTGAGCCACCGCTCAGGAGAAACAGAGGACACTTTTATAGCTGACCTGGTGGTTGGTCTCTGCACTGGACAGGTAACACACACACACACACACACACACACACACACACACACACACACACACACACGGAAGTGCTGTCTGCTCTCTATTTACTAATTTAGTTGCCATAAGAATAAAAATTCTTCATTACATGTAATGACACACATTTTGAATCAGTAGTTGTCCCTTTGACACAGTGCCTTCAGGAGGAAATAGAAAATTAAACACTGCAACGTTTCACTGCAAGAACACATTTTGGAAACAGGACAATACGAAACAATAATACTTGTGCTTTTGCAACAGTGCAATAGCAGCTCAAGTAATAATGTAATATACAGAAGTGGAAGGCATTGTAATTTTAGCTATACTATTAAATAACTATGTACTTGTCAATCAGATCTTAAGGAAAACAAAGTACACATTTGCTGATTACAGCTTCGAAATGCTATTATTACAGAAGACTGCTTCTCCATGAAATGTGAATACCTTTGGAGTAGTTGCCATTATTTTAAACACTATACTATATAGATGTGATTTATCTAAAAAAGAAAGCAATCAAAAGATCACTTGACTTTAAATATGCGTTGCTTGCTGTCCAAATACCAAGGGTTGATGTACCTGTAACTCTCTGATGCTTGGTATTTGTGTCTATACCTTTTAGATCAAGACTGGAGCTCCCTGTCGATCAGAACGTTTGGCCAAATACAACCAACTCATGAGGTGGGTGTTCATAGCTCGGTAGGTTTATGTATAGAAAACACTTACACCACTTTTATATTTCCTTCTTCTTTCCTTCTTTGTTTCATCTGCTGTTGTCTTCTTTCATATTCATATGCCTGCTCGACATTTCTATCTATTTTCTTCCTCACTGTCCTCTCAGAATTGAGGAAGAGTTGGGTGACCAGGCTCGCTTTGCTGGACACAACTTCCGTAACCCCAGTGCCCTTTGAGTGCCAGTACATTAGCAGTGGCACATAAGAAAGCACCCAAGCATATGAATATAAAGTTATTTTTCCCTGATGGGCACATAGTAATGCAATCGTTACACCTATTGTTACAACTAATTTGTTTTCAAATGACTAAAATGCACAGTTAATGCACTGTAACTACAGTATATGACAGACGCTTCAACGAGTGACTTACTTAATTGACTTCAGTTGGTTGCAGCAAATACTGAACAAAGCCTAAAGAAGAAAAAAAAGTGTTTCACCTCTCAGCGGACGAGCACTTCACCATGTGCCCTGTTGTTTCTTCTTCTTCTTCTTCTTCTTCTTCTTCTTCTTCTTCTTCTTCTTCTTCTTCTTCTTCTTCCTCATGTCATTTCTGATGTGAACCCTCAGCAGCTTGCTTTAAAATTGTATCTGTCACTTTGTCTGTCTATAAGGTTATGCTTAATAAAGAACTGGATTCAAGTTAACTCGAACCAAAGCTCTGTGTATTGATTTGAAGGGGTGTCTTTGCTGTGTCATTTAAGTCTTTTGCATGAAACGTAAATCATCACTGAATCAAGTATGACTGAAAAAACACTTTTGCACTGCTCATTTGAAAGAAGAAATATATATTCAAACATGTTGCACTTCTGGCTACACTGAATATTGATGTCACAGCAGGTGCTGGACAATTCTTACAAAAAATATTGTACAGGAAAGAAAGTGAAGGTCATTCCTGCTGATAAAATTATGAAAACAAAATATGAAAGAATCCTGAAGGAATTTAGAAGGAATCCCACAGAAATTCAAGAGGAATACTCAGAATTATAGAACTATAAAGGAACTGAAGGCCAGCCTTCATACTTCTGCATCTGCAGAATGACAATTGCAAAACATATGTATAATCTCTTTGTCCAGTTGACTAATCGTTAAATATTTACCACAGGCATCTAGGACATCTGTAACAGCGAGGAGCAATCTGCTGCACATGCAGTTGTCCATTAAACCAACAACGTAAATACTGGATATAATCAGTTGTCAAAGGCAACACAGTACACACACACACACACACACACACACACACACACACTTGAAATGTGATCTACGTATGTATAATATGTAATATGTGTGTGTATATATATAATATTGTATACATAATATGTATTACATATTTGTTACCGATTAATATTATTTGGTTACGTTACATTAATTACTTTAGGTTGGAATATCCCTATATATACTTTATTCATCCCAAGGGGAAAATGTGTAGCAACAGCAAGCAAGTTACAGAGTAAACATAACATTAAGTATGAAAATACTCGATATATACAATACAATAAAACAGCAGAGCAGAACATATTCAATTTAAGAAAATTAAATAATAAAGAAAATGCAGGAATGCATAATATGGCGACCTCGGTTTCACAGCTGCTCCCTGATAACAGCACGTGAGTTGTCGCTACGTGTAAACGTCGCGCGGCTGTAGTTTAATTATCAGGCGCGTGCTGATCGTTGCTATCTGAGCAGCAGAGGGAGCGAGAGCGCGCGACGAGGCCTCGGTGCCTGTCGCGCCGGGCTGCTGCTGATGATGATGAAGGAAGGCCGGAGCCGCACATGCGCAACTGGTACAGTCTCCGGCCCGGTTTCCATGGTTACCACACAATAGGAGACGGGACAGGGGGCTGCGTGAAGAGGGGGTGGGGGGGAAGAGAGCGACAGCAGCGGAGCGGAGGGAGGGAGGAGGAGGTCTGCAGAGCCGCTTGACTGGACACACCGCTGCAAGCTTCCCCCCAGACAGACAGACAGGCAGACAGACAGACAGACAGGCAGACAGACAGGGAGCCGCTGGACACACCACAAATCACACAACAGAGGGCACAATTGAATTGTTCGTTTCTCAATTGTTTAATTATTCCAAAACGAGTTGGAGCTCAGCTGAGTCACTGACATTGTCATTAAAATGCACTCAGATGAGGCTGCGTGTGTTTTCTCTTCAGTCCACCTTTCAGCTCGTTGAAATAAGTGCGGCATGAGAACAAAGACCTATTGGACACTTCTTCCCCTTCAGGGTTCGTCGCGAGACGAAGCCGAGCAGCGAGTTATTCCGTCTGAAGCGGAGTCTCTCCATACAGTAAAGGTGACTCTGGAGGGACTCGGCAACAGAGACACAGAGAGAGACCCTCCCTCTTGATCCCCTCCCTCTTCACAGTTTTGGCCCTCTCCCTGCGCCTCTCTTCCTCCTTCTCCCTGCCTCACTACTCCCTCCTTCTCCTCCTCCTCCTCTATCCTCCCCCTCACTCCTCATGCAAATCACGCCCTCTCCTCTCTCCCTTTCTCTCACCCGACGTGCATCTCTCTCTGGCTCACCCCTCCGCTAAAAAAATTGTGACTGTAAGACCGGAGAGGGGATATAAAAAAAAAGAAGAAAAAAGTGCAAGTCGTCTTAGAGGAAGAGGGGGAGTAAGCAGGGTGGGAGAGGGGGTGGGGGGGGGGCAAAAAAAGAAAAAAAGGGGGCGAAAGGGGGTGGGGAAGAGGGTACGCATCAATTTGTAGTCTTCAGTTGGCACCCCTGTTTTTTTCTCCTGCAACGAATAGAAAGAGGTTCGTCTGCATTATTGTTATTATCCGTGCCCGTTGCAATATGAGCCAGCACAAGCCTCTGTTGACAGACGCCTGGGCTCTGAGGTGTGCGTGTCAGCGTGCAACATAAAACGACAAAACAGAGTGAGAGAAAGGAAAGGGAGAGTGAGAGTGAGAGCACGCATCGCTGGATACCATAGGTAAGTGAAAGGGGGGAAAAATGGATGCTTGTACTGTTTATTTTGGGCTATTCCTGCTGGCCACGTTTGTCCTCTCCCTCCCATTTTTTTCCTTTGTGCTTTAATTATCGTCATACTCCTGCGTTGTGGCTAAAATTGCGTCCCGATGAATTAATGGTAATAGGGTGCACGACGCGCACCCACATTCCAGCGAGGAAAAGGGAAGGGAGAGCCGGTGCGAAATGCCATGATTCGCCATTCCATATCATCTTTCTTTTTAGGATGTGCAGCGTCTGGAAAGCAGCACCGCACGGGCATCCATTCTGATTGTGAATATGTATGTGCCGCTGAACACGACTCTGCCCGTCGGAGGTGGACCGTGTTCCCCCGTGCTAGTCTGAGAGGCAGCTTTGGCCGGTCTCCTCTGCGTGTGTATCAATAACATTTCGCAGGAAGAAAGAAGAAAGAGTCGTTGCAGTGGCTCGCTCGCTCGCCGGTGATGTAAGCAGAGCAACTGCATGCTGCTGCTTTGCATCGCATTCAGTGGTCAAATTTGTTGATAATGCATATGGGCCGTGTGTGCTCGCGTGCACAAGCGTGCAAGCGGACTAGTGGTTTTAATGCTGTTGCATGTTGGTAATGTGTTTGCGTCCTGGTTGTTTACTGACCATAACCAGGGACCTGCTGCCAGTGGACCACAGACAGGCCAGTAGCTGCCACCTGTAACTGAGATGTTTTATGTACACAGTAACCCACTGGGCCCTGGATGATTCCTGTATGATGAACTTAGTCATATGTGTGTTTATAAGACTGACTGTGCACATACCGAATTGCCTATAAATACATGTGGTGTGTTTTTTTTCTATTCTGCATATGAAGTATGAACAGTGATTTTACTCTGATTGGATCAGTCACTGCAGCATGCACTAATAATTAATGCATAGCCATGTGTAGTGGAGCTGCGACGGGATTTACAGGATTCAAACACACACAAATATTTGGATGTGGCTCCTTTATTTACCGGCTGCAAAACAGAGTGTACAACAGCTCTTCTTACTGCTCGGCCAAATATATCTTTTCTTCTTACATCCAGTGGCGTGGACTATTTATATCCTCATTCAATATACATGAGCCATTTTTTCATCATAGTGGTACATGAATGAATGGATTAGGCCGGTCCCTGCAAAGTAGTCCACCTATGTTGTCAGACACACCCAAATGGATGAAGGATCTTGAAATTGTGCATATCCCTAATGGCTGGCTGAATGGATAAATAAGAATGTGATTCTGCCAGCCATAGCCAGGTCATGTGGGTGAACCACAAGTAGCTGTGGGTTTTGGCTGTTGTGGTGTAGGTGGAAGGAGGGGGTTGTGGGGGGGTGTGGTCCCATATCCTCAAGATGTTTGCGGGAGTCTTCTGTAGGCCGCCATCCAAAATGCAGTCTAACAATCAGTCTTTTCTGCTCCGCTCTTTTTTATCTGCTTGTTTTTCGACGTTATAGTATCCAATTAACAATACTCAAACCAGTGCATTCTGGTAGTGTGGGTTAACCGATTGTCCATGTGGATTTCTTTGCTGCCGTGGTGAAGACAGAAGGCAGAGAGGAAACAGTTTGGGGCGCAGTGAAAAGCAGTTGTTTCGATAAGTGTAAAGCATGCTGGGAATTAAAATGTTGCAACAGTGCTTTTGCAGTTTTAAACTCAGAGGTTTTCATAATGTCACAACTGCACACATGGTGCAGATAGCAAACAGCATTGTTTAACACCACATTTGTACTAATGTTCTTCAGCAAAACATTGCATTCTTTGAAGGATTTCCAATGCAGATACATATCAAATAATGCCTTCTTTGTGTATGCTTCTTTCCAGGTTTTGGTAGCACTCATGGTGTAACACACAGCCCAGTCCTTAACCAACAGGAACCAGTTCAGTCCCTGCAATGGCTTGTGTTGTAAAATGGTAATTTTAAAGAAGAAATAATGAAAACACGGACACACAAAGAATCGGTATGAACAAGGCCTACATTATTTTTTTTCATTGAGGTCAGGGATTGTTTACCTGCCTAAAGTAGTACATTTGGGAATGTGTCTACATCATTAATTAGTTCAATATGTGATCATATTAAAATAACCTAGATGACTAAAATGTAATTTATTCCATTGGTTGTAACAGTCCACATTTATGTTTCATTCTTTCCTCTGCTTACAATTCCTTCCTCTTTTCTGGGCCTTTCTCTCTATTATGGCCTGTTCTTCTTTTCACCTCCCTCACATATTTTATTCTCCACTTGTTGTTGTTCTTTCTACATCCGAACTTGATTTGAACATATTTGACTTCTTTTATTATCATGTATGAACTCTTGTTTTCCCCACATTCAACACATCTCTTAATTATCTCTGCATGTCTGCGTAAACCTGTAATTCTTCATTATTTTAACATGTAATGCTTTCCCATCCTCTCCATATCTTGCTCATTTGCTGGACTCTGGGTTTGCAGATGCCCATGCGCAGTGGGCGCCGGCGGGGGGCGAGTGAGGAGAGAAGGGGCAGACGGCCGCACACCAGCCCCACTCGCCCTGAACGCAACGATAGACAGACGGTTAGCACCTCTTATTTTATTTATTTTCTTCTGTGTCGTTGTTTTTTTGTTGTGTATTGTATTGTGTGTGTGTGTGTGTATTGAGAGTATGTGTGTGTGCTGTCAGTGCATGAGTCATCAGTATGATTGCCACAGACGTACCCTTGCAGGGTCAGTATTGTTTGATAGTGTGTTTTACAACATAGCACTTTGAAATCTTTGATGTTTAGTGTTTGACATTGTGTGTGTGTGTGTGTGTGTGTGTGTGTGTGTGTGTGTGTGTGTGTGTGTGTGTTTGTGTTTGTGCATGCATGCATGCAAGTGTGGCTTAAGTTCTAAAATCAGCCATAGGCTTATTAGGGATTCAAAGGCATCACTACAGAATTAAAAGTCTTGTGTTGTTTTAGCAAAGAGGTGCTGGTGAGGAATTGGCTGGAAATCGCTTCAGTCGCAGATCACAAGGGCATGATTCATCAGAGAGTGAGGGGGAGGAACTTGTGTCTCCTCCAAAGAGGCAGAAAGTTCAGGTTTGTGTTACATTGCATCAACCTGTTATATAAAGACTAATTACAAAGCTTTGATTCAGCTAAATCATCCAAAAAGTAACTGTCTAAACTGTTAAGAGTTTTATTCTTGGCTTCTACAATATAACCACGTTCACAAAATTTACATTTTTACCTCATCCAGAAATGCTCTTTTTTTGTCAGGATTCGGCCTCTACCCCAAACCCTCCAACATCAACACACTCGACTGACAGCTCGGCTCCTTCTACTGTCCCACCTCCAACCTCAGTTGCCAGCCAATCCCGTGAGAGCGACAATGAAGATGGCCAATCCCAAGGCAGTAGGAGTTCAGTTGTAGGGAGCCTGGCCAATAGTAGCAGTAGTCTGAGCAGTGGGCGGGATATAGACCAGGACAATCGCTCCTCGTCCCCAAGTCTCTCCGCTTCCCCTTTGGGTAGCCTGGACTCTGATTTCGATGGCCCCGACTCACCAAAGCAAGGAGAGAGGGAACGAGAGAAGGGCAAAGAGGGAGGAGTGGTGAAGGTGGCGGGAGACGATAGGAGAGTGCAACGAGAGGGAAGAGGGGAGGAGTCCTGTGGAGACGGAGAAAAGCGGGAAATGGATGCACGAATTGAAGACTGTCCGTCTCTTAAGCCCTCTTCCACTCCCTGCTCTTCCTCTGGTCTGACCCCCTCTCTACGGGGAGCAGGGGATTCATCGAATGACAGCAATAGTGGGAGGAAGTCCTATTTCTCTCTGGACTCCAAACTGATGTGTAAAGTTGAGTACGGTGGACCGACGGGCGTTGACGGTGCACTTAGTGGCAGCAGAATGAATTCCAAAGCCAGCACACAGTGTGTGACCAAGACCACTATCCCAGGAGGAGATTTCTCCCACAGCAGCCCCAATATTCCCCACTCTTTACCCCCTCCTCTTCCTCCTCCACCTGCACTGAAGCCCTTGGAGCTTGGGGGACAAAACCTACCTGCTGAGGTTAAGATAGAAAGAGACAAAATAGAAAAGGCAGACAAACTCCTGGACAAGGCTCAGTCGACTCCTCCTTCTCTGTTGCCACAGACCGGCCCCCAGCAGCCGTCCCAGCCTCAGACCCAACCCTCCGCCCACCCTCACCACTACAGCTCCACCAGCTGGCAGGGTGGTACAGCCACCGGTTGCCAGGGGAGCTGGGGATACACCCGTTACCCTGGCAACCACCACCCACACCAACCACAGCACCAGCCCCCCGTGCAGCAGCAGCAACTTCCTTCTGTTTACAACCCTCCATCCTCTCGCCACTCCTCCTCCCACCCCTCTTACCTCCCCCATCCTCACCCTCAACCCCACAGGGAGTACCTTCCCAGGTACGCTGGAGGGGGAGGGGACAGAGAGAGGGGGGCTGCAGGAGAGCGGGAGAGGGGAGTGAGGGGGGAGTGTGCGGGGAGGGAGATCAACAGGGAGTTCTCTGCTCCCATTGGCAACAGCAGCAACAATAGTAGCAGCGGGAATAACAGTAATACTGCTTGTGGTGGGATGGGTGGGTCCAACAGCATCCAAGGCAGGGAGTTTGCGGGTCTGCCAGTGGGTCAGAACCGGGACTTCCAGGGTTCTGGGAGGGATGGACCTAACCTAGGTCCTGAAAGAAGAGACTTTGGTCCAGGTTTCAGAGACAGGGAGCGAGAAAGGGAAAGGGAACGGGATGCAGGGAGGGAGTTTCCTATGCCAAACCAAAACCAGAGTAGAGACTTTGGCCCCAACGGAACTGGAGGGGGGCATCCCAGAGACAAAGATGGAGGCAGATGGGGGGAGTTTGGGGTTCAGACAAGAGAGGTTGTAGGCAACAGTAACCCAAACAACAACTCCCTTCCCCAGGGAAACCCCCCAAGTTCAACCGGCGGGCTACCTGCCACCCCCATGCTGAACCGAGACCCACCTGCATCACCCCAAAGCAATCCAAGTCACCCTTCCCACTCTTCCCTTCCCCCGCACACCCACCCACATCCCCCAAACTCATCCAGCCGAGACTTCCCTCTTACCATGGACCAGGCACAAACCCCTCCCTCTGGAACAGACCACTTTCACAGAGAGTATCCTCCCACAGGAGGAAAAGACTTTCCTGCGGGAGCTCCTGCTTCCACTGGCACAAATCGAGAGTACCTCAGCCCCCCTCGGGTGACTCCAAATTTGGGAAGAGAGTATTCGGGGCCTGTAGGAACCCATCACCCACACCCACCTCACCCCCATTACCAGTCTGGGCCCAGAGAGAGAGACTCAAACCTGCGAGATTCTGCTTTGTACCAAAACCGTGGAGGGCCAAATCAGCCTCCTGCGCTGTCTCCTTCCTCCTCTTCCAGCCATCATGGACACCCTCCAAATACTCCATATGCCCCACCGCCACCTCAGCCTCCTCTAGCCCCACCTCAGACCTCGCACACCCAGCCACCCCCATCAGGTATGGCCCCCAATGTACGTCCCCCACACTACCAGTCCTCCGCCCAGACTCCTCCAACACCTCTATCTCCATTACCCAGCCCATCCACAAATCAGATGGCAGGCTTCTCATCTTTTCCTCCTGGCTCCTCATCTGGACCCAACATGTCGCTTCCCGGGCCAGGTGCATCACCTGGATCTCGTCCCTCCCCTTTCCATGGTACTTTGAACAGCCACCCTCCCTTCAGTGGAACGTACCACTCCAATGGGAGTGGCAGTAACATGGCTAACAGCAATAGCAACAGTAGCGCACCCAATAGCAGCAATACCAACTCGCTCTCACCTCAAAATGTCTTAAAAGGACCTCCACCTCTTAGTAACTCAGCCAACAATAACAGCATTTCGACCCCTGCCTCCAGTTCTTCACTCCCTGGTGGAGACGGCCATTTGGATTCGGGCCCACCTCCCATACCTGTTATCAAAGAAGAACCTATAGAAGAAAGGGAGGAGACTGAAAGCCCACCACCAGTGTTGAGAAGCCCCTCTCCTGAACCCAAACCTGTAGACATCCCCATCCACGCAAGCCAATCAGCCAGGTAAAGTCAAAACAACATCGTCATCCTATTTGAGGTTGTCAATATGTTGCTCTCTTCAGTCCCTCTGTATGTGACCAGATGGGGTTAACAGTAACGGTGATTATGATGTGACTCTCACTCCTGAAGGGTGTAATGATATTTTACTCTGCTGCGTCACTTGTGTCCAGGTTTCACAAGGTCCTGGACCGTGGCACCGGGAATTCCTGCGCCCGCAGTGATGTACTCTTTGTCCCGTTGGACGGCTCCAAACTGTGGAAGAAGAGGAATGAGGTGATTGAAAGGGCTCGCAGGGAGGTCGAGCAGCGGGCCAGAGACCTTAGAGAAAAAGAAAGGGAACGGGAGAGGGAGCGTGAGCGTGAGAGGGAACTGGATCGACATCTACAGGTGTGCACTTTTTAGTGTGATAATTATGCAGCATGTCAGATTTTATGGATTTGATGTAGATTAAATTGGTAATTTTAACGGGAGGGGAGTAAAGCAGATCACGGCAGATGTGATTTACTGTCTTTTACTGTTTTCTCTGCAGCAGCAGAAGGACATCAACGCCGCTGGAGGGGGTCGCCAGGGCTCCTCTCTCTTCTTCCCCTCTTCGTCTTCTATCATCCTCGACCCATCTTCTTCCTCTTCCCCTGGCAACTCTGTCTCCCACCCTTCCCATCACCCCCAGCATCATCCCTCACACCCGCATGCTCACCTTGCTCAAGCCCACCATCTCCACCCATCCCTTGCTCACTCCATCCCCCACTCCCTCCTTATGCCATCCATGGGTGGGACATCAACAGTCGTTGGCCCTCAGGGAGCCTTGGGAATAGGTTTAGGAGGTCCATATCTGGGCCCTGACACACCAGCGCTGAGAACCCTGAGCGAGTATGCTCGCCCTCATGCTATGTCTCCACTTGGGGCAGCAAGTCGTGCCCAGGCACACCATGCGCAAATGCACCATGGCCATCCCCACGTCCACCCCTCATTCTTCCTTCCTCAGTTCCAGAATCATGGTGTAGGCCACCCACATCACCTGCCAACTGATGCAGCTACAGCTGCAGCCATCTTGGGTTTTCTGTATGGTGGCAGCCTTGAAGGGGGTCCAGGTGTTGGAGGCCACGCTGGAATGGCAGGAGGCCCAATACCTGGAGGGATTGGAGGTGCAGGGTTCGGAGGAGTCGGCTTTCCTCATGCAGTGGCTGCACATCGAGAGCGAATGAAGCAAGGATTTGAATTTAAGAGTGATGACCGGATTTACCAACCAGGGGCCATGACTGATCACGCTGCTTTTGCCCTTGCTCACTCTCACTCTCATGCCCATGCTCATGCCCATGCCCATGCCCATGCTCATGCTCACGCCCATGCCAATGCCCATGCACATGCACACGCACATGCACACGCACATACACATGCACATGCACACTCCCTGCTACTTGGAGGAGGTGCAGCAGGAGCTAATGAGGTGACACTCTATGGCACTCCTCCTCCCTCCGCTCCCACTGGCCCCCAACACCTCCAAAGCCCGACCCTTGCCCCAGTAACTCGACCTCCCAACCCTCCTGCCCCTCAGTCCCTGTCCAATCCACCCCCTTCATCTCTCCTAACACCCTCTCTTCCCTCTCACCCATCATCCGCACCACCGGCTGCCCCCCCAGCCCCAGCAGGCCCTGCTGCTCCTCCGCCAGCTCCTCCTCCACCAGCTCCACCAACGTCTAATGCCTCCTCACTTCATCACCCGGTCCCTCATTCTTCTTTTCCCAGCTCCCTGTCCTCTCATCTGCCACCAGCCACTGCTCCAGCCGCTCCCCCTGAGAACTACCCCACTCCCACTCGCTCTCCCGCCTTTGAGCGGGACAGGAGTGGGGAAAGAGAGCGGGAGAGGGAGAGAGACAGGGCAGCTTTGCCGGCCTTTGGGGACAGAGAGCGAGAAAGAGAAAGGGAGAGAGAAAGAGAAAGGGGAGGAAGTGGTGGAAATGGAGGAGGAGGAGGAGGAGGAGGTGGAGGAGGAACGGGAGGAAATGGAGGTGGAGGAGAGAATCTTGGGCGTCTTCAGATGTTGAACGTGACACCTCATCATCACCAGCATTCACACATCCACTCACACCTTCACCTGCACCAGCAAGACACAGGTACTAACCACTTCTGATACAAATGCTCCTATTATCAGTGTAAACAGCCTTGATATTATTCAGATGTGTTACTATGAACACATTTTGTAGTAAAAAATGAATTGTTGATAGTTGACGCGTGCTTGCGATAAGGCTTCATATGCAATTACCATCCTCCATTATTGTCACGAGCCTCACCGTTGTAGTGGATGACACAGTCCTTCTTTAGGATGGGTATTGTAGTTTATATGGAGTCAATCCCACATACACCATGCTGTAGTGTATGCTGGATTGACACACCACATGGGTCTTATGTGTTTATCCGTTTTGTTTGAGAAACAGAACAACAGTTTTAATTTTTTAATAAAATAATTAAACAATAGGCTTGGGGTTGTTTTCCACCGACAGGACAGATAACTGCTCTTCGTTGGAATTCTGGACAGTAAGAAAAACAAAGCCAGCTTTATCCTTTAACTTCAATTTGAATAGTTTTATATTTGTGTAGTTAATCATTGAACAAAGGTTTTCTTTGATTTCAAATGATATTGGGTCATAGTTTTCTCCGAGTCATTTGACTCATTTGTAACAAAAGTTCTAAGCTTTAAAGTTCAAAGTCCCTCAAGAGATGTTATTTTACTCAGATCTCAGTGTAGTAACACCAATCAGCAGAAATATATGACAACAATCGGGAGACTTTTGTCTCTTTGAAAGAATTAATGTTGAAAGTAAAATGAAAACCTGCTTATTAATATTTGAGGCATCAGGATGGGGTATTGGTTCGCATGGTTTCTCACAGTAAGAGGGTTTATGGTTCCAACCTGACGGCCAGCTTGGGCCCTTCTGTGTGGAGTTTGCATGTTCTCCCCATGTCAGCGGGGGTTTCTCCTGTTTCCTTCCCGTCCAAAGACTTGCAGGCTAGGTTATTTAGGTTAATTGGTGACTCTAAATTGCCTGTAGGTGTGAATGTGAGCATGAATGGTCGTTTGTCTTTATGGCTCAATTCCAATCTGCTTCCTGCAACCTCTTCCGACTCACTTCCACTTGGAGGGTCCGCCATATATAGTGCCATCCCAAACCAGTTAGCGGGGAGTGGAAGGGGGTTATAAAAGAGTCAGTCTACATCAATACTGATTTAACCCTACTGACCACGAGCAACGCCATTTTGTGTTTGTCATGGAACCCACTCCCTACAGATGACTACCAGTACACATATTTACTCATAAGCTGCTCAAACTAAGATAGACATTTCATATTGTCATACTGTCATATAGCATTTGTACACAATACAGTCATAGACACTATTTTCAGCATTAGTATTTACACCGTTACACTGTTAATACATTGTAGTATAATGCATATATACTTTACATACTTTATATTTATATACTTATTTATTATTTTGATACTTTCTCTACGTTCATGTATATATGCTATTCTAGAATGGGAGCAACTGTAACGTCACACCATTTTTTCCACCTGATATTCATGTATCTCTTCCTTGCTGGAGAGAGGGACATTCGTCCTGGAACTTGCAGCTGTATTTATGCCTCCGACTTAAAAAAGATGCTTCATTCAGCTGTGAGTGTGAGAACAAACAGAGGAAGGTGTTGGGGCCGGATTGGAATTGGGCCAATGTTTCAGCTCTGTGATTGCCTGGCGACCTGTCCAGGGTGTACCCCGCCTCTCGCTCAATGTCAGCCGGGATGGGCTCCAGCCCCTGCAACCCTGTAAAGAATAAGCTGTAAAAGATAATTGATGGATGGAAAATAGTATTTGGATTTCACAATTAAACTTTATCAAAAGCCATTATGTTCACTGACTCCGCACTGCCTCCAGAATCCAGAATTCTTTGACTTTATTCGATTGTCTCAGCTGCTCATGTGTTACCAAGAATCAGACATCTCTCAAATGTAGCATAATGTATTAATGTTAATGTATTACATGCTGTGTGCATTATCTTTGTTATAATTTGACTCTTATTAAATATCTCCTGTATTTCCTATTACATCACTGGCATCCAGCGACGGGCGGGGTACACCCCCTGATGGACCCGTTGGCGTCGGGGTCTCCTTTGACACGTCTCCCTTATCCAGGAGCCACACTAGGCACCCCCATCCTGGCTCACCCCCTCACTGACAGCGAGGTGCTCCGCCAACAGCTGTTCGGTGAGGAGAAGGCTCCTCGTCCATGTACTTGTTCAGTTTTTCTCTCTTAAAAACTCCATAGTGCTAAAAAAGTTTATGAAGAGAGTTTTTGAATATGATGACGATGATTGACCTTGGGATCCTTTCGGCTCCATTATTTCTCTATTTTCCTTTTGTATCCCCACCTGCTCCTCCTCTTTCCGCTTCCTCTTTTTTTTTTTTTTTTTTACTGCTTTGTAGGTGCTCCTTTCCGTGATCTGCCCCAGCCGTCCTCCCTCACTGGTCCCATGTCGGCAGCCCATCAGCTCCAGGCCATGCAGCAGGCCCAGAGCGCAGAGCTGCAGATCCAGAGACTGGCCATGGAACAACAGTGGATCCATCACCATCACCACCACTCCCTTACCCAGGACGAGTATTACAGGTACAGAGGCTGTGGTTGGGCCTCTGTTAATGCAGCAGAGACAATATTCTGTTTCCATTGCTGATTCATCTTTCGATAACAATGAGTCATTTATAAACATAGTTGTAGATAATTTTCGCACTATCCTAAAAAAGTTGTTCTCAGGTCTAAACCTCACCCAAGACCCAAATATATGTTGTCTATATATCTATATTTCATCTTTAACTTATCGTTAGCTCACCAGGTTAATACAATTCATTGGCTAAACACTTTCCCTCTCCCCATTGTGAATCTACTTAGGCCAATAACTTTCATGTATGAGAGAGACAAACAACAATGACCTAAATTTGACACAAGACCTGGTACTTTATTGGGAAGCGTCAAGTAGCAGAAATTACATTTTGATCAACTTTTAACAAGCCGTAATCAGTGTTTGAGTTGACAAACAACACAGATTAATAACACTCCTACCCAAGGTCAGTAATACTGACATTTGGCAGCCTTGGGCGTGTGCACAAATTGTTGATTAGTTTGTTACAAATAGCCTGTAAAAGCCAGCTTGGCTATGCGGCTTTGGGTGTTTGAGAAATGTTTGTTCCCTCTGTGCATATTTGATTCCTGAGAAAGGCAATCTAAGGATTCAAATACAGCTTTAAAAATGTATCACCAAAACAGCCATTAGCTGTGACCTTTAACTTCAAACTGCACTTTAACATGATTTCTCCTTTGACCTTTTAGTCACCTGAAGAAAGAAAGTGACAAATCCCTGTGAGGGAGGGGCACGACAAAGAGCAGCATGGAGAAAAACGAGGGAGAATGTGTGCAAAATGAAACGCAAAAGAAAAGCACTGAAAACAACGAAGGAACAAATACTAGAAATAAAAGCTGGACTAATACGAGGAATCCACTGAAGAAAACAAGAAGATTTTTGAAGGACTACCAAAAGAGAGAGGAGGGCGTGAAAATGTTGCACACAGTCCCTGCTATCTGCACCACGTTGAAGATCCAGACTCCGGCGCTTCCCTGCATAATGTTCTCAAACTCCAGTCCTGTTTTGTATCGTGCTCTGTACAGTATATTAGATGGGGGAGGCAATAGTGAAGTACAGTATGTGTAAAATACTTGATGCCAGAAGGAATGTGTACATGAGTCTCTTTTATGTCATTGCATGTAGCTAGGCGCTTATTCTGAACTGGTGGAACTTTTGGTTCTATTTTTAGTAATTACCCCCTCTTTTGTATCTGAGGGGCGTTCTATATGCATGAGACCAGCAATTTAGTGTTATGTTATGTTTATTATCAATAGTATTGTTATTATGATTAATGTTGTCTGTTTGTTGATAATGATATAATTATATATACAGTACATATTATTTGTATTATTTTTTTACATTTTCATGGTATGGCCGTCGTTTTTTATTTTTATTTTTTATTTTCAATTTACCTTGTGAAACAAGATGCAAATGAAGGCAAAAAAATCTGGAAATAAATTATAATCTTTTTTTGCTAGTCTCTGGCATGTTCATGTGTGCGCTATTCCCCCCCCCCCCCCCCCACATACATTCAGACTATTTGCCCCGTCTTTGTTTTATACAAGTCACTCATGCACAAAGCATATCAAATTCCTGACTCTCCTCCCCCTCCTCCCTCTCTTTCTGACTCCCCCCTATTTCTCTCCGTCCCTCCCTCTCTTGGTTGAGTGTAGCTAATAGGAGACACATGGGATGAGTGTGAGACATGGGAGTTGAGGCGCTCCAGTGAACACCAGCCACCCTGTAGAGCGAGCATTCCTTACTGCACAGTAAAAATGAAAAGAAAAGAAAAAAATATATATATAAAGAGAGAAATGAGAACGAAAGAAAGGAGGAGCTGTGAGAGTGTGATTTACTGCTGAAGGCTCCGGGCTGTGTGTGTTCTCACCGTGTCCGGCTGCAGGAATCTCCTTCAAAAAGACACGGATCACTGAATGTGGCCTTCATGTTGCAAGACAGAACCAATGCTGGCTCGCAGGTTTGTAGATCTGGCGAAACAACTTTTACAATATTCATGTTTTGTAACAATGATGCACTTTATTTTAATAGTCTTAACGTAGTCTTACATGACTCTCCAGAGGCCTAAAGCATACATCCCTTTTCTTTATTTTTGCAATAAAATCTCCTCATACTGATTGTGTGTCATTTAAAGTCACCTTGAATAAGTGTGTCAACATAATGTAAAGTATTCTCTAGCAGGACAAATCTGATTTCCCCCTCTGGTGGCATCACATCTGGGGGATATTCTTAACACTTCATCAGTCCTATCTCAGGGTGGATAAGGATGTTATGAAACGTGCGGATGAAAGATGTTTGAACACTGCATTTCATATAGACCTAGAGTCATAACTACAGCCTCTTCTAGCAATTTAGGATGTAAAATAAAGGTAATTCTTAGCAGCTCTTATTTTCAAATATGGGACAAATATTTGAAAATAATTCATATTCTTTCATATTGTCCTATAGTACTACATATGAACGGTTTAGTGCATCAGGATAATGTGCAGTGTCAGGTTAAGACTCTTGAGTGCATCCCTGTGGTTTATGAAATTATCTGTAATTACATGTATTGTCACTGATGACAGACTGCAATCTGGTAGCAGCAAGACTGCAAATACTACAAATGATTTGTGAGCACTTTAGATTCATGTGATACAAATGTGTGTGGATTAAACAAACAAGGCCACAGATCAACATCCTCCTTGTATTATTCGATGATTAAATAAAGTCACACACTCTCATCTAATCGGAGCCAGGTTGTGTCTACAGTGGAAAGGTTTCCATTGCTTAATTATAACCAAAGAAGAGTTCATGCAAGCCTAATAGACTCTAGCATCTTCACAATAATAATAATTACACCTTAATTTGAACACTCAGATAAACAATTTGTTCCAAAATATCCAAGAGTGAAATAAAAATGAGAAGGAAACACCCTCACATTTGTATAGTACACTGTTAGAAGCATAAACACAAAACAGGTGAATATGAAGCTGGTTCTACGTACAATGAGCTCTAACTATCCCCAGTGCCATCATCCAAAGAAAGCATTCCTACAGACATTCATGCAAAAAGTTATAAAAAAGTTTAAAAAAAAAAGGTTTTCAAAGACTATGTCAAGCTACACTTGTAAAAGTGTAGCTTACACTCATAAATCTTGCGTTTGGGTTTAATGCTCACACATACTTTGCACAAACAGTGACTGATTTGGTTTAGTCCCTGTCCCACAGTTCCCTCCAGCAAAAATATCTTCCTTTTTCATAATTTCACATGTCATTCAAGCTCTGTTTTGCCTTAGAGGGACAGTTTAAACACACGTTGCTATCGCATCTGCTCCTAAACATCTTTCTCCTCCTGTTGGAGCTGTCATACTTCATAAAGTTGATCTAATGACCAACCACCACCAGTAACTCTGTAATGCGCCGGTCCACTGTCTCTCTGCCTGGGCACTGATCGTGGCTGCTACTCTGCTTCTCTTGAGGTCCATTTTTGCCCCAACACTCTTGTTAGGACTGTCATCTCCAATGCTACGGTCCCATTAGAGCTCCTCTGTTGGTCTCATTCAATGAGATACAGAAGTATTTGTCCATGCCATGGAGAAACATGTTGTTTGTCTGCAGCCAGCAGCATCAAGATAACCTGGCTGAGCACAGGCTCTGTTGCTTTTTTCACCTCCTCTCACCCGTACAAAGAGTCTCTTCTAACCTCTTCCTCGCTCCACTCCAGCCAGGAGAAGATGATCCCACAGGATCCTCTCAAGGCATTGCTGAGCATTTCTTAAGTGGTTGTAGACGTCTTGTGGGTGACCAGAGCTCTTCGCCTCCTTCCCCCACACACCAGGAATCTTTAACATCTCAGCAACTAGCTTCAAGATTAAAACTGGTCCAGTTAAGGCCTGAAAAGGGAGAGCTTTCACTGTTAATGGCAATTACATTAGTACGATAGGCCACATTTAAAACAGTCCATGACGAAGAAAATGGATGTTTGTGCTGTGGATTGAGACACAGGGTTGAAAGGAACAGGTCTACAATGATCCTGGCTACCCATTTTTTAAACAACAGCTGTTTGACCCAAGGAGGTGATGACAGTTGGAGAAGCAATCATGGTGTTTGTTTCATACTCATATATCTTGTGTGGAAGGCCCCACTTTGATTTGACTTGCCCTGTGTTTTCCCCTTGGGAGTTTTTCTTGTCTTCTCTGGGCATTCAAGGTACAAAGTAAGCTAGTTTTTCCAACATACTATAACTACATTTCAATAATGTATGTAATCTACCCAGTACATGCTGGTAGACGGTCCAGATCTCCATGGCATTAAATGGGAGTAATAATAATGTGTAGAAATGGATGGGTGTGTGTATGTAGTGGGCTATGTTCTTGTGCGACAACATTTTTCATGATTAGAAAAAGAAAGAGAAATAGACAGCTGGTTTGTTAAGTGTTGTTAAACTCACTCTAATAGAAAACAGTGGCATGTAGGGAAACAACTACATCACTGTGGTGGTCATTGATTATTGGAAATATTCTGTTGGACCAAACACAATGTTGGCTTTGAGTTGTTGGCCATGAAATATTTTTGAAATTGAACACATATTTTAAGGACATGGTTTGTGTTATGGATGACAGCAGCACATATAAAGGAATGGAAAGAAGAAACAAAACCATGGGATGTTTTTATATATTTATAGTATCCAGAATGATAAAAAAAACAAAACAATCAATCCTGCAGGTTTGTTGTTAGCAGTCACGGGTGTGTTGGAATAGAGATGATCAACTGAGACCGACATCACGAAATGACTAAATTAACCACCCGTTCTTTAAGACGGCCGGATGTTTTCAGCAAATATATTTGTTTCCTCAGATACCTGAAACAATGTGTACCCATTTAAAGGGAATAAAGAGCGAGGGAGCCCTTTGGCAACAGAGATAATAGGAAACACATTACTCTTTTTGGAGATTCAGCGTAAAATCTGTTGATCATTTGTTTAAACAGTCTACCAAACAGCAGAGAAGATGTAGTTTTAGAATCATACACAAAGGTTGTTTCCACAGTAGGGACACATAAGTAGTCGCACCTTTTAAGTGATGTCCAAAAACTTGTTCAGAGCAACACTTTGAGGAGAACCTCATCACGTAATTCATCTTTATTTTAATCCAGATTATCATTTTGAAGAGATATTGTGTCATGATTTGAATTGCCCACTCTGCACACTTGTAGTAATTGGTTTGTTGCAGAGCGCCTGAACGTACATGAGAGCTCTCAGAAAAATATCTCCCCAAAAATAAGTGTAGCCTGAAATAATATTCCAGTTCAACAAGATCTTCTACAACATTGAGCCATGAATGGAGTGCAGGTGCTGGCACACTTATTATCAGCATTTCACTTTTTTTCTTTCTTTTTTCAATCAAGCAAGCTGACACATAAAAGAAAGAATGTATGAACTGAAAAAGATTGAAATGTCTGTATTGGCTCCTTGAATAGGCGAGGCACCTTGAACCTGGCCACAATATCAATGATCTCTGTATTTCTTCAACTGAACTTTATTACTTTAAAGACTTGTAGCTACTCTTCATGACAAAACATTGAACTCTAGCCATGCGGCTGCTGCATACACATTCCCTACAAATCTCAAGTTCACCCCTGAATATAAGTAGTGGCTTCATAATGCCAGTGAATAGAGAGGCAGTGGGGAGGGGAGAGTCCTGTCTTATTTCATTATGAGGATGGAAGAGGACTGACTCTCTGTTTTATGTGTGAACCAGAGCGACATTTCAAGTTTAAAGCTTTTTTGCCAAAGTTGCACCGCGGTACAAAAGTGTGTGGACACCTGAACATTAGACCCCCTGAATATCTCACCCTCAAACTGTGGGCTTTAATAAGCTGCTGTAATGCTATACGTTTAGACTAATTTACATATATATATATATATATATATATATATATATATATATATATATATATATATATATATATATATATATATATAGGCTTCTCACAAATGTTTTGAGAACTGGTCTCAGGGATTTGCTACCATTCAGCCCCAAGAGCGTGAGTGAAGTTGGACACTCATGTTGGGTGATGAGGCCTGGCGCAGTCTGCGTTCCAGTTCGTCCCAAAGATGTTGGGTAGGCTCAAGGTCAGTCAACCACAACACACACTCTTGTTTTATTCACCTGGGCATTGTCAACCTATAACAGGTAAGGGCTTTCCCAAATTGTTGCTATGAAGTTGGAAGTACATTGGCCATTTTCTGGCAGACATTTTGACTTGTCGCAGATGGAAAATAACAGGTGTGACCAAATGTTCCAATAAGCCATGACGGTGAGCCAGCATGCACAATACCAGCACACTGAAACCCAAAGCAGAATAATATGTATTCCGGAATTATAATTATTAACGCATCAATGTGTCAGCATCACTTTAATGTTGCAGCTGGTAAAGGTGGAGCTAGTTTTAACGGCTGCATACAGCTGGGGTTCTTAATATATAATACATAATTTGTTTCTTCATTATATTTTGCAGTTATAGTCTGAGTTTTGAAAGTATAGCTTTCAAATACATGTAGTGGAGTAAATACTACAATATTTCCTTCTGAAATTGGAAATACTCATCTAAAATATAAGAATATCAATATTTATGAATTTCAGTCCTTGAGTAAATGCACTTATTTGCTTTTTACCACACTAATAATTGGAATATTTTGACTGTAAGAGGACTACTGACTGAGAGTACTTTCAATTCCCAGAAAAGAAGTACAAACTCAGTACATTAGAGTCTGAACACCGCCAGATACTTTAGGTTGATGTGAAATTGTAAATGCTGTTACTGCCACCTACAGGAGTACTGCACAACTTACCTTCTCTGATATGTTCCTGCACCAGAAAGCACAACACATTCAAGAATACCAGCAGTTTTATTCTGTAATAAAACATTCACCATGTTTCAATTAATGTTTCAATTAATTTCTACAATTTGTTCACACTTCATTTACTCATTTTCAAGGCCTAATGAGGTCCATGCACAATATAATTTATCACAAAACATAGAAAACACTACATTCTTTGTTCAGGTGTTTTAAACTTAAATTATAGATGACAAACATACGGTAACAACACGACTAATTTAGTGGACATTAGTGTATTTTCAATGAGTCATACAGGCATATTCTCTCTCTTATGTACGCTTCTAACGTGTCTGCCAAGAGACTCCATCCATTTGAAGGATTTACCACAATAATTACAGACAAACTGTTTCCCTTCAGTGTGGATCGTCTGGTGTCTGTTCAGAGCGCTCGTGGTGATAAAAGTCTTTCTGCATATTTCACATCTGTAAGGCCTCTCTCCCGTGTGTGTCCTGATATGAGCTGCGAGGTGGGAGCAGTTACTGAAACGCTTTTCACAAATAGAGCAGCAGTATGGTTTCTCTTTGCCCTCCTCGCCATGGTTGTTGTGGTATGGGTGGAAGAGCAAGCTGGGGTCCTGCAGGCTGCCCTTCAGGCTGGAAGGAGACGAGATAAAGTCTTTGATGTCGGATTCAAGGCTCTCGAGCTGCTCCACGTCGGGACCGTTCCAGAAATCTCCGTGGCTCTTCAGGTGCTGCTCCTTTTTCACCTGTGAGGGCTCTGGGTGCTCCTGCTCCATGCTGCCGCTCCCATCCTCCTCACAGTGCTGGGACTCAGGAGGCTCCACTGAAGGGACTGACTGATGGAGCTGCTGAGGAAGAGGAGGATGAGGAGGAGGATGGTGGTGATGGGTGAGCTGCTGCAGCTGAGCTCCGAGGCATCTATCCAACCGTGGCTCTGGGTAGAAGACAAACACCAACATCACAATAATGGCATGCGTCTGAAATAATAAAGGAGAGCTGCATGAGGTTTCCATTCAAACCAACCTGACTTGAGAAGCTTCAGCTGCATCCTGAGACGACTGATTTCTAAATCTTTTGAACGAGAAATCTCCTCCTTGTACTCGGCTATTGTGTTTTCAACAGCTCCAAATATCTCCTCCGCCGCTGCCGTCAGTCTCTCGCTGAGAAATACTCTCAGTGACTGCATTTCGGACGTTTACAGATGCAATGAAAGGCGTTTAGTCGCGCTGGGGAACGTATTCTAGCGAGTCCCTGAACGTCACGCTTCGCTTGTAAACACGGACGTGAGATTGAGCCACGCAAAGTGTTCAATGTGGGGCTCTACCGCCCCCTGCTGGACCGGGGTGCAAAGGTAAGGCAGTCGGCGGAAGGGGGGGGTTTGTTGCTATTTTAAAAAGGGAAATACAATTTAATGTATGATACCTGGTAATCAGTCTTAGCTCCCCTTGAGTTTGATTTTTTTCTACTTTGAGTTTGCTATTATGCCGAAAAACGAAAATCGTAGGAAATCAATGCTGGATTACCGGGGACTCTCTACAACACACATATTTGCAAAACCGTCTTTAATCTCGATTAGTTTGGTCTACAACGTAACTTTCACTGCTGCATGTCCGTTTTAGTTTAGTGCTGGGATAAAAATAGCTTGTCAAATGCTTCTCTGCGTGGTATTGTTGTAAGGAGGTCACTCGTGTAATAAGATACTCTCTCCCTGCCATCCTGAGATTACCACTATCATCTGTGCATGAACATACAGCAGGTTATGCAACCTATTGGGACACAGTATCCCTATAAGCTATAGATAATATGGAATCGACAGTCATTGGATAAACTTGGAGAAAAAATAAAGCCAACACACTGAAACAGTCTCTAAACGATTTATTATAACGTTTCCTTACAGCCTTGCCCCCTTATACCCATCGGCCATGACAATATAAACATGAAATGGACGCTTCCCTCTTGGCAAAACAGCCAATGAACGAGAGGGTCATGCTGGACTACAGGGAGGTAAAAGACACAAAACATCATATTTATACAAAAGAGACATTGATACTAAAAAGACGAATAGAACTGATTGACAACGAGCTGTGACACCGTTTACACAAAAAAGGTTGGTAAACTCTTCAAGTAAAGGCGTGGGACTGGTCGTCCACCTCAAGGTGTAGTTGTAAGTCGCTATAACTTGAGCACTTGGTGTGGAAGTTAGTTTGCACACAGACTATTATCAGTGGACTTGACTCTTCAGTGCATCTGTCCACCTGTCCCTTTGCTTCATAACGAAATATATTTCAAAACAAAAAAGAGGGAATGACACCATTACACAAATACTTTTTAATATTAAGGGGAAGAGGACTAAGTGATGATGGAACTGTATCGTCTGAATGGATCTGGCCTCTGATCTGGACTTGGTCACGTTGCAGCTCCCCGGGTTTTTATGCCTTGGCGTTGATGATTTCAATAAACTCTGGCTTGAGGGAGGCTCCGCCGACAAGGAACCCATCCACATCCTTCTGGGAGGCAAGTTCTTTGCAGGTAGCACCGGTCACAGAGCCTGAGAAGAAGAAGAGATTCATGGGGGAAACAAATCCAAATAAGAACATGACAAGCACCATCTGGTCACACCGACTGACCTCCATAGATGATCCTCACGGAATTGGCTACAGCCTCGGACACGTTGGTCTTCAGCCACCCCCTCAGTTTATCATGAACCTCCTGAGCCTGAGATATCGTGCGGGAAACAGACACATTATGACGAGTTATGAGAAGATTGCGTTCATCATTTTCAGTTGTTACTTGTATTTACCTGCTGTGGGGAAGCGGTCTTGCCGGTGCCGATGGCCCACACAGGCTCGTACGCAAGCACGACCTTGCTCCAGTCCTTCACGTTGTCTGTGAAAGAAACGCAAGATGAGATTAAAATAAGACAAACGTTCCCTGAAATGGATATTGCAACATTTACACTCCCTAGTGCATAAACACTCTGTATCAGGATCGGCAGCGGTCGCATACCTGCGATGACCTTGGTCTGAGCAAAGACGACCTTCTCTGTAATGCCACCCTCTCTCTCGTCCAGCTTCTCGCCGATGCAAGCGATGACACAGAGACCGCTCTCCAGAGCGTGGGCTGTCTTCTGACCAATGAGCTAACACAACAGACACACACGATCACAGAGTGTACACGGACGGAATGGTGCGTTTTTTTTTTGTTTTTTTTTTAAAATGGATGAAACTCTTCCCATTTAACGCTGCGCATCATTACAGCCAATAAAGCTGGTGCAAAGTGGAAGAAGATAAAGTCATCCAGAATTACCTCATCACTCTCTCCGAAGACGTGGCGCCTCTCAGAGTGCCCCAGGATCACCCAGTTCACTCCGCAGTCCTTGATCATCGCAGGGCTGAAGACAGAAACACAATAAACACTAAATAATCTAATCTGTGCTATTTATAAAAAAAAAAAATGATATTAAACATTAACAAGATTGTATATTTGTGATCAAACCTAATAACCCAGAGGATTTTGTTTCAATCGTCATTCATATACATACATATATATACATACATATATATATATACATATATATATATACACATATATATACATATATATACATATACATATACATATATATACATATATATACATACATATATATATATATATATATATATATATATACACATATATACACATATATATACATATACATACATATATACATATATATATATATATATATATATATACATACATACATACATACATACATACATACATACACACACAAGAATTTTCCTCTGATGGACACATGACGTACCTGATCTCCCCAGTGAAGGCCCCCTTGGCAACTTTGTAGCAGTTCTGAGCAGCAACCTCAAACTTGGCGTCCAGCTTTGACCTGGCAAAGTCCAGGTAGATTGAAGGAGCACCACACACCACCTCTGTGAGCAAAGACGAAAACAATGCTTAGGTTTTCTGCAGTCCACAGATCAGTGCGGAGACTCATAAAACCAAATATCAAGGACATTTTAGACCAACCTCCTTGATGTCAATGATGTAGTAGTAGTTAGGGATTTACTTTTGTCAAATTAGAACATATTAACTGCACACACAAGGGGGTTTCCAGGCCTTGCTTAAAGATACTTAGGAAACTTTTTCACACACACACGACCCACCAGCCCTGTGATAACAGGACTACCCGCTACCACTGATTCTTAGCCGCCCTTCAACAGCGGGCTTTAAGCAGTCAGTTAAAGGGCAACATGTATAACCACACTGATCCACTGCCAAGTACAAGACCCACATCCCAAAGCATTTCAACACCAGGGGGATTAGAGAGACACATTCAGATCAGTCTTTTCAAACATGATGTTTAAGGGTCCATTCATATCACAAATAAAAAAAACTAAAGGGTGAAATCACCACCAACATTTTAAAAACAGGAGTGGATAATGCCAACAATCTCAAGGTGAGTGACAGGCCTAAAATGGACAAAAATGTACATCAACATGTAACAATTAAAGCAAAGTTATTATTGCTTTCATATGCTGTTAAAGGGTGACTCATTAGTAATGCTTGTTGCAGCAACACTGGAATATAAAAACACAAGCACCAGATGTGTCCATCCAACCAAATGAGCTACATCAATATACTTGTGTACTACTACAGCTACTCAAATGCCAAAGTGTGTCATGAAATTGTTTTAAACAGATACATTTATACAAACACAAAATGTTTGCCCTCTTGTTCAAACATGATTTTACCTCATTCAAACAGCAGCCCAGCCTGCATGGGTCAAGCAGAGTTCAGTAAAGCCAAGATACTGACATTTAAAATGAAACTATATCTTAAGGGTTAGCAGAGTCTATATTAAACCCGTTATTATTGGTTTGGTAAAGGTCATTTCCCCACAGCCATGGCCAGCCCTCTCTGCATTAAAAGGTCCGAGTTCAGCCCCCTAAAGGTCGCCTACATGGCCGCATTCTGCAGAGGGCAGAGAAAGGTCATGAGACTATGGTAAGTTCAAAAAGGGCACAGAAAAAGAACCAGTTTAAATGTCCAACATGAAGAAAATACATATGGGGAGGAAACAGCTGAACGTTGACTTTAAAGAGGCCGGTGGGAAAATTCTGCTTGAGTTTCACCCGGGTGCTGAAAAGGGGGGGGCAGCTTCATTAATGGAGCAAGGTCCAAGGATAGTCCGAACCAGGGTAGCCTAAATAGAGCGATTGTACACAACATTACAGTTGCATAACACCAACTCTGCAGGAGGAGCACAATTGGCCCTGTGACAGCAGAAACAGGTCTACACAAAGTCAACTTCCCGAGGCTCGTTTTAATTTCCAGCAGAGTGTAATGCACGGAATGAAAAACCTGAATATAATGTCTACTGCTGCTGCTCTCTCTGTAGGACATGCAGGAAAAGAAACTACATTCATCAGTGCCATCTGTGGCCTTCCAACCACTCCTCGTATGAACCGTCTCAACATGCAAAGGGAGCTCACAATAGGCTACTGTATTCTCATCGGTCTGCAGATGAAAGGAGAGCGACTTCATTAGCGAGCAGCCTCACTTGAACGCACCCTGCACTCAGTGAGAGGCAGGTCCGCCTGCTGGACTACGTGCCGCTGTAAACGCACACCCACCACCGACATTACCGCAAAGCCCACTGAGCGTCCGTCCTTTTATACATTTCTGTCTGGGGCTCAGTGTAAACTCGGTTAAAAAACAGAAAAATACCTAACACACAGATTATTACACTGAATGCAACTTTATACGGTCATAAAATTAAGCAGATGTGGGTGTGGGTGATGTTAATGGTGTCATTGAATTAATGAATGGCAGAGCCATTTTGAGTCTGAATGATTCGGTTGAGACATTAAAATGAGGAAACGACACAAAAATATTGCTATGGCTCATTATTTGTCACGATAATCAAAACACAAGTGCCTAAAATTATAAATGTTTTAAAAAAAAAAGGATTTTGTGTTACGGTTGTCAGAACCGCACATACCGACATTGGGGTCCACTTTGGCTGCGTTCATAGTCTGCGCGAGCTCGCCGAGGCTTTTCTTGTCGCCGTTCAGCTTCCAGTTTCCACCAACGAAGAATTTCCTGCTCATGATTGCGATTTTTAGGGGGTGTTTTAGCCGAGAATGTACCGGTACCAACAGTCCACCGATGTCTAGCTTTTCTGGGGTAAGAGAGCGGACGTGAAAAAGCAGCTCAGCGTATTTATGAACATGGACAAGTTAACCCCTCCTCTCCGTCAGCGCCATTGGTTTATGGCGGCACGCCCGTAAACGCATCTCCCCATTTGAGAAAGGGGAAGAGCAATAGTCATGCTGCGTTCAAGTGCACTGTGGGGAACTTTCCCATACAAGGACCAACTGTGACAGGCAGCCAAGCCGAAATGCCAAATACCAGTATTTGACTATTATGGCATTTGGCATAATACTTAAATACTGTACTTAAGTACAACTTTTACATACTTGTACTGCACAGTTTATCCATTTTATGCTACTTCATATTTTTACTGCATTACATTTCAGAGGGGAATATTGTATGTTATACTGCACTATATACACATAGAAAGCATAATATATGCAATACTGATAGTATACACAGTATCTCAAATTGGCTCCACATTGACTACAACGTTAAAATGCTCTTGCATATATTCGATAGTGATAAAATACTCTAAAATTACTGTGAAATGAGCCATGCACTTTTCCTCAAGGATTGATTAAGTATTTTCGACCATAGTATTTGTCTTTAATAATAATAATGCAGAATAACCACCGCTCCTGCTTGTTTAGTGTTGTGTAAGTGTGGCATCCACTAGTAAACTTCTCAGTACTACATACTACATTTTTATAATCCAGCACTGTAAAGCTGTAGTTAAAAGGGGCACATGTGCACACCACCAGGGTGTGCACAGGTGTACTGCATACTAGGATTGGGATGTGATTTGTTTGTTTCTACACCTGTTATTCCAGCTGAACCATGTTTGCTCTGATGAAGGTCCTTTAGACCGAAAGCTGAACATATTTAGTGTGCGGATATCTATTCTACCAATAGAATACATTTTATTTGTATAGCACTTTAAAACGTACTCAAGGGCACTTTACATGGTAAAGACAGAAACAATAAAAACCAATAACAATGTAAAAAAGGCAGAGAGATTGTGTTATAACATTAATAAATAAAACAAAAACATACATACGTAGCATCACAGGTTAAAGGCAGATTTAAATAGGTGAGTTTTAAGTGCAGTTTTGATAGAATACTTTTACTTTGACTTAAGTACGGGATCTTTAACCACAACCTCTTGTTTACTTCTGCAAAAATGAGAACCTAATCCAATTCATTAAAATGCCTTTATATAATCAGATATTTACTGTGAAGGAAATTATTATTAATCAAAGCCACGCTAATCTTATCAATTATAAATGCAGATGTAATATCTGTAATCTAAACCTTTAGACTTGTCAACATTCATTTATTTCATTGGAGTTGCAACAATCACAAAATGATAGACAGTAACAATAGGCTCGTTCGTTAGAGCTGCGCCTCAGAGCAGGCGGCCGCAGCAGGAGGCGTTGACAAAAAACTGCAATCAAGTCGGAAAGTTTTCAGCTGTCAGCTGTGTATACGCAGGAAGTCACAGAAAAAAGTACTTCCTGTTAGTTCCGAACTTTTGTTTACTTGTAGTTTACAGATCACGTTTGGATTTATTATATGTGTTTATAAATATATATCTATGTAAAAATGAGTGTGTAGCTGCATCCTTTGGTCTTTTGGTGTCTGCCTGTGAAATACACTACTAGAAGTTTTGATGTGTGTTGTATAAATACGATTTTGTATTAACAACCACACAATAAATGTTTTTAGATCAAACATGAGACTAATAGTCAATAATCCAGCGTTAAGTATTCCAACTACACATAAAATACGAATTTTCTACAACACGTGGTGTTTGCTGTCAGATCTAAGAGCCAATCAGCTCTCTGATGTGGCGAGAGCCAGGCGTTTCCCATCATGCACTAGGCCAAGCAGCCGGGGGAGAGACACTGCAGCGCCTGCCTCTGAAATCGACGGTCGGCTTAGTCTCGTGCGAGTATCGTTGACCACGTGTGCATGACGTCAGAGCAAGTCGGGAGAAAGTCGGACACAAATCTAACCGGCATGCATTGCGCGCCGATCGCCGCCGATCGATTCTGCGCAGAACTGGCTCATCTCGAACGAGCCTAATGTGATCTGTGACGATCCACCGTCTGATTGGCTGAACCGACTAAAGTCCCACAATGCTTTGTGCGTGCTGGCCAGAGCTACAGTTTGAAGAGCTCTGATTGGAGGATTTTAAGCTCTGTTTTGCATACCCAAGCTGCACTGCCGTAAAATAATACGGTTCTTAGGCACATAAAGTTGAATTTTCGAGAGTTTGAGGCGACGTTTGTCATAATAATATACTTGAGCTTTGTTGTGATGGCTGTCACTTTGTTCCTTGTAAGTGGCTATAAAGTCACACCGTAGCACTAGTGCATGTATTTAATGTACAAGTACTGCCAGTCTCCAGTTTGAGCGGCAGGAATCTATTTGCTCTTTAGATATTTGTCTAGCAGGTTTCTCGTAAAGAGAAGCCCCAAATCATTGTAAAAAATAACAACAAAACAATTACTGTTCTATTAATTACGTTTTTTATCTAATAAATTATTAAATCAAGCCATTGTTTGACTGGGATCAAATATTATATTTCTCAGACAGTTAAAATAACAAACCCCATTATAATGTATCTGTAGGAAGTTCATTTATCACATTCATCCGCCAAATACAAACTGAAGCACTTGTACCTTTAAAAAAATACACTTGTAAAAATACCTGAAACCTTACCTTTACTTCAGCTTCGATACTGTTCATACTTATCTATATTTAACCCCAACTAGACTACCGTTAATCTGTTGATGTTTTTGTGATCGATACTGTCTACAAATGTAGATAGATAGATAGATAGATAGATACTGTATTCATTCCCAGCGGGAAATTTGTTTGTGGCAGCAGCAAGCAAGTTACATCGTAAACATACAAATATTAAGTCTGGGAAATACTCAATATATACAATACAATAAAATAGCAGAACATATGATTCTAAATAATAAAGATAATATGTACTTGACGGGGGCATCTCGGGTCCAGTGGTTAAACTTGTTAATTAAAATAATTAGCATTATGTAATAATGTGTCACTGAACCTTTTGTGGTAAACAAATGAACAGATTATTGAAATATCTTGAATTTGTATATAGAGGAGCTTTTATTGCTGCTGTTCCTGCAAGTCGTCACAAGGGGGCCCACTGATACTATGATGGGTGTTAATCTGGTTAATCTTCACCCACTAGTTCACTGGTTTGCTCCCATTATGTCATTCTGGGTGCGCTGCTACAGATACCTGTCAACCCACAAATCCAATCCTGAGCGAAACACCTGTGAACGCCGAGCCCGCAGCGGTGAGGTAAAGATAGACGGGAGGGGAGGAGAAGTAGGAGGAGAATCACCGGTTTAACTTCGCAGGAGGCTGAGCCGTGAACGGCCTTTAAAAACGGGAGTGTGTGCGCGTGAATGTCTGCCGTGAGTCAGTAGAGTTCACTGAACCGTCGCGAAGAGACGTTTCCGCCCACAAGCAAGATGGCGGCTCCCTTGCTGGAGAATCTGTCGGAGTCCTTAGGTTCCCCGGAGCCAGCGGTTCGACTACTTCTATCTATTTTAATCGGTGAGTTTCCGCCTCGCGTTGCTCCGGTAACCGGCCGACGTGCCGTTAATCCCGGTGACAGGTTTTCGGTGCCCTGTGTGACTGTTAACGGAGACACGCACCGCTAACGGAACGCTCAGTTGGGTTGTAACTGTGACACAGCCACAGGCTTCAGACCAGTTGTGTTGGTCTCCTGCCGTCTGTTTTAACGATACGTTAGCTTCACGGGCTTCCCCGAGCCAAAATATATGTTTCCAGTTCAGTCTTTCTCCCTTAAACGTGACTGAAGACAGCGTTTCCTTCACAACATCACCGACCCACGGCTAAGTTGTTGCACCGACAATGAACTTGTGGCTACTGGCGTGATGGTGCTGCTGTCTGTCTGGTGGCCAGTGTGGTGTCGTGTCAAACATCGTCATCTGTCGGAATCTCTGCTCCTCTTAAAATACCTTAATGTCGGACGAGCTGATTGACAAGAGACAGTTGGGGGTCAAGTTAGCTTGCGAGGTGCACAATGCAGACTACACGAATTACATTGTTTGTCGGCTGTGGGATTATCATATTAGTTTGAGGCTGGAAGATGGTCCCAATATCGTTGGGGGAGGGACATTATTTGACATAGAAAATGAGCACAGACTGCCAAAATATGTCGTCGTAGCCCCCCCACCGATGTTTCCCACTCTATTGAGTTGAGGTGACACCGACTGAGGGGTTTGCATTTGTTTTAAAAGGCCTGAATGTACTTTTTATTCAAATGTGCAGAAACTTAGGATCTGCTGTTTGATTGGAGCTTGTACCACATGGGGCTTTTAGGGCTACAGGGTCTGAATGTCATGGGTATATGTCTTTTGTGTGGATGGGGTGGGGGGAGGGCGTCCTCCATGTTGTCCTCTTTGAACTTTGCTCTGACACATGGACACGTCTGTTTTTCTCTGTTACCTCGCACCAACAATGCGATTTACTGAACGTGGCCTTTCAGATCAGGCTTTAGTCGGCTAATGCCTGAACACCCTTCGGTCGGCCTGTTGCATGCACCTTGTCCCACTGTTGCTCAATGTGTCTTGTATAATTTTGTTGCCATGTTGTAACTACCTTCCTCCGCCGGCTGTCTTGCAAGATTGCGCAAGTGATTCAGATTTTTGTCATTGACTCGAAATAAACCACGGTGCCCATTTTCATCATGAAGGAACATGTCACCCTTTGCATTGGTGTGTTTCGTGGATGGACAATGGAGGTCTATGGAAAACTATATCAGGCTTTGACCACAGAAACAATACTCGTTAGTGTGTGTGTGTGTTTTTGATTTTCATGAGATTTGTTGACTGTAAAATAAATGTAGAAAATTACTAGCCTTTTAAAGTAACCCAGTAGTGGCAGATGGGAATTTCTTGCATGACTGCTGCTTTATATTACAGATATAATGGAGAGCCTTTTTATATTAAGCTTCATCTAATCTGCTGCAGTGCCTTGATATCCACTCATTATAGAGCTCTTACTAGTCCCAGGAAGGACAAAGGTTCAGGGAATGGGTCCTCTCATCCAATCAAAATTCAATCAATTTCAAATGGCAGACCGTTTCAATTATATTATACTGTAGATTACATTCACACTCATATAAAAAAAAAAAAAAAAAACATCCAGAATTAGATAAAAGTTCTGTCCATTATATTTATAATGGAGCAGTTTGACGAAAGATGTTTACGTCAGTGTCTTAATATCACTGAGTCAAATGTGATCAAGAACGAGTCCAACTGAACTGGTTGGAAGTGGAAAGAAATTAAACCATGATCACAGGTGAGTGTTTGTCCTTTTCCATAGTCCTACTTAAGACAGTTATCTTTCTCCTTGAGATGCCACACAAGCCTACCAGTGGTACTGATGTGCTACTGTGTGTGGGCGCCATGTGTTTATACCACAAAGTCAGTGTTCTTGATAGTGGGGGTGTCGTCAAAAATGGCTCACTTGGCTGATATGAAGATGCATACTTTAGCTTTTATTAACATGTTCTCTTCTTTGTCCTGCAGGGTATCCCTGTGCTCTGGTGTACCGGCGTTTTTTGTTCTACCAGCCTGCCACAGTTATACACTTGTTCCACACTTTCTCCGGACTGGCTCTAGCGGCATTCAACTTTGGTAAGATATAGAGCGATCCTTGTTTTATTACCTCAATTAACTGTAACTTACCGAAAGTCTGTGTCCTTTTTGGGTCTTGAACGTTTAGAATTCTGCATTGTTTACATCGTTGTTAGCACTTGTCGTCTTCCTTGCCTTTGATGGTGCGTTGCTACAATTCTTCTGTGTGCACTAGACAATCAGAAAACTGCTCCATGGCACTGCTGGAGACTAACAAAACAGAGACCCCCTTGTTAGAAAAAGTGGTCTCCCAACAAGCAGCACGGCGCACTTAAACGCTTTACATGCGTACATTCATAAGATATTAAGGTCAAGATGTCACAACTTTGCTTTCTTTTGAATGACACAATGGTTGATTGTGATTGGATAAAGGTCCAATATGTTCGATGCCATAGGCTTAGAAATTGTTGCCAGCATTCTATGATTGTAATCCTGATTTTAGACATGACCACTTTGTGATCAGAACACATGAAAGTGGAGAGTTAAAGTATTTTTCCCTCATTTTACATTCACCTTCATATAAATGTTATATTCATCTTTGAATTACATTTAAAATCTAACATCCAGAAGAAACTCTGGACTTGAACAGAAAGCACTTTTTATTTATTAACTTTTTTAGTTTGAACATTGTGGTTTTGGGATGGATTTTCCGTGTTGATGAATCATCACTATTGAGTCATTTCGGGGTTGATGAGAAGGCAAATGTGGTGCAATTTAACAGAATGCGCATCAGCAGGTTTGACAACTCTGTTAAAGACTACTTAATGACTACTTTCTCAAGTTGTTTGGTTTATAAGATTTTAAATATAGAAATTACAAATTTTGTAGTTTTTAGATTGCTTGATTTGTGCAAAGAAACTAATACATCAGAAAATGTGCGTTTCAAACTTATTGATAATTAATAACTTGTTTTCTTGGAAAAAAGGCCAAACATTTGCTTCTCAAATGTAAATATTTTAAGCCTATTTTATATGATAGAAAACTAAATATCTTTGAATTTTGGACTGTTTGTCGAATACAACATGGTGGTACAAGAGATCTCCTTGGTCTGTGGTATATTAGGCATATCTCACCATTTTAATCAATTAACCTGCCAATTATTGTCTAAGCAATACTGTAAATTATCATTAGCTACTTAATAAGAAAACCTGCAAGTATTTACATTTGAGAAGCTGGAACCACTGAATGTTTTTAAGTGTTAAAAATTGCATTGATTATCAAAACCTCAATTTCTAAAATTACAAAGTGACAATGTTAACACAAGCTGCTCCAGATGGGACAAAAGGATGGATGAAGCAGCCTCATGGAGTCTGGAGTAGACGCAAACTGCTAACATCTTTCTCTTTCTCTTTTCTTTATTCTGTGGTGGCTGCACTTGGATTTTACAGCAGGTCGGTTGCTTTATCTTTTTCCTTGTGGAATGCTTTTCCTTCCAGCCCTCTTTGAGAGCGATCCACAGTATATTGTGGATTTGACTTGTTGTTCTGTCTCCATCTCAGCAAATGCTGTTTCCATGTCCAGTCCTACAGTTCACACTTGACTGACCCCCATCCCTCCCCTGCTGTCTGTCTCTCTCCCAGGCTCTGAGATCTGTCACTCTGCAGTATGCGTCCTTGTCCAATTCCTGATGCTGAGGCTCATGGGAAGGACAGTAACGACTGTACTGAGCAGCTTTACCTTTCAAATGGTGAGGTGTCCTATGTGTATTTCTCTTTTCCCCTTTTCAATGCATCCTTTTGTCCACTGTCAAACTGATGGGCAGTACCTGAGCCATTTCAGTAAATGTCTGTCTGAATTTCTGCATATGCATTCTGTAATCATTTAATGCCCTTGTTAATACCACCGCACCGTTTGACCCATGCATTAAAAGGGCCACTATAACCAGTAATTGTAAGATGTTGTCACGTATGCTTCCTGTGGGAGTGTTGGAGCCTTATTTTTGCATTAATTGCTCACAATGCAGTAATGAAACCACGTTTTTACGCAAATGTGCTTGCATCATATTTTATTTTTAACGGCACATTCCTGTGATTTCTTCTCATGTAGAACTGTAATACACATTTGCTTAGATGTTGGGTAATGCAGAGGTATCCTAACTGGTTGTCTTTGCCGGTGCATCTTCTCTTTCTGTAGGTATACCTGCTGGCAGGATATTACTACACAGCGACAGGGGAGTATGACATCAAGTGGACCATGCCTCATTGTGTCCTCACACTCAAACTTGTTGGTGAGTCGACTACCGCACTAGTTGCACGCCTCTGCTTGACAAACCCAATTGTTTCATAAAAACAAATGTTTTCTCATTTGATATCTTCTTGTTGCGATCTTTCCCTTTTTACTCTAGTAGTCGATTAACACACTGAAACTGCTGACATGGCCTTTGCATGCTTAATAGTGTTCATTTAAATGATCATGACGGCATTAGTCAACCTAACATAGTTTCTGACACCAGTTGCATTTTCTGATTACAGGTTTGTCATTTGATTACTATGACGGCGGGAAGGAACCAGTGAGTTGGTTGATCTCTCTTGCTTTTGCCTGCTTGATCATTCGTCTACATGTTGATGTTGTCTGTTTGAGTTTTGCTCATTGTTCATCTGTTTTAGTTCTTGCAAGAGTTATTTTTGCATCCTTTTTTTTTTTTTTTTTCATTGTCATGTGTGAAAGAAAGGTAGATGAGTTTTCTGATTGCAAAGAATATTGATAGTTTTTACCACAAATGAGTAGACGATCACGATGCGCAAAGCAAGCAACTGGCACTGTCTGTTACTAACGCAAACAAGTTACCTGAGTAATATGTAAATCTATGGTCCTTTTACAAAAACAAATGACAACAAAGACTATATGAGGAGAGTGATATTTGCATCAGGTGTATTCACAAAGCATGGATTGTAGCTGCTGATGCCACCATGAATTGCACATCTGCCAAGGTCCAATTCTCAAAACGTATTACTCCAATGATAAAACGGCTCAAACACACCCATATAGTTTTGCAGCTGAGTCCACTGATTGCTATTATTCATGTGGGAAAGTATAAATGTGAAAGATGAGTCGGCCTGAGCCACAACAATGACTCTCGAGTAGCTTTGTGCGAGCCATAAAGACCGGGATTAGCTCGAACTCGGGCTCATTTAACATCTCTCCATTCATTGTGAATCATATATGCCTCTGCACTGCAGAGCACACATGCATGGGTGAAATAATACATCATAATGAGGATATTAATTGCGCAATACATAAACGTTACAGTTGTTATAGTATTTTGTTTGAGCAGCGTTTCCTATTCTTTCACTCACTCGTCTCTATAGCATGCTTGGTTCCTCTCTAGTGCAGCTAGTATATCTGTGACAGCTGTTAATTGCCCCTTCTGTTTTATTCTGGGTGTCTATGGTTTACTTTGAGTTATGGTTTGCATTTTTTTAAATTTGTGTTTATAAACGCACAAATCGGATTAATGTCACCTTTTCAGTACACGGTTTACAGATGTTGCGTTTGTTGTCTGTCTAGATTGTGATTGCTACATCCTGTATCAACGTTCTCTTCCTCCACCCCGTCATCCCTCTTTCATATCACTCGCTCTTCTTCGCTCTTATTTTTTCCTCTCTTTTTTCTTTTTCTCATATCCTTCAACTCCAGTCTCAGCTGAGTTCAGAGCAGAGGATTGCAGCCCTACCGTCTGTGCCCTCCCTGCTGGAGGTGTTTGGCTTTTCCTACTTCTATGGAGGCTTCCTGGTGGGGCCCCAGTTTACACTGCGCAGCTACCAGAAGCTGGTGGCAGGGGAGCTCAGCGACTGCCCTGGAAAGCCTCCGAATAGGTAAAAGCGCAAGAAAATGATGAGCGACGAAAAGAAAAATGAGCTGAAAGACCATCTCCATTACACCTCCATAAAATAAGTCAACTGTGCAGTGTCACAGCCCTGCAGTTCATATGATCACCTGCCAATCTCCCATCATCACCTTGTTTCTTTCTCTTCCAGTGTAATACCGGCTATGAAGAGGTTTGCTCTGGGTTTTCTCTGCCTGGTGATGTATGCAATATTTAGTCCCTATTACCCAGACAGCTACTACTTAACAGATGAGTATGATGTGAGAACCACAACATTTTCAAAAAGAATCACTGTGTATGCTTTAATTTTTTCAATGTAAGGCAAGTCGGAGTGTCTAAAATGTAAACCAATGTCTTTTCCACAGGCTCAGCCCTTCTGGTATCGCTGTGTGTTTATACTGCTTTGGGCTAAAGTCATCTTGTATAAATATGTCAGCTGTTGGGTTATAGCGGTAAGTAACCTCTTGATCTGCAAGTCTGTGTTGGGGGGGGGGGGAAGGAAGAGTGGCTACAGCCTACTGATTTGCCTCTTGAAATGAACCTAATTTGTATGAAGTTTTATTCACATACAGCACCTAGCTTGACACTTGTTGTGAGCCTTTGACTGTAAAACCTCACCTGTTTTTTAAATACCTTTTGCAATTACTAATGCCATGCATGCTTGGATTAATTTCATGGCACACCCTAACCAACCCAAATTACCAGTTTAAAAGGGTTTTGTGCTTCATGGTGTGATACATGGTGTGATTTGCTTACTTACATAAGCAAATGCTGACATGTGGTTGTTGTGTGTTACAGGAAGGTGTGTGTATATTATCTGGACTAGGCTACAATGGTGTAGTGGATGGTGAGCACAAGTGGGACGCTTGTGCCAATATGAAGGTGTGGCGCTTTGAAACCACGCCACTTTTTGGAGGAACTATCTCTTCCTTCAACATCAACACAAATGCCTGGGCTGCCAGGTCAGTGTCAAGCCTGAAATCTGCATATTACAAACGACACTTATTATTATACACGATACAAAAGGGCTTTGGATAAGAATAACATGGATGGCCATTATGTTTTGCCGTTGCGGAGCTCATGGCGAGCATGCTAAATCTCACTCAGTCTGTCCTAGTCAGTGTTTTATCTGACACGGCAGTCAGTAGGTTGCAACAGTGTACTGCCTGTTTTGCGCTAGATGCGTTTCCTTAATGTTTGGGACTTTGTTAGTTCTGTCCAATATAGAACATAGAGAAGAAACCAGTGTGAGGCCAGAGAGGCATGAAAGATTGGTATGAGGACAATGTTTGATGTACAGAAGCTCCTTGAAGAGTCGGTATGCATCACACAAGCTAGGCTCGATTTTAGATGCTGTCTGAAAGACCGTTTATAGCTGTTCCAAATGACCACATTCAAAGGTGGGGTGAAAAGTCATCTGTCCTCGAGATGGGCGAGACACAAATCATGACTATAATACCAAGTATCTGTCTTACACCGCAAAACTGTCGTAAAACGTTTTGTGAAGCATGAAAAAGATCAAATCCTGCGCTTCATGGCAAGTTTTTGCATCAAGAGAAACATGCTTATCAGATTTTTGTTTCAGAAAATTACAAAAAGAAGCCTTTCTTATTCTGACGTCCGAAAAGGTATGAAGCCTACTGATGCCTTAAAGGCCATCAGCAAGGCTGTTATGCAGCCGTACGTCATGTACTTATTTATCTGGCTCTGGACTCTACAGCTATTACTCCAGTGTGTAACCAGTGCACCGTAAGGACAAAACAACACCATATTGAAAGTCCAATGTGTGTGCACTTTTGTAAGATATTGTAACACAGAGCCTGAGCCAGCATTGAATTGATGAGTACCCTTGAAGAGGATGTAAAGTTGTGGAAATGTTTTAATATAACCTCAGTTGCTATGCAACAAGAACTTCAGGTAAGTGAGTGCTTACCATGTAGGCAGTGATAGCAGATGCTTTATGCTCTTCTGACTGCCCAATCCAAAACTGATTTGTGTTGTGTGTTTGTTTTTTTCTTTTTTTTTTTTCTTTTTTAAGACATGTCTTCAAACGATTGAAGTTCCTGGGCAATAAGTCCCTGTCTCATGTGGCCACACTCCTCTTTCTGACATTTTGGCATGGTCTTCACTCCGGATACCTCCTCTGCTTCTCCATGGAGTTCTTCATCATCACTGTAGAGAGACAGGTACATCACAGATGCAGGGCAGGATGTGAGGAAGGGTAACGTCTAAAGATGATTAGCATTGTGCACAATTTATCTGGGTCTCTGTATTGTGCTTATTTTCTCAGTAAACGCTTGCTTTGCACTTTGTCTGCATTATATAAAGCAGTTTAACCTTTTAATGAGACTGCCTCTTGTCATTAAATAGCATTGATCAAATGCACCTCACTGCTGAATGTTTTGGTAATAAAATATTGACCAGTCACAATTTGGCATAAATTCATTATATAACCGTTATGCTTTATTGTGTTACTGTAACTAATATGGAATCTGTGTCTGTTTGTGTGACAGGCTCTGGCACTAGTGAAGGACAGTCCCTTGCTGTCGAAGTTGGCCAACAGCACACTCTACCCCCTCATCTATGTAGTCCAGCAGTTTTTTCATTGGCTCTTCATGGGCTACCCCCTTGTGCCATTCTGCCTCTTCACTTATGACAAATGGCTCAAGGTAACGCACAACTCTCTGATCACTGCATACATCGTCCTTTAAATAGAAGTGCATGCACCGCAACTGACAAATCTTCATTGTGCCTTTTTTTTTTTTAAACGTGGAGGTGGATGGAAGCAAATTCAGGAAGAGCAAAGGATGCAATAATACTGTGTACAGAAGAAACTGAAAATTACTTTTATAATTTATATTGTAGTACAGTATTTGGCCAGGTACAGTAAGACATTCATGGTACAAAGTAGTAGTATGTGTTTTATTCAGTCAATCATTACATACAGTAAGTGAAGCCACAATCTAATATACAAAAAAGAAAGACTGAAAAGGTATAGGTAGATGCATAATGCTTATATATACTTATCAATTAAAACAGATAATTCAATTATATAAATGTATAATGTGTGTCATTCACACTTGTTTCCAAAATAGAAAAGTATAATGTATAAAAGTAATTCACCAGGAGCGTGCACTTGGACATCACAGTGCTTTTCCAGAACATAGCAGAGACGGAGCAGGAGTCGTCATAATGTTTGGATGATTAAATCAGAATATCAACTTGACCGTTTTGTCACCTTTTTCTTTGTTTTTCAGGTGTATTCGTCCATCTATTTCTGTGGTCACGTATTCTTCCTCGCAGCCTTTTTAATCATGCCATACATCCGCAAGGCGCTGGTGCCTAGGAAAGAACGGATCGAGACAAAGCAGGATTAAACCGTGGTACTAAAACTTGGCAAGGTAAGCAAGTGCAGGCCTTTATTTACTTTTTTGTCCATTCTGCTTCAGTTATAAAGTTGAGGCAAAGCTGTGAATAAGTGTTTTTAATGTTGAAATATCTGTTTCTTTCCAGGTCCGTCTAAGGCTAAATATTCACTGAAGGGAACTGTGACTTTCAAGGAACGGAATGGAAAATATTTTAAGGCCTTTAGTAATATATGTCCATGTAAAAATAAATTTCTATATATTTTTGTGTTTTAAATGGGAAGGGTGTTTTTATAAACATTTGGAGAAATGTTTACAGGAAATGACCATCGTGCCACATGGGGTAATTGTGAGCCAATCAGGGGCGAATTCCTGTTTCTTTTTTTTGAGGGGGGGGGGGGGGGGGGGGGGGTTTGAAGAAACGTTGGACTTGTGGAACTTGAGAGACTTACATGCTGTCGCCACAGAATTGCACTCACCAGTCACGGGTTCAGAGTCTGTAATTGGCTCCGATGTGTTCTTTTTCTTTTTCATTTCTCTCATGTCTACCACCCGCATTTAGCAGCAGACTTCACAGGAGGTTTAAGCACAGCGCCAACGTATGTGGCACTCATTTTAATACAAAAATACTTTCTGCAAAAGATAGTTGGTGACGATGATGATAATAATAATAATAATAATAATCAGGGGAGTTGTTTCTTTTAAAATGGCTGCCGGTGATTATACAAGCACTTCAAATCACACACTGTACACTAATCTCCATCTCAGAATGGCCTTGTATAATGAATGTTTTTACAGTAAATTTGTTTTAACAGCTTTTATGAATAAGAACATTTTGTAGCTTTGGGATAAGACATTGGAAATAGTTTGCATTGTTCTCATGCCTTTCCTCATTTGATGTTTCTGTTTTTTTTCTCACCACGTTTCCTCCGCTCCCTCATTCAGTCTACTCAACTCCTCTGTCTGACTTGATTCAAGCCCTCGGCCCTCAGCTCTTAAATGCACAGATGTGAAAGAAGGAGACTTGCGCACTGCCCAACCATACAGTCACAACAGTTGATCGTTTTGGTTCATCCTACACTCTTATCTCTATAAATGGAGTGGTTTTTTTGTTTATTGCGGAAACTCATTTTTGAACTGGAAGCAAAAGAAACAAAATGTGTTTCACTCATGGCCTGCTCTTCTGTTTATAACAGCAGGTGGTATTTAAAAGAAGTGGACGCATCCCATCCCTCTGTGGGAATGCCTCTTCCTTTTGTTTAATTTAAATCTTTGGGGGGAGCTGTGTCGTCTGATCCACAGCATGCTGGAGGGGAAGGCCCAGCGCTGCTGCTGCCGTCCTCTCGCTGACGCTGACACACACATGGACAGGACAAACCTCACTGTAGCAGCAGCCCAGATTTTAGTAATATTTATACATGACATGGTGATTATTAATTGATGTAAATTGCTATGTTAAGAGACTACTTTTTTGCCTTATTCCTACCAAATGTACAAAGTAAAAGAGAACTTGGGATGGACTCGGGGTGGGTTGGGAGTGATTTTCAAATACAATTTTATAATGTTCATTAAAATGCTGCATTTCAAGCAAGGACTCTGGTTATTGTGTGTGTGTTGTGCCTATGTGTCCGGCACGGGGCAAAGGGGGTGATATGACGTCATTTTGCAGTCTGGTGATGGAAAGCTTGAGCAGTGGGGGAATGTGTATATACCAACAACAAAAAAGTGTGTATATAAAAATGTATTTGGTGGGGTGCAAACCTAGCGCTAAGAACAAACGTGACGAGATGAATTGCTGTGTTGGGTCTGAGTCACTCTCAATGTGCGTTGAACAGCAAAAAACAGCCAGAGCAGCAGTCTGGCACAGAGCTGGTGGGGGCGAGAGAGAGAGAGAGAGAGACGCAGTGTGGGCGGGTTAAGAGACGCCGAGAGGGAGGGGACGCCAGCGTAATATTCCCACCGTTTTTTTCTCCCTCGTCCGTAGAGCCGAAAAAACAAGGGCATCCATCGGTCTCTCCATCTTCCTCGCACCTCATCACCGAGTCTCACGTCAGGCTGAACTATATATATACACTCTGTCATTTCTTCAGCTGCCGTGTAAAGACTATCCGTGTGTCCTCTCCCACACCTGGAGGGTTGTTTTCACCCTGCGGGGGAGGGATTGCCGAGCGGCAGGGGCGTGAGAGGCGGATGCTGCGAGCGTAGAGGCTGGGTACCAACCGGGAGCGTCAGCGCAACTCACCACGGTAATGTCAAATCTTGCTTCAGCTAACGTTCATGTATGCGACATTTCCTCTGCTGGCTCGAGGGTGCTGCTCTCAACATGGACAGACATGCAGCCCAAGCTGGTGATGTGTGTCGGCTGACTAGTGTCGCATAGCATGTTCCTCTGGTCTTGGATGGATGTGAACAGATGGAGTCATCGGTTATATGTTTCCTCTTCTTTTTTTCGGTAATATAATCTACAGGGCATGTTTTCCTGAAGCCTATAAAGGACTGCAGCAATGGAAAAAAAAAAGAGTACAGTCTTGTTATGTCAATGAGGGCATGAAAACCCCCCAAGGACTCATTTTTCAGTTGTGGCCGCAAGACAGCAGCTATGTTGTTTTAACCTAACAAACCACAATTAAAATATGGGAGAACACCCACACTGCCACATGCAAAACCTATCATAGAGACACACACACGCACCCATATAGGCTACACAGCACGACCAGGTATGTGCATTCACTAGTGCATGTGTCAGTCTAATTTTGAGGAAAAGGCAGAAGCAATTATGGTGTATTGTTTTAATCATGCTGACTCAATATGCAGCACCAAATCGAGTCCGTCATGTCGGGTCGCTCTTCTACCTGCTGTGTGTAGACCTCCAAAGGTACATGCATGACACCTGAGTTGTGTTTTAATGCAAAAACGGAGCATCTGATCTGCCCCTTTCTCTGTGTGTGTCTTGTTACATGTGCATGTCTCCGTCAGTGCCGATCAGTTATTGATGCATGTACTTTACTCCCCACCCTGTTGCCCCCTCTACTTTTCCTTTCCTTTCCTCTCCTTTCCTCCCTCAGATGGACAGAATGAATTTTCTCTCCTTCTTCCTCCTTTGCTTGACTTCGGTTGCCATTGGCAACAAAGGTCAGTTCCTCATCATTTTGATGGTAATTGTGATGTGTTGAGATGATGGTTGACATCGACATGGGAGCACGCAGACCTGTCAAGGTGCTCAGGCAGGGCCACGGCTGTTTTACCTTGAAATGCTCCTGACGACTTTATTGCTCTCCCCACAGTGTATCAATTAGAAATCCGTCTCCTCAAACAGGCCACACACACACACACACACACACACACACACACGTTTGTACATTTTGTGTTTCGTGACCCAGCCGTGCATGCGTCTGTTTTTAAACGGTGCTGTGACTCTGAGCAGATGATACATCTGTTTCCTCCTCTGGAGCAGATTCATCATCATGGATAACCATGACTCTGATTCAACATCATTGTTCCAATGATGATCATGCCGAGGGAAGGAGAAATGAAACGGACAGCGAGGAGGGAGAATGTCAGAGAAGGAGGTGGTGGAGGAGAGTGATGCAGCGAACACGAGGAGATTTAGGAGAGATGGAGTGTCAGGGAAACACAGAGAAAAAGGGGGGACGGGGACGAGTAAAATGTTAGGAGAGGCAGAGGAGAAGGAGCTGTGACAGGAGAGGACGTGTATGAAAAGACGCAGGCCGATGAGGAGGGAGGAGGAAGGCGAGGAGGAGGCGGTGGTGGAGAGAGAGAGGTAGTACGTGAGATCAGGTGACACGAGGGAAAGGGGAAAGCTAAAGATACCCAAACGTTTGTGTGTGTGTGTGTGTGTGTGTGTGTGTGTGTGTGTGTGTGTGTGTGTATATATATATATATATATGTGTGTGTGTGTGTGTGTGTGTGTGTGTGTGTGTGTGTGTGTGTGTGTGTGTGTGTGTGTTTGATGGAGACAAACGAGGAGGGGTGGGGGGTGATAGAGTGACACAGAGACGAAAAGTGCCAGGGGAGACAGAGAGATGGAATGGGATGCCTCTCAATCTGTAATCCCGGATGTAATCCACAGGCCTGATGCTCAGATTAATGCTATAGAGCAGAGGGGGGAGGGGGGGATCAACTGAGGGGACAGAGGGAGGGAGATAAATAACCAAAAAAAGAGACATGGCAGAGGAAGAGGAGACGGCGTGAGGCTATTAAGAGGAGAGGATGAATATCTTTGATTAGGGTATGAAAACGGCCACAGAAAAAAGTTTGGTCAGAGTTGTGCCCTTTACTTATTCTGTAATCAGATTTTTCATTTATTTTAATAATCCTATTCACAATTGTCTAATCAATTAGCTTCGGCTGCAACTAACAATTTTCTTTGTTGATTAATCAGCAGATTCTTTTTTTTTTCAATTAATCATTTGGTCAATAAAAAGTCAGGAAATAGTGAAAAATACCCATTACAGTTTCGAGTCCAGTTTAGTCCACACATGATCTATTTAGTATGACAGCACAAAAAGAGATATTGTCTTTATTTCCATGAAAAAAAAGAAAAGCATCAAACCTTCTCAACTAAGAAGCAATAACATGGACGTGTTGTTTACTTTTGCTTGAAAAAAAATACTTAAACGATTACTCAATCGTCAGAATAGTTGCTGATTATTTTTCTGTCGACTGGATGATTATTAGTCTAATTATTTCAGCTCTAAAAGTGGCAATACCTCAATGTAAAAAATACCCCCACGATGAGTATTATCAGAAGAAATTGCTTAACGGTCAATTTAATACCCCATATTAGTTTCAATTAATTATACAGCAGAATGGCCTCTTTCAGAGTGGTATTGTAGTTATTAGATTATTATTATGTATGTGGTTACTGTGTAAGGAGCATTTTAATATTGTATTGTTGAGCTTTATCTGTCAAATAAATGTTGTGGAGTAAAAAGAACAACATTGTCCTCTGAAATGTAATGGAATTAGTGGAACAAAACTAGCATCAATTGGAAAAACCCCAAGTAAAGTCAAATTGTACTTAAATACAGTGCTTGAGTAATTGTACTGACTAACTATCCATGTATTTACTAACTATCCACCACTGATAAAAAAAACTAATTTATATTCTTCACTAAGGTATCAAAAACATATATTAGCTCTATAATCAAAATATTTCAAGTGATAGAAGTTTAATCAGATTCAGAGCCAGCAAGCTTTTCCTCTGTTGGCTCTCCTCTCACATACGAGACGGCAAAAATCAGTTCCAGTCAGAAATTGTGGAAAATGCACTGTGACGACAACAAAGCAATTACTAAACTCAAGTCTTGCAATTCTGTCTGATTTCAAACTCTGTGTCTTCAAAAGATTGAGGACAACAGAGCAAGGCTTTTGTTTTCTGCTCCTTGCTGGGGTGTACAATCGTCATCCTTCTGGCTCATTAACTTGCCCTTTGATCACTCGGCTCTGAACATTCAGCACAAGGATGAATTATTAATTCGCAATCAAAGGTTAAATTCACAGTAAACCTTGGGCACTTGATTTGGACACGGCTGTTTTCTTTCACGCATTATTGTGCGGCGCCTGTGGCAGGCCAGTTTGGCTGATTGATATGAGCAATATATCTCTGTGTGTGTGAGACTGTGACATCTGACTGGCTTTAATTACACTGCCAACCAGGCAGGTGTGCAGAGTGGCACTTGTCACGAACAAGAGGAAGGAGGTGTATTTGGAGAAAGGGGAAATCTGTGAGGGTGTGAATGTGATTAAACTGTCCTTGTGGTCACACTTCAGACATACATTGTGCCGTTTTCCACTCATGCTCACCATGTCCTTGCCCATAATGGAGTGTTAAAAATAGAAACGTTGGTTCCTTCTAATTGCTCCATTTAACCCAAAGCCTCTTCGGTCTCTTCTCTGTGCCGTTCAGCCAATAAGCACAAGCCATGGATCGAGACAGAGTACCAGGGGATTGTCATGGAGAACGACAACACGGTGCTGCTCAACCCCCCTCTCTTTGCTCTGGACAAAGATGCTCCACTTCACTACGCTGGTAACACCAACCGCATGAAACTGCATGACAGGATGACAGCCGGGGAAAAAATAAAAATCCACCAAATATCTAAACTTTTCCATGAATTTACTTGAACATCCACAGAACTGGCTGCTGGAAAAATAGGTCAAATCAAGTACTCGCACAGCCAAATTGAATATCCCATCACCAGGCCAAATTGAAATGATCTCACCAGGCCTGGCCTGGGCTGTAATAGTAAACACAACGCAGATGTTTACACAGGTTTGGAGCTCTCAGACTGCTGCCATTTCCAACCATCTTTCCCAACAGACCAGCGTAAATATTAAAGGCAATGTATTCAGTCAGAGTCCACTATTTTTAGTCCATCATAGTGTAATTCAACCCTTCATTGCAGGAGCAGCAGTCAGCAGCGCTCTGCAGTCTGATGAAATAAGGTTATCTTGTTTGCACTCCTGGAAATAACCGTGTTCAGTCAAATTATAACACATCGACTGGAATTACTCAGCGCTCCCTGAAATTTATTGGGCTTGTGTCAAAAAGGAACAGAAAATTAGGTGTTTGAGCAGGAAACCTTCCCTACCTTCAATTTATGTCAGCCAGGAAAGATCAGCTGCTTTAAAGAGGGTTTTATTTTGAGTCTCAGCTGCAATCTGTCTATCATTATAATGATAAGATGGAGCGGCACTTAAAGGAATCCTCCAGATATCTGTCTCCACTTGATATAGTCTGAAAAACCTACTAAATATTAAGATAAATTGGTACAATTAGTTTAATAGTGATATATGCAATGATAGGTATGCATACAGTGCATCAGAGCTTTCCTTTTGCATGGCAGGCAAAAATTCTGGTTTTATGTCACTGGTTGTTGTTATTATAATAATAATCTCAATATATTAGCATACAGTCTTTTTCACAGAAAAAAAATGGGAAAAACTTTAAATAACTAAAATGATTGGGAAAATAAGATGTGACAGAGCATAAAAAGATGCCTTAATTAAAAAAAAGGTGAGTTTTTAGAAGAGATTTAAATAACTAATTTTAAGAGGAAGACTGATCCAAAGTTTAGAGGCATCTCCAGGAAATACATCTCCTTTATTTTAAGTCTAAACTGCTGAGTTTTGTAGTACAATCTAAGATTGAGTGTAAGGTTTGTAAGGGCACACAAATGTATGCTAGAGCCGGACCTGATGCTTTATGCTTTAATGAGTAATACCAAAATTCCAAAATACACTGAAAGCCAATGCAAAGAGGGTACATTTGGGATTACGAGTTTCTTCTTGTTAAAATATAAACTACAGCATTTTGTATAATCTGCGAGCAGCCGTTGCCACACAAATGTTAGATGATAACCAATGTTTGACAGTGTAGGAAGTTAATTAATATACTGGATATTTATAGATGATTTATTAATTAATACAACATGAGTTATTTGGATTCTCAGTGTATATTGTGATACATTTCATTGTATTGCTCTTCTTTCTCTTCCAGGTGAAATATGTGGATTCCGGGTTCATAATGGCCCCTCGGGTTCAGGCTCGGTCCAGTTTGAAGCTGTGGTTCTGGACCGCTCCACCGGCGAGGGCCTGGTCCGGTCCAAGGAGCCGCTGGACTGCGAGAGCCAGCGGGAGCACAGCTTCACCATCCAGGCCTATGACTGCGGCGAGGGACCTGATGGAGTCAACAGCAAGAAATCCCACAAGTTAGTTAGTCCACTCTCTCCTCCCAATATAAACAGAAGATAGTGATTGATTTTAAAACAATAATTACAGTCACTAGCTAAAGTTTCTTTGGCTGTGCACTGTAAAGACTATCCAGCCATTTCTGCTTCCTGTTGTTACAACAATCCATCGGTCTGTCTCTGCTTGTGTCTTGCTTCCCACTCCTCCTTTCCTCAGGGCCACCGTGCATGTGCGTGTTAACGACGTCAATGAGTTCTCCCCCGTGTTTGTCGAGCGTCGCTACGAGGCTTCAGTCCCAGAAGGACGTCTGTTCGACCGAATCGTGCGGGTGGAGGCTCTGGATGCTGACTGCTCTCCGCAGTACAGCCAGATCTGCTTCTATGACATCATCACTCCTAATGTGCCCTTTGCTATCGACAACGATGGTGAGATGTGTTTTGTTTTGTAGCAGTAAATCAGGAGGGTTCGGAACTCATAGACCTATTATTATCTGCCTCTGCTATAGAAATACAATATCCAACACCAGCCACCATACTATCCTCCTCACATGCTGTCTGCGCTATCTGCTCTTTATGGCCGATTGCAAGTAGAATCATTAAATCCAATATTAAGTATTCAACTTCTAAACTGCGGATGCCCTGAATACATGAAATACCTATATGCCAGACGCTGCTGGGATGTTGATGTCTGCATAGCGACAGAGTGAGTACTTAACTCATCGCACAGGTAGAAACCAAGCGATGCTAAAATAGACTTTGTGTGGGCGGACTATTGTTCTGTCTTTGTGAAAACATTGCAGCAGCTGTTTTAGTTTAATATAGCATCCTTTTTTTTGTTACTGGCTGCTTATAGATTCCTTAGATTCGTTGTTGTAATTGTATCCATTGACTGGTTGGTGGGAGATCAATTGTAATGAGACGCAGCAGCAGCAGAGGAGTCTGTTTTATTATGACTCTGCAGAATCGTCCTGGACTTGGAAGATTTTTGCAGAGGATGAGCAGCTCCTTTCTTGTTTTTTTTTTGGGTCAAACTGGTACAGAGACCTTTTGTTCTAACCTCCTTCACACACTGTGGGCTTGTCATTGTCTATTTTCTTTTCTCTTCACTTTGTCTTCTCTGTTTCTACCACTATCTCTTTCATCCTAATGTTTATCCTCCCGCCATGTCACACCATCGCCTGTGTTACCTATCGTCTGTCAGCTGGCATACTGAGCGCTGTCAGCCTATCACGGTTATTCGCGGTTGCTTTTATCTGTAAAAACAGGGAAAACCCATCACTTTTCATTGCGCTCTGTGCAACGTATCGTCCTCTGTTTTCTCTTTCTATTCCTGGATGTAGTGCCTTCAGTAGGGTATTTCTCTGTTATTGTGTATGTGCAGTGATGGAAACTTTATCAATGAGCGTTCATTTGTGTTGGCCTTTCAAATTGTGCAAGCTTGTTGATGACTAACCATGCTATTCCTGTTTCTCCTTTATTCTCGTGTTTCATAATTTCTTGTCCTTTCTTTCTTTGTCGCTCTCTCCGTCTCCTAGGTAACATTAAGAACACAGAGCCGTTGGACTCGAAGCGTCAGCGCGTTTTCACCTTCTGGGTGACCGCCTTCGACTGCGGGAAGAACCGAGCTCAGGCCGATGCCCAGGTTGTCGTCACCGTCAAGCCGTCCTGCAAACCCGGCTGGATCGGTAATCTGCCACAGATTGCTCTCTTTCTGTCTTGGTTATCATGCTTGGAAAAGCATTTAATCTGTGGAAACTATCACTTTTAATTGTGCGTGGGCTGCCGTTAGGTTAGGATGAATCACCTTTGCATCTTCATATCAGGAGCTGAGTTTTGGTGAGGTGGTGCTGAGCCTAAGTAATATCAAGGGTAAAGCAATTAATTAAGATGTGAGAAGATATTTTTAGATCATAGATACTACTGCTACCCTTTCTGTGGATTGCCTCACATTAGATTCCACTACTGGGATGAGCATAGTTTATTGACTGTGAATTACAATTTAAATACAACTTTTTGAATCCAAATGTTGAGGGTTCTGATTGCACTACTTTTTTCAGGATGGACCAAGCGTGTCGAGTACACACCCGGGTCAGGCAGCATCCCCTTGTTCCCCACCCTGCATTTGGAGACCTGTGAGGAGACCGTTTGGAACATCCAGGCCACCGTAGATCTCCAGACCGGCCACATCGGGAAGGGCTGTGATAGAGACAGCTACTCTGACAGATCTGTCCGACGGCTGTGTGGTGAGTTCTGGTTTAAATATGTAAATGTGAAGAGGGCAGGATCTTTTTTTTTAAATTAACATTGTTCATCTCTCTTTCCTCATCAGGTGCTGTCAGGGGTGAAGTAGACCTCCTCCCTCCTCCATCTCCTGCTGCCAACTGGACCTCCGCTCTGCCCACTCTCCCCTCTTCTGATTCCTCTCTGGTCTTCTCCTTCAACGGATCCAACCACGTCGCCGTGGTGCCGGATTCGGTCGTCTCCGCGTTGTCGGGCGACCACTTCACCCTCCAGCTGTGGATACGAAGGGGCGGCGCCAACATCCAGCCTGCGACCACTCAGACCAGAGGCAGTCGCAAGGAGGAGGAGACTATTGTGTGTAGCACTGTCAAGAATGGTGCGTCAAATGGTAGAATCATGGTTTTACTGACATTTTAAGGAATTGAGTGTTTTTCAAATGTGGGGTGGTGAGGAAAACATCAGACATGAAACCCCCAGAATTACAGACATAGTCAAGGATGAAAAAAAAAAAATATCAAGAGCAGTTTATAGCTTCAACAACTACTATCAAGGTGCTCTTGAGAGAGACGCTTCACCCCCAGCTGCTCCACTTGAGCAGCCAAGTGGAGCAGCAGCAGAAGAACAGTAAAACACTGCAATATTGCCTGGCAGAATATTGTGTGAATATTTTCAACTTCATGAGTTTGTAGGTGCAGCGCTCGAAAACAGCATGTTCGGCAAACCTTACCTCGGGTAAAAACAGCAATACAATTCGCAGTTGAGAACGAGAGAACCGAGATTGCAATCTATATTAAAACACATTGCACATTTGTATGTGTTACTGTGGTTATTCTCTGAAGAATTGCCGGGTGATATTAAGACAGTTTGACAAGACCACACTGACCCACCAATTATTTCTTCTTCTTCTGCTCTACAGATGATTCCTTCTCCCACTATTCCCTCTCTGTCCACGGCTGCCGCCTCTCTCTCTTCTACTGGCCCGACGTCTCAGCCGCACGGCCCGTCAAGTTCTTGTGGAAACTGGAGCAGGTACTGGGGGAACTGCAACACTTAGCTTTGATGTTCTTCTGTATTTGTACCTTTTTGAAATTAAACTGAAATGGGGGAAATGCAGTTGATAGTATGTCTGTGTAAAGCGAAATATCTGGCTCAGACGGCTATTTTATTAAATATGTTTCTTTCAGTGATATATCAAAGAACTCAGTACTTTTATGTACTTTCAAATTTTCAAAGCGAACAGATATTTTTTTGTGCTATATCATCCAATCAGCAGTGGGTGAAGGGGATTGTTTTGACGGAAGCTACTGGTCCCAGACAGATTGAAGCAGCAAGGATTAAAGGAACCTGAGCTGATACAGAGAAGATTTGTCAAATCCCTCTGTCTGACCCACGATATCTTATTACCCCGGTCTTTTCTGCCCCTCTGTCTGTATAATTCTCTTTGTATTCCTGCTGATGCAACCCTATCTGTAGAGAAAGCTAAAAACAAATTTGGACAGGATTTTACACAGATGAAATATTCACCAGTAGTGGAATGTGATTATTCAATAAACAAAGATTACAAAAAATGACAAAAAAGAGAGCATATTTGTGAAACAGAGCTTTGTTATTTCTCCTTTCCTAACCCATTAATCATCTCACAACCCCTCAGATTTATCTTGTGACCCTTTGGTTGTAAAACAACGACCTAACTTTGTGTAAAGTAGTTCTCTTCAACCAACAAAATCAATAACAACATCAACAATAATGTAATTTGTAATGATATATCAGTCCCAGTAACCATTTCTCTGCAGAACCTTTGATACTTTAAGTACGTTTTAAGGCTCATACCTTTGTACTTTATAAGTTATAAATAATTATAATAATTTTGAATGCAGGACTTTTACTTGTAACAGAGTATTTTTACCTTTCGTAGATAAAATATCTGAATTCGTCTTCCACGATTGATATCTACAAAGAGTAAATGTCAAAACCTTCACCTTAAAAGATATTTTAACTGTTTCCTTTGTTCAGGCTCAGGTTGACTGTTTGATCTCTGTCCAACAGGTGTGTGATAGTGAGTGGCATCATCTGTCACTCAGCGTCCAGTTCCCCTCCGTGACCCTGTATGTTGACGGTGTGACCTTTGACCCCGCCCTTATCCATGACAACGGAGCCATCCCCAACCCTGCCCCCCGCCAGAGGATGTTCATCGGAGCCTGCTGGGGTAACGCACTGAAATTTATGCTCAGCGTCTCCACAACTGACATATATTTCATTTCAGCTTTAATGATGGATTCTGACAGAAATTTATGCAAGCAGAGAGCGTGGAATACTGTTTTTTATTTTTGCATAAATGCTATGAGCAGCAATTGTGCAGTTTGCTTCCTCCTTTGCATTCCCCTGTCAATGAAATGTCATTCAAATCACACATCACCAGAAATAGCTGGCCGCCATTTCTGGCAAGAGCGGCGGCAACTCACGAACCTTTGTAAGGCACCTTTAGACAATCACTCGAGACATTTTGCCTTGCACCATTCACTCCCTCAGTTATAATTTAGCTGATGCATTTTGTCTTTGAGGGCTAATAATATAACATACTTTATTCAGAGCAACACAAGGGCCAGACAGCTATTAGCCACTTACACTTGAATCACTGGTTAATATGGGAAACTGTGGCTGTCAATTAGCATTAAAACACACACACACACACACACACACACACACACACACACACACACATTTGCGGTGTTACACTCTCATCCACAATGAAAGTCGCTCCGCTGCCTGCATAGCACCAGCTGTTTTGCTGGATAATGAGGAGATGGTGCATTTCTGAATATCTCCAATCCTCTTGCTTGCATTTTCTCACTTCACCTCTGCATATTATTTATTTATTATTTTTCTTTGTTCCTATCAACCTCTGGCACCTTCAGTCTTTCTCTCACTTTATTTTCATCCCTCGCATTGCATTTAAGTATTTTTCTCAATGTGCCTTATTGTTTTCTCTTTGTGCCCCCTCCCTGCAGAGCCCGAAGAGAAGCAGAAGGAAATACTAAACAACACCATCCCGGAGGGTAAAGACTCAGGTGACCTCCCTCTTTTCACATCGTTGTCCGCATGAGGGTGTGCAGTCTGTCAATTTGCTGTGTCATTGTTTCTGTATAATTTATGTGCATATTACAACATAAATGTGGTGTTATAATCTGTATTCATATTGGACTGTCTCTGGTTTTTAGTGAAATATGTGGGAGGTTACCACGGCCTGTTGTCAGGGGTGACGGTGCGTCCTGGCAGCGTGGAGCCTCACAGTGTGGTGGAGTGTCTGTACGCCTGCAGGGAAGGCCTGGACTTCGGAGACCTGGAGACTCTGGGCTCCGGAATGAAGGTAGTACCTCAGAGAGCCGTAGACCGCCATGTTGTAGAGAAAGAGATACCGCTCAAAGACTTCCTTTTATCTTTCTTTGCCATGAGTAAAATGTACTTTCTTCACCAAACCAGCTGTCTTAATGTCTCCTACCCATTGCATGATAAGTATGTTATGCACATGATGTGTTAAGATGCTTTTTGTTTTGCATAATAAGGACGTAACAGCTTTGCTAGAGGGGAAGTCGCAATCTAATTTGTCTTTAGTTTGTTTCATTTGTAGTCTAATCGGTTTCAAGTCTGAACTGGAGAAATTAGATCAGAAAGTAAAATCTGTTTTCATCATCATATGATGTGAACATATCCTATAATTGCAACACACATTGTTGGTATGCTGCCAAATATGTTTCTAACCTCCTCTAGTGGTTTGGTGTGTTTGAGGCATTTGCACTAAAAATATACAAATGCTTGTCAAATGAGAGTAAAAGAGATCAAAGGGTAATATGTCTGCTATCTGCATTATTTGCGCTGATTTATCTTCAAAAGAACCTTAATTGAATTAGATTCAAGAAGATTAACCTATTCCAAGGTTTCCCTTTGTAAAGAGTCCAATTTTGTATCGAGCCATGTATCATGATGTCTTCTCGTGTAAATTATCTTCTCTTTTCTCCTTCGGCAATGCAGGTTCATGTGAACCCCAGCCAGTCAGTGTTGGTGCTGGAGGGAGACGACATTGAGAGCTTTAACCGTGCAGTGCAGCAGGTCACCTACAGGAACTCGCTTCGCTTCGCCACCCCCGGAGTCCGACCCCTCAAACTAACCACCTCGCTCAGGTACATAATCACAAACAGACACACACTTGGGTAACTAACTGCAGTCAAAGGTTTCTGGATTGAAAGTCCTTCTGTGAAAGGCAGGAGACTAACTGAAGCAGTAGAAGAAGCGGCAGGCAGAGGGAAAGAGACGCCTCTGAACACCACAAATGATAGGATGTGAAGTGAAATGATTTCTCATTTGAAGTGTCTCTCTCTGGACTCTGTGCCTCTGCTTTACTCCTTTGACATCAAACTCATCAAACATGGACCTTGGCTCAGCTGTGATAAGGACTGTTGTGGCACGAAAGAGATGATTATGGAGGAGAATACGTCACAACCCGAGATAACAAGGAATATCTTATCTCTCTGTTCATTCAGCCATTAAGTGGCTTTTTGCTTTGAAGGAGTGAACTAGACTAAATTAACTTGGTTTGGGTTGTTGAAGGATTCAGAAGAAACTGTTTTCCCTTTTTTAAATTCAATTAATTTCAATTGTATTTGTATAGCTGGCTTTTTGAGGAATAATTTAGCATGTGTCTAACTGTAAAGGGGTTAAAATGTTTCTGATTTACATGAAAGTATTGCTCAAACAAACAAAAACAATATCTCTAATGTTGCGAGACAGACAAACAGCAGAAGACTGAATCCCCAGTTCAGTGTGGATCGCTCTGAATCACCTGGCTGTGAAAATAAAAAGCACACAAACTCTGTTTCCGGGTCAGTGCTCAGCCATGCTTAACAACTGCAAACTGCTCTCTGGCTTTAGCAGTCACTTTTAGCTGATGAAATATTTATTCACCTCAGGAAGTACAGTCTTGCGCATATACTGTGTGGTATATTGTGTATAGCTGCATGCCGACAAATCCTATCTCATCAAACTCTCAAGATATTCTTATTACTGTCTTTTGGCAACATTGTTTTTGTCGCATGGCTATAAGACTAAAATGATTACCAGGCCACGAGCCGTGCTGGAGTTTGTTTTTTTTTTAGATTCAAGGTCAAAGGCAGATTTTTTTTTTTCACAAGTGTACCAGAGTTTTTTTTTCTTCTTCTTTCCTCTAGCGTGTTTTATTGCGTGTGTGAAGATTAGACTGATTTGAGGCCAGGAGTTACCCAGATGGCTGAACAGCAGGCCCTTCTGGAGAGGCCGATAGAAGCAGCTGCTCACTCTGATAGTGGGAATGTAACACACACACATAGACACTACGCTTAATCCCCTTTCAAATGGAATGCTGAATTATAGTGCAGATGAATAAATATATGTAAGCAGCCTGTCATCAATCTGATTTGCTTTCCCTTTCTGGCAGGAAAATTAAATTTGTAACAGCAGAGCTATGGGTTGACATTTGCTATTTTCGGACCAAAGTTAACGACAGCAGTGGTGGATTTAAGGAACTGGATTGAGAAGACGTTGCACTGGATTAATAACTTTTTGTTTGGTTCCTAACATCACTTGGCCACAATGTTGCTAATTTGAGAGCAAGACGAAAGAGTCTTTCATCTTGCTTGCGGTGCTTTGACTCGGGAACATAAGCGTGCTAATAGGCTCACAAGTGCAGACGATGCTGATGTTTAGGCTGTGATGGAAGAAGTATTCTGATTCTTCACAGAAATAAAAGTACTAACAACACTCTGGAGAAGTTTTGCATTCAAAAACGTACAAAAGTAAAAGTATGTATCGGTAGTCTCAGTATTATAAGCAGAATGCACCAGTAAGAAAGTATCAAAAGTAAAGGTGTTTATTGTGCAGTAAAACTTTCCCTGTCTGTGTTTAATATTGTCTATTATATATGATGATATTATATTAATATTTCTTTAGCAACAACATGTATGTAGAAGACTGGGGACATATTAAGTACTTAATACACTTTTGTGTAGTTTAATCTACAGCAATGCATCATATTCTATAATTGCTGTCCTGTGAGAACCACGTATCTCTAAAAATAATTATGTTTTCGGAGCTCAGTAATACAGCCCTGTTTGCAGCTTCGTGGCGATGCATTTTCCATCGCAGATGGTTTTACATTGTTTATTTAATTTAAGAAGTAGGAGAATTATCTCACCAAGTAAAAGACAGAGGAAGGCATGAAAAACTGTAATCTGAAAATTAACTAAAAATGGAAATATTCAAGTAAGTACCTCCAAATGGTTCTTATGTACAGTACTTACTACTAAATGTACTACATTCCAGCACTGCTAGCAGGTATAATGTTACCTGGTTGACCATCTTAGTTTAACATTTGAGCATGCTCACATTTACCAATTAACACTTATCACAAAGTACAGCTGGTAATGTCATTAGTTTTCCAGACATTTAGTCATCTGTTGAGATATTTCACTGCAAAAAAGGTCAACTTGAAGGTGCACTGAGAGAAAAGTTCAGGGATCACCAAAGTCAGTAGGATTTGTCGTCTGGGCACCATGACTGATTGTAAAAATGTTCATGGCAATCCGTCAAATAGTTGCAGCTACAGGCTGGTCCATAGTGGTGACTGACATTGTCAACCCTACAACAAAAGCATATGCAACGTTTCTATCTCTTTGTTATTGTCTCTCTTTCTCTCCTTAACTGACATCACTCACTTCCTTCGTCCCTGCCAGATGTTTCAACGAGGAGAGCTGCCTGTCTCTCAAGCAGCTGGAGGGATACCTGGTGGTCCTCCAGCCGGATGCCCCGCAGATCTCTCTGTCTGGGGTTGGCCCTCATCTGGCTCGTCCTGCCCCTGAGTTTGAGGGTCCCCGTGGTGTCCCCCTTTTCCCTGAGCTCCGGATCGTCTGCTCCTTGTCTCATGCTGTCAACACAGCTGCACAGGGGATGGAGGGAGGAGGTGAGTCACGTATTAAACAACCCAAATGTCATATCTAGTTTAGGGAGATTTTAAATATTTATCGTGTTTGTTTGCACACAGCCCTTTCTCACCATTTGTCTCAATGTCTGTGTATGGAAATGACTTGAAGAGACCATCTGTGGTCTCCGTCCTTTCTTTTCCTAAATTGGAGTGACGATCCTCTCTTAGCACTGATGTCTGACGCCGTGGCTCACACTTTGGACGGCTGTGAGGTCCAACCGCTTGGGGAGGAGCTAAACCCAGAGAAGGAGGAGCTTCTGGTGGACATGGATGTCGTGCGAGAGAGGGGACTGGAAATCATCAATACTACTGCTTATATTGCCATCACTGGTACTGTGCATAAAAACATTCTGCACATTTCAAAACTGTTATGTTCTTCTTTGTTTTACTAGAAAATCATCATTGTTTTTGAAATATTGAACTAGCGCAAAAAGATTGCAAATTACAGATAAACAACATGAAACGGACCCCAAAATGTGTCAGGAATTCTGAATTAGATAGTCTGTTTGTGTCTCTTATGCTTAAAACCCTTGAAGTGTTTCTCTCTAACATTATTTATTCATTACTAAATGAGCAGCTTAGTTAACAGTTCAAGTTTGGAAAAGACTTTAACGGTCATAAACTAATGTGCTTGGTTTCATCAGAGCAGACACAAGCAAACAGCACCCAAACTGTTGTCACATATTTATTCAAATATTTCTGAATCCTAACTGGTGCGCAGAAATATATGACATCGGTTTTCTTTCAATAAGCTCCACCCAGTTAAATATAAAGTAAATATAAGCGTTTATATAAGACTTCATATTTGATATTAAGACGTTGATTTGGAAATTGTTTTTCAAGGCCTTTAAAAACTTTACACATAATTCAATATAATAGATTCCAAATGACCTGAAAAATGTTAAAATCCATCTGATGCAGTCACCCCCATCTGTCAATAACTAGCTCCAGACTACTTTTATCTTCTCCTTCTCTCTGCAGTTCTCGTCTCGGTATTGACTCTCCGTCCTCTTTTTGTTCTGTTCTCCCTGCAGGTGCCGAATCTATCTCTGTGTACGAGGATGTCCTTCGCTCAGTCCGCTACCGGCTGGCCAAAGGCTCAGCCCGCTTCGAGAGGCGGTTCCGCCTGTCCTGCTCTGAGATGAATGGGAGATACACCAGCAATGAGTTGACTCTGGAGGTAAGAAGAAACATTTACAGTGACACCTCTGGCACCGAATAAAGATACATGTACTTTAGACATGAGTATGAAAGCTCTGTCAATACTTAAATTATTTGGTTTCATATTCTTTTTCTTTGCTTCTCTCACTTCCTTCCTCCAGGTGAACTTCCTCCACTCTCTGGACAGTCTGTACCACCCATCCCACTTGATGGCCTCCCAGCAGCAGTTTCTCCATCCATCCCACCATGCTGGAGAGCTGAGCGGACACACCCTGCCCAATCCACACCGCAACTCAGGTGACATTCCCCTTTCATCAAGTTTTCCTGTCAAGAACAGATATCACAAAGTGCTTCACACAAACACAAAAGAAAATTTGAAAATGCATTCAGAATACAAGAGTGATGGATAGGAGGAGCCCTGATTACATTGTTTAACCTTCGGGCTTAAATGTCACACCTGTACCCAAATATGAACCTTCACAGTTACATATTTTTCTTTTTTAAATGGTGTCACTTTAGTATTTTTACTATAAACCTTTTGTAAAATTAGGAAGTTTTTTTATCAAAGGAAATTGTGAACGTCTGCAGCGTCCACCGTTGGATAACCGACAGCAGACCTTTGCTGTCGTTCCACAGTTTTGTATGGTCTCTCTCTCTACACATTATCAAATAAACAAGGCAACATTTTTTTGATGGGTAAAAGTACTGAATTAAATGACCAAACAAAGGCAAATAATTTGTCTTGAGCTGCTTTTTAAAGGTGATTACCGTGTTCACAGATCTTAAAGGTTCCCTGTGGAGTTTCAGACCTCAAGTAGCACTGGAGGGTTTTTAATGAGTGGGTCCCTGTTTTGTAAATCACATGAGCATGTGTGCTCACCAAGCGGCAACCTCTAGTGCTGAAAAATGAAACCCACGCTCCAAAAGCAACTCAATCCCCATAGATCCTTGTGCTAAAATGTCAATCAAGATATGCTGCTATGCGCCAGCAAAGACAGGGATGAAAACGACTGCAAGCTAATACACATGTTAACAATACAGAATTTATAATACTTAATAAAAATGCTTTGCTCTTTAATTTTATTAGCAAGGACATTTAATGTACTTGTTTGTTAGACCTCAAGGATACATACAGTTAGTTTTGGTGAACAACTGAATGCAAACATACCTTTTGTTTGCACAAAAAAACTTTAAAGGAAGAGAATTTCAAGGTTTAGGATCCTCAAAGGCACGAACGTCTTTAGTTTCAGGCCTGGAGCGAGGAAGAATCCACAAACCTTCATCAAAAGACCTCAGAGGCCGACTGGTTGAAAGGGCTGCAGCAGAACTCTAATGCAGGCAGGTGTGTGGCCATGCAGAGATCTAAAAGTAATCACAAGCCTGTGGAGCCAGTGTAAAAGACTGTGTGCACGGTCGGGCAGTGGAACCAGAAATTGTGTTATGGTCTGCTGCACCTTTGCTGTTTTTATTTATGCAGTAACTGCAGCTGTACAGCAGAAAGGATTGTCAGGTTTAATCATGTAACCCACACAGCCCAGCACCCCAGTCAATATTCCTTTAAGGATATGCTTAGTTTGAATAATTGTGCTATTTTTCTTACGTTCATAGTTGGTAAGTGGCTTCTAATGAACTCGTAGGCATTCCGTTATTGGGTCAACACATGTTTGACTTCACATGGTGATGAAATAATGAGAGTTTACACATATGAAGGAAAATGAGGTAGAATAAATAGTGCATTTCAGACTATTTTCAGCTGTGGATTAATACTCATTTGGTCTACAACAATGAAACGGTGTTCATGCAGTTCATTGTTGGTTGTGGTATTTGAATGATTTGTCAACAATAAGAAGAATATAGAATATCACCTGATTCATTGTTTAAATCTGGATTCTTTTGACACATAATCATCACTTATTTTGTTACAGTGGTGCCAGGCGCAGCCACGGTCATCATTATGGTGTGTGTGGGTTTCCTGGTTGTCATGGTGATCCTCGGTGTTTTCCGAATTCGCTCCATCCATCGCCGGGGTGAGGGTGCCAGCGGTGGGGCTAAGGAGGGTAGCAGCCAATGGGACGACTCTGCCCTCACCATCATTGTCAACCCCATGGAGGTAAACAAAAACAGATGAGTTATTGATGTGATGGTAATAAATGACCACACCTGTCAAGCTCCTGTTTTTCTCTCTCTCTCTCTCTCTCTCTCTCTCTCTCTCTCTCTCTCTCTCTCTCTCTCTCTCTCTCTCTCTCTCTCCCCCTCTACCTCTCCCCTCTCCCCTCTCCCCTCTCCCCTCTCCCTCTCCCCCCTCTCCCACCCCTCCCCCCAGTCCTATGAGACTCGTATGGGCATATCTGCTGACACGGAGGGGGAGGAGGACGAGGAGGTAGCAGAGTCACCTGAAGACGCAAGCGACGACCAGCGAATCATCAAGAAGGAGGGGCGGGACGGCAACGCCCGGCGCTACTGAACCACACAAGTCTTTGCACCAGTTCTCATGGAAACCACCAACCGGCTCACACACTCCAACACTTTTAATATCAACGACTGCTGACACTACTAGTATAAGGAATGTATGCTTACAAACACTACGCACAACACAGTCACTGTAATAACACTTCTCGACACTCAACGCCATATGTGACCTATAGCCAACAACGGGCAGTTGTTCTCCACCTAAATGTTCAATGGCACAATGTATACATTTAATGTAATTTAACCGCCTGAGCAAATCCCCACCAAAATTGTATTTGGTGCACCAGTTCTCGATCACAAGATGGTATTGTGTCTGTATAGTGTAATACTGGTTGAATGAGACTGCTTTTGTTTCAACAAAAAAAAGAAGAAGATTGTATTCTATCTTTTGTTATTGAACACAGAATGAAATCTTCACAAACTGAATACAGGAACAATCCGCAACATGCAGGCCTTGAATAGATGATTAGGCAAAGACATGAGCCTTGATCCCGACACATCCCTTATTAGACTCGACTCCAAGAAGTCTCTGCACAAGCTCTTTTCTCCCTCTTTGCATCCTCTCTCGACACATTCCTCGACCACCGTTAACCACAGAGTGAAGACAGTGAGGTCAGACAGCGCGGTCGCTCTTCTTAAACGCTAAAAAAGAAATTACGCTTGCAGGTATTTTTCTTTTGGTATTGTGACTACTTTAGTGCTTCAGCTATTTTACGTGGGGCTGATGATAAAATGAGAAGATTTGAGGACTATCAACCGTACACCTCGCCATTTACGCAAGTTGGTATTTATGCAATACCCAGAAGCGGAGAAAATGCCTCCAGGTGTTGAGTCAGGAGTCTTTGCAAAGTTTCAGCTTGTGCTGCTAAATGACAAAACATGACCATCTACAGTAGAGTTGGTCAAACCTGACTTCTGACCCCCCACAGTGACCGCTGGAATGTCTCTAAATGACTCACTTCACTCTTTCACTTACTGCACACTGCTCTTACAATAACTGCAAGACGTCACATGCAATCACACACACATACACACTCCATAGTGCTACCCCTGCTGTATCCAGAATGTCCGCTCAGCTTGGGCAGTTTTGATTGTATTGATTGTAATGAATTTTCTGTACATACAATGATGAATATTAAATTATTGTTATTACTATTATTATTGCAGCCACTCTTCTTCTGCACACTGTGAGAGGGAGCAGATTATGATTTACTTTTTCTCATTTGAGTAATCACCTTTACAGCATCAAAAAACAGTATGATGATGATGATGATAATAATCAATAATAATAGTAGTAGTGATACGGATGATAATCCCGGGCTTGATGAGTGTCTCTTAATTTGTGTGTAATATTGTTGTAATTTAAGAATTTGTCAATATCTGAATCACAGAAAAAGGAGGGCACATTGTTGTGATACTTGGATACGTCTCACTCATTTCATCTTTTAACACATTTCAAAACTGAAGCTTTAATTTATTTTCTATTTCCCTCCATCCGGTATATTTGGTTTAATGAATGTACAACTGTGTGCTTTTCCTCACCTCCCCCTCTGCCTCCCTGTCTTTCTCGCTCACCTCTCCCTCCCTCTCCCTCTGTGTCTCTTGCTGTCTGTCTGTGTAGCCAATCAATGTGCAGTGCTAAACCTGTCAGTAAATAAAGCCTGTCGTTTTTGAGTGTGATGTTTAGAAGGAATAAACATTGCATTGATTAATAACTTATATTATTACTATGTTACTATTGGAACATTACCTGTAATTATTGATACAATGATGACATGGATAATGCTGACTAATTGTTATTGAGAACTGTCAGAAAATATTACAAAATTCATAATAAAAGCACTATATGACGTCTCCACAAGAGAGCTTTCTTGTTCGAGTAGATACTGAAATAATGCTATAATTTTGTAAAACTGTATTTTTGAATTGAGGTCCGACAGCTGGAGTTACTCATTTACTTTACAGTTTGATGCACAACACATAACTTTCCTATGAAATCTAAAACACTATTTTAGATTGAATTAACCAACAGTATATAAAACAAACTCCACCTACACCAACTTAATAATAATAATCTTATATTACAATATATAATCAGTGTACGGTATTGACTACATTATAAAAAATACTTCTTTACAAGTAAAACTACTGCATTCACAAAATGCATGTCATTATTTTAAAGCATAAATATATTAGCAGCATCAGTATATACGCAATGTATATAAGTATTGAAAGCAAAAGGGCTCATTATGCAAAGTAGTCAAGATTTATATTATTATTGTAATTCAAGTGTAGCATTCTAATGTTGCAGGTGTTTCATGTGACGCTAATTTTCACCAAATGTTGGGCATCTTTGTAACATTGCATTATATTTTATAAGACGAGGACATGTTTTGGGGAAAGATTTTAACCTGTTTAAAACTTGTTATAGATATCATAAAGTAGGCCTTTATAGACTGCCTCAAAAATGTACATATATAGGCAACTTGGGTAAATGTATCTAATTATATTCCTCCCCAGTGCATATAATAAATAAAACACTGTCAAAGATGCCATTTTGCATGATCTCCCCATGGTACTTCTACAGTTGAAAAGTAGTCTGCATTTCGTTACCTCCACTTAAATTTAGGCCAAAAGTTGCATGCAGGACTTTCACAAGTTGCTATTATACACATTGTATTGAGTATACAGAACGTAGAGAAAATCTAGATTTTACTGCAAATCTTTTTCGTCTAGAAAGGTGTTTCTGAGCCCACACTCCTGATTCGCCGGACTCTGATCTCCTGCGCATTGCGTAATTTACGCAAAACCTTCAACGTTACGGTCTATTTTTTTCCACGCAAGCCGTGACATCTTCTTACGTAAACCCGGTTTGAGAATACCAACCCATCGTAAAGTTCCGAGACGATCCTCGCGATCAGTGACGGGTTTTGTGGGTCATGGAGGAAGAAGGTAAATAAACCAGAAGCGCTAACAAACACACAGCGGCTGCTTTTCACGCGGTTACCGGGGGACGTCGGACGCTGCGGCAACTTCCGCTGCGCTACGGTCGGAGAGGACGGACCGGAGCGGAGGGACCGTCGGCCCGGTGACAGCAGCTGCACGTCGGCGGTGAGATGAACATCAAGCCTCTCCGGCTGCACACAACACCTCACTGGCCCTGCAGGAGCTAGCTAGCTGGCTAACACTTCGCTATTGTTGAGCGGCTAAACGGACCGTTAACGCTTTAAATCGTCTGCTTGAGTCTCAGTTTAATGAACGACACGTGTGCTGTAATAGAGGATATGCTCACAGGGACATGTACGGAGCTCAATGTCGCTGTTTGTGACTGAAGCCACAGTTAGCATCGGGCAAAACAATCAGCCGTCAGCGTGCACGCTGCAAACCAGTTACCTGCTTTGACACGTGACAGTGGTTTGACAGTTTAAATCAAATCACTGCATTCAGAGGTGCACGGTTGAGTATTTTCCTATAAATGGAATTATTGTCCCAATAAAAGTGGCTTATGTGTGAACGTGCAGGACAACAACACAAACCTCCTCCCACAGTTGGTGCACCCAGTGGGCTCGCGGTATGTAACAGGGAGGTGAGCACGTTAGGTGTTCGCTGTCTGGGACACTGTGTATTAATATCTCTGTATAATCCTCTTACTTTGACTCTAATCACCATACAGGACAGCAGCTCTTTGAATCAGGAGCAATAAATGGCCCTTAAATCGATAGCTATAACCTATAAGAGTGATATGCAGTCCACCTGTACACTGGACTCTAATATGCTCTGTAATGTTTTTAGGTGAACATTGCATCAGTGGAATAGAATGGAAATGAAGTGGAGAAGATGGGGAATTAAGTTTCTATTCCTGATAGTTCATTATGGAAAGTGTCACCATTATGTTTCCCTCCAGGGGGATAGAGAAGTTGAGTAGGCCAGCGTGTACAGCAGTTTGTCAGCTGCTCATCCTGGATATAGGTCAGTGAGATGAGCAGCATAATTTCCTCTAGGACCACATATTATTCACAGGGTTTGCCTATTAGGACTGAATCATTGTCATACGGATTTTTGTTATTGTTTTGCTTTTGGAGTGATCAGGTGAGTGATCATCAAATATCCTAAATGGGGACCAAATAGAACTTAAAATCAATATATTATTTAATACATGATTTCAGGTCTGGGTATTTTAAATTGGCATACAGATAGGTAAATTACAGGCTAATTTGTGATTTTGGTCTATACAAAATAAACTGAATTGAATAGATATCAAAATCTCAAGCAATTCGTTCAGTACCTTACTTGGAAATATCAAAAGGTAGTTGTGCGAAATTGTTAACTTCAAGTCATGTTTGTAGAGTAAATGTTGTCTTAACAAAAGTGGCCATGCCAAAACTGGGAGTCTTTTAAAAAAAAAAAAGTATATTAAGAAATACAAAATAAACAAGATAACAGAATTTGATAGCAATTTTCAGTACTGGACAGTTTTTTATATTTAGTGATAATATATTTATGGGCTCAGTACCAGAGAAGTATTTTTGGTCCGATACCAAGCTCTGTATAATAGTCAGTAATCAATAGTTATTTTGGTTGTAACAATAGGGTCATAATATAATGTTGTTGTTGCGAGGACTGCATTGCATGCAGTTACAAGCTACAATCCTCTGAATTGAAGTGAAATATGCAGTGACTGCTTGTGCCTGCCGGCCCATCATATCCACATTATTAATGGTTCACCCTAAGCCAGGAAATGACACGGGAAACAGCAGATGGCGCTTGACTTTGGTTATGTGACTATCTGTACTGCGACATTTTGAATAATGTAGAGAAGACAAAAGGTGATTCATTTTGACTGAATGGTCTAAAAAAGAGGATTCCATTAACTTTCTGAACACAGGCTGAATTTTGTGCAGATTGTCCAAACACAAACTGAGTAATTTACCTGCTCTTTCTCTTCTCAGCTCTCTTCTCAGGTGGTCTGATTGGGTTTGCCTCGTCCTTGTGTTGCCATGGCGATGCGGGAGTTGGTGGAGGCAGAATGTGGGGGAGCCAATCCCCTCATGAAGTTGACCAGTCACATGACCAAGGAAGGGGGGGCATGGCGGCACCACTCGACACCAACAGTGAGTAATTTGAACATAACCATTAATAGTTTGAATAGCGGAATTTATCATTCATATAATGTGTTGTCGGGAAATGTCTGTTTGACAACAGACGTGTCACTAGTTGTTCTCTTACCTCGTTTTTTTCCTTCTTGGTTCCTCAGATTCCCCCGTCTCCCATTGAAATTGCAACTGAAGAAGAGGTCAGCGCTCATGTTCCTTTACATATTCAGCATATTGTCTTGACTATGATACTTTATAATGTTTAGTTCAAGTCTCTCACTCTGAAGCGATTTCAGGTGTGTAACTCTGTGTATATCGGGTGCAATTTCTTAATATAGTAAAATAATGTTTTTATTTTTGCTACAGTTGGTGAATGAGTTCCTTCAGGCGCCCCCCCGACCGCCACACACATTTGACATGGGTCAGCTGTTGGAGGAAATGCAACAGATTGACCAGCAGAGCTACAGACAAGCTCCACAGAGAGGTGCGCTTGATTATTATGATTAGTTCTCATGTATTTTATATACCGGTTTCAGGTATTTTTAAGTGATTGTTTTCCACCCAACATTTTAAGCACCACATATTTCCATGTCATAGCTCCAGATGTGGCAGCGTTGGCCCTCTCTGGTGATTGGACGGCTGAGTTTCTCTCCGGTCCGGACTCGGCCTCCGCTCCGGGGATCATCGCTCTTGGTGACGCAGCAGATGCTGATTGGACGAAAGAATTTATTGCTGAGGCGGCAGGTAGTTTGAGGTTTTTTTATAGTTTTTATTTTTGCGCTCTGGACACACACTTTGCTTAATGAAGCCAAGTTCACACAACACAACTTTAAAGTTGTCAAACTGCTGTGTTGTTCACACACTGACGCCGACAGGTGCTCACAGTCTACAAGATCGTTATGTCGCAAAATCACACGTGAGAAATGACACGGGCGTCGTATTCATATTTGATGATGTTGTTACCGGCACACATGTTCTCATGATTTACCTCCTTGTTTACACCTACACACTATTTTCCTCGTAGATCAATCATTGTGTTATGTGGTATATTTATATGTAGCACACACAGGTAGGCTACAGGCGAGGCGACCCCTCTGCCAGGTTTCCTTTAAACCCGTCTCTCGCACTCTCTTTGGCTTTCACTCCCCGACAGATCCAGATATTTAGTATTCTAGATAGCTGGAAAGCGTCTGTGAACAACACATATTTCCTTCCTATCTGGAGATTTTGTCCTGGAGCTCCAAAAACTGTCGGCGAGAGGAAAATAACAGCCAAAATTGTGAAGTGTGAACGAGACATAATGAGCCCTCCATTTTTATGGCACCATCATCAGTCTGTCAGATCGACATCAATCTTTACTGACATCAGAGCAAACCTGCCTTGAATAAATCATTTTATTTTTGCAATGCGTGTACTTTTTTATAATGTTGCCCACCCGCTGTGTTTTCCTCCTTTTTTTTCACTTCTCTGCTCCAGATCCTGGACGCTGGGCGGAGGAGTATCTGGAACAGTCAGAGGAGAAGTTGTGGCTGGGAGACCTGGGAGACCAGGAGAAGGAATGGTAGGAACAGGACATGGATGGAGAGAGTTGAAAGTTTGCAGTTGAGAAAAGGCTTAATAGATACTTCAGGCACACTCAATGAATGTTGAGCGAAGGCCAGACTAAATGATAATAGGAGCACAGGTAGACAAAGGACAGCATTTCTAAACATTGAACCTGTTTTTCATGTCTACTTTTTGGGAGAATGTGTTTGTTGAGTTTGAATTTTTCAGACTTTAATTTTGTATCAGAATGTCCTTCTTTGATGTCTGACCTCAAAAAGACTCGCCTGTACAGCCTTCAACCTGAATTGAGTTGTTCCAGCCTTCATATGCTGAATGAAACAGAACAGTTCCTTCTAGTTGTGTAATTCCTCACAGGATGATATTAACATTGGCTTGTTGACGTTATAGGACGAAGGAGTACCAAGCAGGGGAGGAGCTGAAGCAGACAGCCAATGAGCTCGTCTCAAAAGTTGATGACCCCAAGTTACAAAACACTGAGGTGAGCAGTGGCTTCATGTCCATGTCACTCATTCATTGGATCATTAATCTTCTATCACCATATCCTTTCGCTTTTTCTTTTACGCTCTTGTAGAGAAGTTCCTTGGGAGCATGGTGCATTAGTAACTCTGATGACTTAAGTTTCATTCACGTTTTTCACGGTCATTGCCTTAGTTTGGATAGAAATTTTTTGGTTTGGAAAGGAACTAGCAGTGTATTTAGTATGAATCTGACAGATGGTAATGCTAAAATGCATTTTTGTTCTCATGTTTTTTTTTTTTTTTCGTTGTGTAGTTCCTGCGATTCATTAAGCAGATTGGCGAGGGCAGTGTGACAGTGGAGAGCAAGACAGACAAACAGCTCAAAGATAAAGCTCAGGCCGAGGAGGCTCAGAACTGGGCCTCCAACCTCAACCAGGTACGAGTCACTGCCCACTGAGGAGGGGGTGGTCACTGGAAACACATTGGGGAGGCACAGTGGTTCGCTATTGCACAGTATAGACTCTGCCTTGTGACTCATCACCTAGTTTCTGATGCAGAGTAACATTTTCCACTAATGTAACCAAAAGCAGCCGCTGCACTCGCTGAAACATGAAGCTCAATTCTGCACAGCATTGAAGATGGATTTTGTTCAGCAATGAGAGGATGAAGATCTGCGTCTTTTCTTCTGCAGCTTGTGTACAATCAAGCTCTGCTTATTCCCACCGTGACTCAGTTTTACTTCAGTTCTTGATTTTACTGAGGTTGTGAGTAATTACTTGGACTTCATCCACTTCAGGCAGAAAAAGTTCTATTTCGGTCTATTTCTGCCAAGAAAAGAAACAAGTCAAAAGTTAGATATGAATAACAAAAATAAAATTACTATTTAAAAAATGATGCACACTATTTTTCTTACAAATACATCATTTTTTAATAATTTTGATTTAGTAAATCTAATGTTTGACTAATAATCTTATAATTTTGACTTGGTAACAAGGGTTTTACTTTAGTTTTAAGATAGTTGGTGTACCTTTTTTTTTTTTGGCTCAATAGTTTTTGACTTTATTTCCTAATTTATTTAATAATTTTGACATAGTAAGTTATTATTTTCTATGAAATAGTAAGAACATTTAAAAAATTTTTTTGCGTTCTTGACCTTTTGTCTTTCAGTTTTTTTCTCATCCTGGCTGATTAGGGTGTCTATATTATGCTGTGCATGTGTAGCGCTCAGTCCTGTCTTTGATGAATATCTAACCACCATGGCTCCATTGTACTTATTTGCCCTCTAACTCTGACGTGTACTTTCCCCATTTTTTGACTTGCCTTCAAACTCTTGGCTTGCCATTCCCTCAATTAACAACCGCCATTCATCTATTCCTCCTACCACTTAAACTTCTCCTACTCTACCTACCCCTTATTAAAAAAACTCTTATTAACCACCAATCGCTCCCTCCGCCACCTCTTCCTCAAAACATCGCCCCATTCCCCACCGCCACCCCTCCTCGCATCATGCCATAGTTCCTGACGGAGACGGGGGGAGGGAGTCTTCCCCTGGAAGCCCCAGAGAGGAATAAGAAGATTGAGAAAGTTAAAGCTAAACAAGCACAGCAGTGGGCCAAGGTCATCAGGCAGGTAGGACCTCTGTGGTCGTGGCAGCGATAGTTTTTTTTAGTTTTAGCTACAGTTAATGCAGTGAGATAAGTTTTGCTTCTAGTGTCGTTGAGTTTTGTCCTCCACATACACGGTAAGATGCACCAAGTGTTTCATTTTTTTTGCTGCTATTGAGTGATTTTTCTATCTGCTTAATAAACCAGAGGTTCAATAAGAAGAATTGTTAGAAAGGCATGAGAGAAAATTAGCTTTTTCTGTGTTGGTTCTTCTTTCATCTCCTTTCCATTCACTTCCCTCTATGTTTTTCCTGTTTTAATGCCCCCCATCCTCGGCTCTAATATCAATTTTCATAGCGGGCCCGTTCTTACTCTGGTCAACGACTGTCATTGCTCCTCATTGTTCAACAGGTGTCGCACGACTCGGCTGAAGCCTGGGTAGATGAGTTTGCCACATCAGGACCGGATTTCCAACAAGCTAAAGCTGCAGTGGAGGTGATACAAGAATCAGTGACAACTTTAGCTCTAAAAACAAAGCTAAAGTACTGGATATTCAATGGGAGCAGTGGTAACAGAGAGGTTAAAGCACTCTGTGTCCAAAAAAAACACACCGCTGTCTTTCTCTTTTAACTTCGTGAACGAAACACAATCAATACACTCGTGTCTGTCCCTTGGAAAAGTAAAGGTCAATTTTGTCTATAATACAGGATGATATATGATGTGATGAGACTGTGAAGTAATGATGTGCATCTGTCATTTTGTCAGAGTGATGTGGATTTCTGGGAGAAACTACAGCAGGAGTGGGAAGAGATGGCTAAGAGGGACGCAGAGAGCCACCCCTGGCTGTCTGACTTCGATCAGCTACTCAGCACTTCCTATGACAAGGTAGCTGTCAACCTGCTCAGAACAGTTTACATGGTGGAGGATTTCAGCATTTTTGCACATACAGCTCTACTTGATGTATAAAAGGACATGACGTACAGATGCGTTACAGCTTCTCATGTGTTTGATTTTGACTCTGCACGATGCTCTGTTGGAACAGTTCACATAGAAAAATGTCCTCCATGTTTTCCTTGTGTTTGTCCCAGGGGTATCAATTTGAAGAGGACAACCCCTATTTATCCAACCCTGACCCGTTGTCAGAGGGAGTGAAGAGGATGGAGGCCGGGGACATCCCTGGTGCTGTACGCTTCTTTGAAAGTGCTGTACAGAAAGAACCAGAGAACCAGCTGGTGAGACTTTAACGGCCTATGGCTTCATTTTCATTTTTCAGTCCTTCACCCTCTTATTAATTTATGTAAGAACAATCCAAAAGGTGTCCTTACTCACATTTGTCTCCCCCACAGAGGGCAGTTGTAATAACGCTGTGGTGTGTGTACATTTATCTTCATTAAATTGCAGGCTTGGCAATATCTGGGAACCTGTCAGGCAGAGAATGAGCAGGAATTTGCCGCCATCAGTGCCCTTCGCAGGTTGGGAATCAGAGTTCCTAAATGCTCGTCATTTCAAATACAAATTAAAGTAGTGCATCTGAGTTTGCTGGGTAGTAGTTACGGTTCCTTTTTTTATTTTTTTTTTATATATAAACATATACATATTGCAGACATTGTTAAGAAACTGTAAATGTTATGATACTCATGGTACTCTTCTGTATTGGAATTAGTCTTGATTCACTCGGTTGTAGATTAATAATGAGCTGAATGGCTATAGGCAAGCTGTTTTTTTTTGCCTCTTTTTTGTAAACATCCACAACAAATTTGAAATGATTGCATACAAAAATGAACAAGTCTAAATTACCAGATAGATTCCATCTTGTTACCTGATCAATATGATTGTGTAGCGATCTTCCTGCTCAGATTGTTGTCTCTAAGTTACCACCTTGCCCAGTTTCCCCTTTATCCATACATGTTAACAGTAAAAAGAAACCTCATTAATTAAGCATTTGACCATTTCTAATGTTTTTGCTTTCTCAACTCAAAGCATGTCCTTGTTCCCTTCTCTGACTTGTTCCCTCTATTCTTTCCCTAGATGTATAGAGCTGAAGAACGACAACCTCACTGCTCTGATGGCGTTGGCTGTCAGTTTCACTAACGAGTCGCTGCACAGGCAGGCCTGTGAGACTCTTCGTGATTGGCTAAAGCACAACCCTAATTACCGCTCCGTGTGGGCGCAGAATGAGGGCGAACACCAGCAGGAAGGTGCCGGAGAAAGGGAGAAAGAGAGGGAGAGGTTCGGCTCACTGCTGCCAGAGTGAGTATCACACGTGTGATTTCAGGTTTAAACACGCAGATCAAGTCATTCAAGTGTTTTTCGTATATTTTATTTACTTCATCTTTTAACTCTTCGCCTCTTTTTTCCCCTGCACAGAGCTTTGTTTACAGATGTTCAGTCCCTGTTCCTGCAAGCGGCCAACTCCGACCCCGCCCAGGTGGACCCCCAGTTGCAGTGTGGCCTGGGAGTTCTCTTCAACCTCAGCGGGGAGTATGACAAGGCGGTGGACTGTTTCAGCGCCGCTCTGTCTGTCACGCCACAGGTTAGTGAAGAAGCTGTGCTGAGGTAGTAATGCCGGTCTCACATTGCATGCTCTGTCTGTTTCTGAGCTCTCTCTTCTGTCTCCATCAGGACTACCTGCTGTGGAATAAATTGGGTGCCACACTCGCCAATGGAAGCCGCTCTGAGGAGGCTGTGGCCGCCTACAGGAGAGCTCTGGAGCTGCAGCCCGGTTTCATACGCAGTCGCTACAACTTGGGAATCAGCTGCGTCAACTTGGGAGCACACAGGTGAGGGATACATTATTTGGTTAGTAGATTCATATTTTGCTTCAAAAAGGGTAATTTTAAACCAAAAACGTGTCTGTTTTTGTCTTTAAATGTTTTTTTTGCTTTAGCCACCATGTTGACTGCTTACTGTTACATTAGATTGATGCCATGAATGAGTGACACTCCACTGCTGTGGTATGAAAGTGTGGGGATGCTTCTTTGTAATGATTGTAGAATTACAAAAATAAGAAAATAAGGGTGAGGTTGTTCTAAACGTGAGCTAAAATTATTATTTGTGTAAAATGGGTGAAAGGAACATTAAGTGCCCAATGCAAGTTGTCAGACTAAAGGTTTTGAAGTCTGTTGGATTATTTGTTGAAATATGTAGTACTTGCTGTAAAAAGGTTTCACAAAATCACTAAACTACACAATCTAAATGTTTGTCTGCGCTATTTAATACCAGCAAATTATCTCTGTGTTGCTTTTAATTTGACTTGATTTATTTTTTTTATAGCTAGTGTTCTATTAAAACCTGACAAACCCTGGTGCAATTCAATCATTTTACTTCCACTAGATGGCAACAGCAGTTTTGTAAAACACACACAGTTGTCAGTTTATTAGGTACACATTCTGTTTAATTCAGCTGCTCTGAAATAAATCTAACTTTTTATGATGACTATAATGTTCAGTTTTGTTGAAAATGTCTCAGACGATGATTTAACTCGTTTGTGGTGTATTGCATCATACTGAAAGTTTCTTATATTTTGTCCACCCCATTTAATATCAGAGGATTCTGTCACTACAAATATTATCTCATTGGGCTCCAAGTAATTAGGAGAAGTAGTATGCGTTTATTTAAAATAATATCAGAAACTAAATGAGCTGTCTCTCTCCTTCATCAGAGAGGCAGTGGAGCATTTCCTTGAAGCTCTATCTCTACAGCGTCAGGCCTCTGGGGACGGAGAGAGAGCTGCGAGGGGACCAGGAGGTGCCGCAGCCACCATGATGTCTGACAACATCTGGTCCACCTTGCGCATGGCTCTCAGCATGATGGGGGAGAGCCCTCTGTACGCTGCAGCAGACCATCGGGACTTGGACACGTTGCTGGCTCACTTCTCCCAGAGAGAGGTGGACGGCGGGACAGAATGAGGTCCAACCAGGGGGGGGCTTATTGAGTGTGAGTGTGTTTTGCTGGGAGGTAAATGTCTGGGTGACTGAATGAAGCGAAGAGGAATCAAAGTGATAACGGTTACAGAGAAACAGACGAGGAAGACACTGTGAATTATCCACCATCCGAGAGACATCATCTTGTGGTTCTGTGCGCTTGAAGGACTTCCATCAAACATTGCAGTATTAGTCTCTCCCTGGAAGACGCAGCCAGCAGCAATACAGTCACGTCACTGTATTTTACATGTTTGACAGTCCTCATATTTCATCTTACTCTGTTAATCTGCAGAACTGGGTTCAATGTCACTTTTGTTGTTGATATGAAATTTGTACTCTGAGAAGAAAGTAAACGATTAAGAATGATGATGAATGCAATGTGGACAGTTTATTACACTCAACGCTCTCACAGTTTTTCTTAACTGCAGGTTGTAGGCTAAACTGTATATTCACTACGGTTATGTAGATTAAAGGTACAATATTAAAAAGAGTACAGCTTTTTATCAAAAGTGCTCCCAAGAGAAGGATTAGGCCAGTCCAGAGTACAAACTAATCAGACGTGCAGCAGTGTTTTTGTTTTTTGTACACATTATTTAATTTTTTTGTGATCAATTATCAACCAGGATATTGAACATTTGGACTGTTTCTGTTATGGTAAGGTGTGTGTGTGTGTGTGTGTAAAGTGTGTGTGTGTTTTGGATCGAATGGGGGATTTAATTGTGCATTGCGCTGATAATAAGATCATATAATTGTACTATGATTGAGGATGATTTCTCTGGGCTCCTCCCTTCTCTTGCTCTTTTTCATATCGCTCTTGTAAAACAATTTGCTTCGTTGTAAAATAATGCTATATGCCATATTGTGTATTGTAACATAATTGTTGCACTATAATTGTGCTCAGGCTAGTTGTATCCTGACTGCAATGTTTAATATAATATTCAGCAATAAAGCTTTGATTCCAATCATCTGGAAGTCCTTTTTTTCTGAAACGATGAACAAAATGACCCAAAAAAGTATTGCGAGCTGAAAAGAAACGAATGAAAAAACAATGTAAATCAAAATGGTTTCATGTAATGATAACAATGTAAGAAAATATACTTTTTACTTACAGCTGTACTTTTTTGTATTGCAGCTGTAAAGCATTATTCAGAATAAAGATATTAAACCTGTTCAAATTCATTCTTTTAAGTTGATGAGGCTGGCGTGATTATTAATACAATGAAAACAATCTGCAACTGCTGTTGCTGCTCTGTGGGTTGGAGAGAGACATTTTTTAATTTATGTTATGATAAAATGGAAATTGTAAATCTAGGAAATAGGAAACAAATTAATTGTGAGATGAAATGTGATAGACCTTTTAAAGTGGCATCTTCTGAGATTTTCATGGAAATAGATGTCTGTTCACTCACTAATGCTGAAGGATGTAACACTGGTGCCGAAAGTATTGTAACATGTATATATTTGCAGCATTATGGAGTCTGTGGTAACATTCCTGCCATTTATCCAGTTTCATTTTTAGCTATTTTTTTTGAATGAATATACTCATGATAATATAACTAAACACTGTACAGTAAAAGTCTATACATATTCGGGTAGAATGTATTTTTCTAAATACATTTCTGCAAAGATTGTATCCAAATATATTCATGATATATTATTGCGCTTTGTTCTCCTTGATTTCTCTTTCCCTTCTTTACGAGGCAGTTTGACTGTTTCAGCTCCAAAGTAACATTTCATTTTTCTCCCCTCACGTGACAAAAACAAAGCACGCATTCATTTTAAATTTCAAAAAGCGTTATCTGCGAGAGACAACGACCAGTTCTTGAACGCGCGCTCTAAGCCAATCAGCGTCGAGGAGGTGGAGCGGAAGCTGGCGTTGATTGGTTCGTTCAAAAAGAACCCCGTCATTTAAATCTTTAAAAAGTATTGAGCTTCCCCTGTTTATCATAAGTGTGGACTGTTGAGAAAGTGAGAAGAGTTGCTGCTACACGCCTGATCTACTATCTTCGTCTCGTCTTAGGTAAGGCACATCATATTTTAGAGAATGGACACCAAAGTAACCTGCGCTCTTTCAAATGACCGTCAAAGGTTTACGTTAACGTACTATCGTTACACTTAACCTACACGATTAAAACAAATGACGCTAAATGGAGAAACTTCACGCCAACAGACCTGAGCTAAGCTAGCTATTTGTTAACGTGCCAGCAAACGTTACCTTCGCTACTTCTTTAATTTTCAGCCAACTGCTGTTATGAAATGTTTGTGAATCGCTAGTAGACGTAGTAATGCAAGTAATACAGCGATGTTAAATTTAAAATCATGTTTTCTGTCACTGTACGAGGTTAAATCAAGGTTAACGTTAGTTCTGCAGCATTTACATGCACTCATTTGCATAGTTAGAAGTCAGGAGGGCACGTTTTTCATTGTCTGGAAATGTGCTTTTGATATATATATATATTCCTTAAATCCTGAAATATATCCTCTGTGTACTGTGTTTTTTACTTGTGTTGTGTTACCATGTTTTTATGTGTTACTTTTATGATCTTGTTATTGGACTCATTAAAAGGGTATTTTTGTATGTTCTATTTACCTGATCCAGGTTAAACAGCATCATGGGATCCAGTGAGAGTAAGTTGGTGTCTGCACCAATAAAACCAGAACCGGCAATCAAAAACAGCCGGCTCACTGATCTGATGGATCCTCGTTCTCCTTCAATAGTAATTGATCGTACACCCATTCAGGTAGGTTACCTGGCTGACATGCTTTCAGACTGTGTGTGTGTGTGTGTGTGTGTGTGTGTGTGTGTGTGTGTGTGTGTGTGTGTGAGAGACACACTTAAACGGGTTAACAATACTAAATATTCTCCCTAGGTTGATGGTCTTGTTCCCAAAACCAAGTGTCCACTGGCATTCACTGATCCCCGCTCACCTACAATTGGTGTTAACCGCACCCCTGTCAGAGAAGCCATGAGAGGTAACCATTTAGAAAAGACTAATGTTCTGCTAGACTTTTTTTTTTATTTTTTTACCTGCAATATGTCCTGTAACGTGATGTTCCTGCATTTGCCCCTACAGCAACAGTCGGGTCCTTTGCCCGCCGCCTGGGCATGTTTTTGCACAGTGAAACCGAAGGAAAACTCCATGAAGCCCCTCAGAAATGCTTCACTGATGCCGTGGACGAGGTGGAGGGTGAAGAGCTGGCTTCCACCGAGCCCCTCATGTCTCCGCAGCCTTCCCACAACTTTTCCTCCCTGGCTGAGCATGCTAACCTGGCCACCGCTGTGCAGCCCCCTCTCAAAAATGTTGTTTTTGATAAACCCCAATTTGAGGTTGAATTAGAAACTGAGGCAGACATTAGCCTGGAGGAGGGTGAAGAAGCAAGAGAGTCTCCTCTTCACAAGAGACTGAGCATGAGCCTGATAACGTACCATGAGGGAGAAACCTCATCCCAGATCTTTGCTGAGGTGCACCATGACAGCGCTTCATCCCCAGTGTCTGTTGCAGATGTGGAGCCACTCGAGGACAGTGTGGAGCATTCGTATGCCCAACCTTCTGTCACTGTTGAACCAGAGACCCCGGTTGAGCCTTCCCTTCCCTCTGATTCAGATGGTTCCCCTGCACAGTCTGAGAAAGCAGAGCCATCTTCTGAAGAAACCGCAGAGCCATCTTCTGAAGAAACCAAAGAGCTTCTTGAAGAATCTTCTTTGCCTTCTACACCAGAGACACCGACTGTCCCCAGCCCAGAGCATCCACAGCTCCGTACCGGCATCCGCTGCCCCACCTTTGACCCAAAGAGCCCCAGTCAGGTGGTGTTCAAGCCGCAGTGGTTGGGGAAAGGTTTTGGCGCCACTGGGCTGAGAGCTAGAGGAGTGCAGGGTGGAAAAGGAGGCTCCTCCCCTCTTGCTGTCCAGATGGCCGTGAAGAAAGTAACCAACGAGAACAAGCGACGGTCTGGAAAACTAAAGCAGAAAGGTGTGTAGAAAGTTTGTGGCTTTGCGTTATCGCTGATAAGATGTTGTTGCTTAACGTTTTCTTTCTTTTTAAGGAACCGAAGGTCGCTCCCCACTGCAGATCCTTAAGGGGACCAACTCACCCCGGCAACAACGTCCTCAGGTATAGTTTTTACAAACATGCACTCCCTGCTAGTGACGGCTACGCTCGGTATACACTGGAACTTAATTTGAACCGGTAGTGACGTTGAGTAATTTAGTTGTCCTGAAGTGAATTCCAGCATGGAAAGGTAATAAGTTGCTGAGATAACGTGACGTGTCCTCTCCGCTTTCCAGGCGAAGCTGAAGGTGTCCACCCCAGATAAGCAGCGACTGGGACAGATTGACCGCAGAGTGCTGGCAGCGTCTTTGGATAAGGAGAACAGATGATTCACTGCAACGTGTACAGAATCCGACCGCTTTTATATCTCTTAAAACAAGCTTTTATGTGTACAGCTTTCTTTTTTTTTATTGATTTTTGTCCTGTGTCTGTTTTTATTACTTATGTTTTCTATCCTGTTTTGGCTTGTAAATATAAATATAATTATTTGCATACTTCAGCTTTAACTCTTTATATTGGTTGTAAACTACTTCTGCTATCGTTTGTCATTTGCTTTCCTTTTGTATTTGGATGTCTTTTTTTATAACTTAAATTTCTTAACCAAATTGTAAAATTCCTGTTCTTTATTGCTCAAACAGAATAAAAGCTTAAAACTAATTTTTTGTTCATTTTGTTAAAAATATATTGAAGAAATATTCCATTGACCTTCCATTTGATCCACATAATGCCTTGACATTTATTTATACCAATAGATTGTATGAAGTCAAACACTAGAGGGACCCTGAACTACTACTTTTTCAGTTCAGCCTTCATGGAGATTCTTTCAGAGCAGAATTACATTTACAATGAACTATTTACTGGTAGTATTTCATGCCTCACTCCATATCCAGTGGGATTGAAATATGTTATGAACAAAACTAAGACTCAACTCAGCGTGTCAGAAATGAACAGTTAAGACTTGTGTAATGCAGAATCCCATGTTTATTGGACAGTCTAAGAAAGGTAGTATTGCTTTATTTTGCAGAGTGAATCCAGTGTTGGAAAAGAGGCAGTCCAAATTCTAGTCAGAACTCAGATATGTATTTTCTGTATGTACACAAACTGTCCTTGAGGTTCATCTTGTACCATGCAGAGGAAAAAGTAAGCGGTCACATACAGATTCAGATGTATTGTTCATATGCACACAGCAGTTATCATACATGTAACACTCATACAAATAGTCCTCCTGCCCTGAGACAAATGGGGTTATCTTTTTTGTAAGTGCTTAGTGAACCATGAAAACCATTTTTATTTTTTTATCCCATCTGTCAGTGCAACAGTTTACCCAAAGCACTTTGCAGGTCTAGCTACAAGGGAGGGGGGAGGGGAGACCCCAAATCCTGGTAAATATTGTCCATTAATCACATACAAATCAACTTGACACTAATATAAACATCTGCAAACTAGCACACTATTTTAATTTAAAGTTAGAAAATGTAAAGAAAGTAAATGTAAGCATCTAGGGAATCTACCAAAACTAACAACAAACAAGTCTGAAACAAAAACAATGCAAATGCTCATATTATTCATATGATGTAACTTATGCTTTGATATAAAACATATTAGTATAGCTAGTGTGAACCTTCACAGGCTGTAACTTGACATGTATTCAATTATTTCTCATCCAGCATGCTACCATCTCTATTTGGCAATTGTTCTCATTGGGTGACCTCTGAATTGCTGCGATAAATGTGCATATGTTATGGTTATTTTAACCGCAATATATTAAACTATGAAGAGGAATTATCTTTTACTGAGACGCCCACCCCATGTCCCACCCCTAAATTCCCCCATAACGTGAGAAGAAAGGTGAGAGGAGAAAATCTTCACATTACAACCCCTCTCCAACATTAGATAGGACTTGGCACAATTAAAATACCCTCTTCTCACCCTATGCGAATCCCCCCCTCAAACTCCTGTTTCTTTTTATCTTCTTCACTTTCTACCAGACTGATAATCACTGCTCTCTTTCTGCTCGCTGGTGAGGAACAGCCTCAGTTCCATATCTTGAGGAAGCTGTCCCAGGATCCTGTGCAGCACGCCATCCCATCTGAGGAAACCCCGATACAGCTCACTCTGTTGTCGTGACCAGCCAGCACTCCTTGACCACGGCACAGAAGAAAAATCCTGATGTGAGCTGAGCAAAGTACCACTGAAAAATACCAGTGACACGACACAGATGCAGAACACTCCGTCCGATATCAGAAGCTTAACACCGGAGGTTTTAAATGCTTTGAAATCGGTTTCTAAAACCACTTAACATCTCTAAGTTCCACCTGTACTTACCCACTCTCTCAGATTTCAGTGTGTCCCAGATGTTGACGTTGAAGTCGTCATAGCCAGCCAGTAACAGGCGTCCAGACAGGGAGGGGGCCAGGGAGGTGACCCCGCACATGATGCTGGAGTCCTGGTAGGTGATGAGCTCCTGGTCAGCTCGCAGGTCGTACAGTTTACAGGTGGCGTCATCCGACCCTGTTATCACTGCGTGACCATTGGGGAAAAACTGGAAGAAAGAGAAGTGATGAGAAACTATAGGCCTCCTTTGAGCAAAACTAAAAGGGCTGAGCTTTGATACGCAGAGAGGTGGAAATATTTCTCATCCTCACCCCAATTGCGTTGATGTCACTCTCATGGCCGCTAAAGGTCTGTCTGCATTGGGCCTCCCGGATGTCCCACAGTTTGGCTGTGAAGTCACATGCCCCTGAGATGAAAAACTTGAAGTCTGGGGACACGGCCAGGGACATGCAGTCGCCCTGGTGTCCTGCAAAGACGGTCTTTTGGGTCCCGGTCTCAATGTCCCATAGTACGCTAGAAGGAGACGATATTTGTGTATGTTTTAACTACAGAGATAAAAGTTGCAATGTATTTATATATATATATATATATATATATTCTTACCAAGTGCAGTCTCCAGAGCTGGTGATGATCTCACTGTCACTGAGGAAACGGCAGCAGGACAGGTAACCTGTGCAACCAAAGAAATACCATGTGAGGAGTAGTGTAAGTGAATTAAAGGAGGACTCAGTCAAGTTCAATCTTAAGAGCATCGGTGACTTCAAGAGATTTAACTTATCCTACCTGTGTGTGCTGCCAGCTCACGCATGACCTTGACGTTCCCGTCCTTGCCCTTGAGGTTGTAGATGGAGCACATGTTGTCCAGACCGCCACAAGCCACAAGGTTCCCCGAAGGTGCATAGGAACAAGTCATCACCCACGAAGACTTGAGCGGGATGGCATTCACCTGGGGACAGAAGACTGGTGAAACTCTTGTTTAACATGTTTGACATGTTAAGGGATGATTTACCCTGAAAAGATTGTTTCAGAAAATATGAGGACACCCTTGCTCTTAATTCATAGCTTCTGCCTTGATTAACATCGATATTACTTTGATTATGAATCCAAACTAGTTAGGCCTATTACACTGCTATAGTTATGGCAGTTCAAATGGTTGTTGATCACCAGTTACTGAAGCACATCTCAAGGTTTTTCTATGTTTAATTGGTTTATAGATAAAAACAAAAAAATATTCTTAACTCTTTTTCAAAAAAAATTATTTTATGTTTAATTCTTTTAATGTCATGTATTGAAATGTCAGGGCTATTTGGGATATTACTACTAAGAAAACAATCTCTTTTGTATTGCAAGAAAACTGCAGCTGATTTCATTTTACTATCTACTTTCAGATTTAAAATAATTTTACATGCCACATTTTTACCTTTTTTCTTCAAATTCTCTCCCCTCATCTTATTTAGAAAAACAACAGAAAAAAATAAAAGCCTATCGGAAAATGAGGTATATGCATTAGGTGTATTTTACGACATACGTTGTCTGTATGTGCTGAATTTAGCTGAATTATTTGTCTATTGCATTTTATCAACAATAAAAAAAAGAGGTTTGTTTCATTTACTGCTCCGTTTTACCTGGGAAAGCAAATTAATGGATTAATTTGGGGTATATTTGCCCTCATCTGCCATCGCCGTAATGATGATAGACCTCTCTTTTGCTCTTTCCTACCTTGTTGGTGGTAATGCTGTCCCACACTATAAGTTTTCCATCTTGTGAGGCACTGACACACAACCTGGGGGTGTAATAATGACAGCGATATAAAAAAATATGAAGAAAAAAAACATGATAGGTGACATGTAAACTGAAAAATGAAAATTTTGTATTATAAAGCCTAAGTGCTGTGTGGGACTTCACAAATATACAATGTATAGACTACGTCATAGTGTGAAACGTAAATATTGTTAAAAAGTCCCAGTGTATTTCCTGTTGCAGTGTATGTGAATCAGCTGACAGAAAGTAAACACAAGATGTGGCCTGGAAACGCGATTTTGTCAAAACTTTCAAAAAACAGAGCGGCTGAGACTGAATTCAAGTATATTCAGACAGACAGAATAAACATTAATGCTGAACGTATTCTAATAGAAAGCCAAAATCTGAGTATGAATGTGGAAAGTATAACAATATGTCTCCTCCTATTAATTCAGAAATCAGATTTACCCATCAGAGTTATATTCATTGTTTTTTTTCTTTTCTTTTTGTGCTTAATATAATGAGTTTAATATAATGAATTATTTTACTATAGCCAGATGTTGCTGTGAATTGAATACGTGTACAACATGCTGTGTATTTACGTGGAGTCAGCGCCCCAGTGCATAGCGTAGATCTTGGCGAGGTGACCCCTGAGTGTTTTCCTGGTCTTCAACTGGACGCGCCCCACCACGGTGGTCCCGGCTGCTGCTTCTTGCAGCGTGGTGTCCTGCACCGTCTTACGAGCTGCCTGAAGAGCGGACACAAACACGGGCACACCGGTTACTGATGTGGTTATAAGTATTTGGGGAAAGAAATGTCTTCAGGTCAAAGTGAAAAGCAAAAGCCACATCATGATGATGATAAATACTGCGGGCAGCCGAATGGGTTAGTACAGAGGATATGGACGGGCCTACTGACAGTGATCTGGTCTTTGAGACTGTCCGCCTCCTTTCGCAATTGCTCCATTTCACCCATGGCGATGGTTGTTAGGTGCTGTCACCAATGGAGATAGGAGAGATGGCAGGAAAGCTGATAATCCTGAAATGAAGAAGAAGAAGAAGAGAGGTGGGGAAAGTACAAAAACAGTTACTCAGATATTATTCAAGAAAACAGTTGTGATTTGTATGATTTCCAGTAATTTCTAGCATTCGCTGTATAAATACTTCATGCTGGAAGTTTACCTGCGCGCTGTTTAATCCTCCCTAGCTCCAGTCGCCAACTGAGTGCTATTTTGCAAGTCAAACTGGTCCTCGTCTACTTTGCAAATGTTCATGAACACGCAAGAGCACACACAGAACAAACCTACGCACGTCACACGCACGCGCAGACTGCATGAATATTCACCACGACATTATTAACAGCAAAAGTATTTGCTCTTCAGATGATGTGAGGCCTAATGAGAGCACACATCCTCACCCTGAATGTAAACACAAACCAGTATGTCCTGTAACAATGTCATCAGTGTTTCAGCTCACTCACCTCACACTTCTCAACAAATTCCCATTGATGGCAGGTGGTTTGAGCCATTTCACACTCCAGTGAGCTGTCACCTAATGTTGATGGCTATTGAATTTGGTAATGCCATGATTAAATGAGCAATGTTTAGCAGTAAACCAATCACCTAATGGACAAACTCATACACTGTGTCAAATGTAATCAAGGCACAAGTGGAAAAAGCAGAGTCACAAAGCTGATTTTACAGATTCAACCAAAGAGACATGACACTAACTTGATAGTAAAGCAGACAATGTAACCAACCTCAACAGCTATACCCCTTCCTTCCACTGTGCAAGTGCAGATATCACAAATAACTTTTCTCTCTTGAAGAACGAATTGTCCTGATGCTATTTTCTTTTATCTTACCTTGAAAAGTGATAGAAGGGAATACTTGCGTTGATGTTATCGTATATGCGTCCCTGCAGCAATCCCTCTCTCTCTCTTTCACTATTTGAATGAGTGTCCCAGTCAAAACACATGACCGAGTGGATTTGCTTCTAATTTGTTTGAAGTGAAAATGAGAGGAAGGAAGTGAAGGAGGGAGTGACTCTGTAAAAGAAAGAGATTTGCTGTAATTGTTTGTCACTTGGCTCGATCCTTTATCTCTCTGTAATGCTTAAAGTGACTGGAAGGATGTCCTGAAATGTGTTAAAATACAATTATAATGCTGATTTCTGGCCTTTATAGTAGTGCAGTGCTCCAGCATAGGTATCCAGCCCTAAACCGCTGATGTCTACATTGTCTATAAAGTTGGTAACAGGGGATTTTAGGCCTTTGTTCCAGATGGTAAATTACTTCGATAATGAGTGTTGTAATGAATGCTTGAGTGTTTTAGTCATGCTATTACCCTTTTGCCATTCTGTTCCTGGGTCCCTGCCATTGTTCCATGTGATTAAATGACTGCTAGAGCTTGCTGGATGGTGAAGTGCATTAACGCAGCCAGAGAGAAGAGGAGGCCATGGGAGGGGAGGGAGAATGGGGTGGGGGGTAAGAGGCAGGAGAGTGAGTTTTAAATCCTACTGGCTGAGATTTTAAAGGGAAGCCTTTTGAATCAAATCTGCTCTCATCCGCTTACTGACTGCTCTTTGCATCTGGATAAGAGATGGAGAAAGGGATGTGGGGGCAGATAGCCGGATGAGAATGAGGGAGGGGGCAGATGGAGGACGCAGAGAGAGTTGTAAGAATGGGAGCCGGTTTTCAGTGTGACTGGGCCGATGACGTTGCGTCTGATCAGTGACAGTTTACTTCTTCATCTCAACTCAGAGCTCTTATTATAACTGAAAGTCCTGCGTTCTTGGTCCAACAACAAAACAAGATATGAGAACATGGCTGTTGTGACTTTGATTAAAATGTCAAGTGATTTTTTTTGTGTTGTACTTCCTTCTATTTACCTGTATTCCTCATTGCCTAAACTAACACAGTGCAGTATTTTCCCACATTGTTTAGACTGCGATAATAAACCGTTTAGCATCTCTGGGTGTATAAAGCTGTTGTGGGCAATGTTGTAAATCAATGCCCAGGGTTGATTTATGGTAATATTTATGTGATTTTTACATTCAGATTTTGTCAGGCATTTAATTTGCTTTACTAGCACAAAATATCTGGCTATTTCATTATCAGTTTCTTGAAACTTTACATATATCAATATAAAATGACATACACCAAAATAGAGGATTTTGTCCATGTGGCCCAAGTCTGATCTAAACTCACAAGCCTTTTTTCTTGTGTAGTCAGTCAATTTAAAAAATGTTTAATGTTACCACTTTGAATCTGAATTTTACAGCCCGCATGGGACAGCCACACAAACAACCTAACATAGTTTTATCATGCAGATTATATCTGAGGGTATTACGAATTAGACAACAAAAGGGTTTTTTTTGTCAGATTATCAATCTACAAGACAAAACCATTATTGTATGCTGATCCCATGTAAATCCCTCTGCTGTGTGTGTGCCATCAACACAAGATAAAACACATATAAGTGCATTAAATGTGTGTCGTGACATTGTTTGGAATGGCATGTCCATATTTTATATTATTATTTGTACATGTGTCCTTCATGGCACGCTGTAATAACACATGTGTATGCTATTGTAAGTGTGCTGCCCGTCAAATCCTTCAAGCTTCGGGATTTTACAAAATTATCAAAGCTGCCGGAGATAAATGTCTTTTCAGTCCCACTCTTTGACTCTGATCTCCATCTGAGCGTTATGACAACTTCACAACCGGCAAGAACAAACAAACGTGAACACCAACATAAGACCATCCACTCACCAATTAGGAGACTCCCCTCAAGGTAATTTGGTCGATGTTCAATCACTCTTCCTCCAGCGGTCTCCCTCTGGTCGTTGTCATAAGTTCAGCCTGCCTGTTACTACACTTTCTCCCGCTTATTCACTTTTGGTGTCACAGACAGTCGGATATTCCTCCGTCACTCACTCTCTCCACTGCTCCTATGAGGAACAGATGAGGATTGGAGGGATGAAGGGAGATCAGTGATGAGGGGATAAACCCTGGGATGGACAGAAAGAGGGGTGGGGTGGGGTGGGGGGGTAAAAAGAGATAGAAAGGGAGAGGAGACAGTGCTGGAAACCAAACAAGGTGCAGAGCTTGGTTATGGGGTCATGAGACATAAGCTGGGGTGAATCTGAATCAAAAACTAAGAGATGGAAATCACGGAGGGGAGGGGGGTAAGAAGATAAATAGAGGACCTGGGAACATGGCTTTTTATGGTGCTGAGTTAAACTTTGAAAGATCTATGACTGGCAGGAGGGTTTGTGTTTTGTAAACCTGAGGTGAAGCTAATTTTAGAAAGTGTATGTGCATAGAGGGAGATTGGCAGTGCAGAGATCAGAGAGGGCCCAGCGGTGATAGAGAGACCAACTGGATCCACGAGAGAGTTCTTTCTGGTTCCATCTTACTATGCAAACAGCATCACCAGGCATGGACATACGTACAGTGTACAGTATATGTGCTACTAGAACTAGCTATTGCACTAGGGTGGCTGTCCTCCTTGTTCTGAGTGTCAAAATACAGGTTTTTCTTTTTTTCTTTGTCACTTTTGACCTAATGACACACCCCTGGGCCCCCTCCTTGGCCCAATAAACCCCCCTGGTTAGCTCAAGTTCTGCTGTGGTGGGACCTAAGTACAAAACAAACACCAAAACTTGAAGGTTTCTCTTTAAATGTTCTCCCTCGCCCGTCAGAGAGCGTGCAACCCACAGCTGTTACACATTATCTAACAGTAAATCACCTGTGTAATTATGAAACGGCACAGCCAGTGCTCACTATCATGAGCTAACCCTTTCAGGAGGATGGTGCTCTGTTAGTACGGTGACCACGTTTCCCCCAAAAGGCACCAAAAGGCACCCTGATCAGCTGCTGATGTAGTGTTGAGTAAGTCATTGATGATGCATTTAACTTGTCTTTCATTGGAGCTTTTTTTAAATTTTCTCCCTGAAGTTTTCTCATTGATCCTTTAACAGACAGGAGAGCAATGTTTACTTACCAAGTAAACTAATGCATAATGTGTCTTGAATAAATAGCAGCAGTTTGCTATTAACAAACATGGTGAAACAAACAATGAATATTGTTGATGAACATGCACATCCAGCAATAAAAAGTATACCGTTTTTTATGTTTATGTTTTATTCTGCATATTGCTGATATTTGTAGTTCTTTGGCACGCTGGAGTTATTTATGCCTCCTGCTTTTTTTTTATGCTAATGTGTAGTGTAGAAAAACAAGGAAAACACATTTAAATTATATGAAACAGGCTCTGAATTGCTGGATGCTGCTGTAGCTGATCGTGAACTTTGATCTACCTGTAGGAAGGAGGCAAAAGTAAAGTCAAATTTCCTACACGGATCACATTATTACTTCCTATGCAAACCCTTCAGGAAAAAGATCCGGATGAATAAAAAAGCATCGCTGCGACTCTGACACAGTATGGACTCCCTCTGTCGGCTTGTGCTGCGTGTGTTGCTATTTTATGCTTTAGTGTGAATAAATTCAGCTCTGTTTAAAAGTATCAAGCTTTGCTCACTGAAGCACGGTGAAGACATAAGCAGACGTTTTGGCGGATGTGACCCCAGATTTGGAGGAATTGAGTTGCAGGCTGTGAGACGGAGCGTAAAAATGAGACAAAACCAAAACGAGGAACAAAGCGGATTTGTTAGCCATTGCATTGATGCTGACCAGGAAAAAGACACAGTGAGAGAGAGAGAGAGAGAGAGAGAGAGGGGGGTGGGTGTGGGGTTGCTATTTAAAGAGCAGTGTTGTCTAGATCTGGCATTATCTTTACTATAAAACGCTTTAAAAGATTCAAAATCATAAATGTTTTTTTTGCTAAATTTGTTTGTACATAAAATGAATTTGACTTGGTGATTGGTGCCTGACAATAAACCAGTATATGAGTATAAGACATGATTAAAGATAAACATATGAACATTTACAATAGCACATGAAAAAAAAAAACAATGAAAGTGTATATGTTAAAATGTGTGTTATTTAAGCTCAAACAAGACTTCTATTTGCTGCTTGCTTTATAACTAACATTGCTTTAGTTTGTGTGTCATTTAAAGTCATATGAAGTTTGTACAAACACTAAACCATTGTTAGGGGAGCAGATTTTTGTTAAAGTCTTTAAAGCTCAACAAGGGTCACTAAACCATTAACCTTAATGTTTTCAATAAATGTGGTGTGAGTGAGTGGAGAGGGGAGGGGTGACGGGATTAAAGGCCATATCGGTCAGTCATAAACAACTATTTAGACATTCATGTAGAACCATGAATTTTAATCCTCCTATTATTTTGTGTGTTATGTTTATACCTAAAAGTAATACAAAGCATCACACAGGGAGGCCCACAATCATTCGTAGAAACCTAATGATATGTGTGGGCCACAAATAGTAAGATAGTCAATGCGTGGAAGTGCAGCATAAGGGACAAATGGTCAACTACTCACTACACATCACTCACTGTTCGGCCTTACATCATTTATGCTAATCATATAAAATATGGAAATATGACATCATACAGCTATACATTGTATACTCTTCTGCCAAGTGTGTAATTAGAACAGTAGACGGCCATGGTGCTTAGAGAGAGGATATCTAGGATGCATTATGTAGACATAACACCTACTTAAGAGGAGATTAATGCACACTTTTAGGGTGCTGTATGGTTTCAGCGTGTGAGGGAGGGAAAAGGTTAAAACCAAGGGTCCATTAAACGGCCTGCTGACCCAATTCTGCAGCGGCAGGGGATTATAACACAGGAGGGAGTGAGAGTGTTAATATGGGCCATAGACAGTCGTTGACTCTATGTCTAATGCACTAGACGACAGCAGAGGAGGCTGAAAAGGAGGCCCTGGTTGTAATGGGAAGGATAAGATGGAAGTGGGTGGTCAAATGTCACTCGGCTGGACGTGAATGATTAAATGATCTCTCGCTGGATTACTATTCCATATTCTAAATGGGAGATTTTTTAAGCTTCATAAACAAATGCACTCATTTATGAGAGATTAACGGTAATCTCTCTATTTCTATCCTTTTCCCCCTGTGTACCTCTCTCTCTCTCTCTCTCTCTCTCTCTGTTCCCTTTTCTCCCTCTTACCGCTTCGAACTGTAGTTTCTGATGTCCTGCGCTAATGTAACGTCTTTTACAGTTTCTCACTGCTGTAAGGTCTATTATCATATTTTAAAACATGCCTTTACTCTAAACAGACAGGAACAGACTGAGAAAAGTAATCAGCTTCTAGTTTTATTTTTAATCAGCAGGCAGCCAGTGGGAGTGAGGTAATCTCTTAATCGATTAACTTGAATTGTTCTGTCCTCCCTTTGTTTTCAATGCTCTTCTAGTCCCTCACTTGTGTGGATATGGTGTATAGTACTCATGCGACATTGGTTAAGAGTCATTTTTATTTCTTCTTCTATTATTTTCATTTTTAAAAGGGAGCGATATCGGTCAGTACGCTGCAAAAACAAAAACTACAGAAGTGTTTCCCTCACTTGTCTTCATCATATACAGTATAAATACAGTAAATACAAACAAGCAAGCAGCTTTACATAAACAGGCAGCAAGATGAAGAAAGTGACTGTGTGGCTAAAAACGGAAGAACCATGTGTTCATGGTTGGTGTAATGGTCCCGTTATGGGAGGGTGGACGCAGATGAAAATGTATTCCAGTTTGTGGGGTTGAGTCTGTCAGATTTGTTCTGGCTCTCACAGTTCATCTTTGTCCCGCGTCACCCTGCCTCTCCCTCTGCTCCTCTCCGTCGGTGCTTGGCTCCGAGCGTTCCTGGCTGGGGTGGCGCCGCCCTCTGGCTCCTCTCCGTCCTTTTTTGCCACACTCTGTCCATCTGCAGCCCACATGGCCTCTACCTCCTCTCGCTCCTGAGAGAGACAAACATAAGCAGAGCAATGACTGATCAAATTGGCGGCAACTGATTACATTTATTACCTTTTAGAGTCATTTTTATTCAGATCCTTGTACATTCTGGATAAATATTCTAAAACCGGTTATTCAAATTTTTCTTGTTTGCTTTCTACTTATACTGTGGTGAGTGGTATCAGTGAGGAGGCTCTGCAGCACACAGTGGTTATCCTCTCAAGGAAGTGAGTCCATGTAGCTGTGGCTGAACAGCAGACACTGGAGCCACCAGCAACAACTACATAATGGTAAATATATATAATTCAAGGTAATAACAATAAAGTAATTACATAAACTTTACCCACAATAACCTACTGATGACACTAGACCATGTGAAGGTCTGGCAAGGGTGTGTTTTATTGCTTATGAATTCTACTTCCCATTTTCAAGAAGGAGAACGTGTTGTTTCTTCCTTTTAAAATGTACTAACTTGAGTTTGACAGTCTACATGATGCAAAACGTTAGCCACCGGGTAAGCTAATGTAATTATTTCAATATTCGTACAAATATATGATGAATCTAAAGGACACTGATGTAGTATAATCATAGGCCGGGCATTGTGAATGCTGGATCATGAATACCACCACCAGATTTGAATCGCACTCCAGCTGCTCTTGTTATCCAACACCGGTGTCACGACATTAACAAACACGTGACGGCAGGCAACAGGTCTGACTCGAAGAGGAGGTCACTGCTGTGTGCCGTCATTTTGCTCACCATGTCCCTGTATATCTTCTCTTTTGTGAACCAGAGGGCCAGCGCGCAGCGCCGGCCACTGGTCACTGCAGTGACCCCATGTGGATTTACTGGACCTGAGGAGAAGCCCACCAGTCGACCACAGCTGGGTTTTATTCGAGCCTGGAAACATGGAGGAAGGGATTAAGGAAAGTGAGTTTAGACGGAACATGGAATTAGGGTTGAAAAGTCACTTACTGTTATTGTCTTGGCATCCCTGTTAGTGAAGAACAACTCTCCTCCATTAAAGTTGTCATTCAGGTAGAGAATGGCACTGTGGGAGAAACAGGTCATTCAGCCATAAAAACAACCGTTATGGTCTCAGTTAAGCTTTGAATTAAATTAACATATGTTTTAGACTTGATCATTAAGTGTTTAAATGTACATTTTGTTTATTTTTTGTGTACCTGAGGTCTCTGTGTATGAACGCTGGTGGTTCCCTCCAGCATTGATTGGTCTCTGGCTCGAGGAGACAGTTGTCAACATGGACCGGATGAGACAGATCCAGCCTGCCCTCCTGATTACCTAAGGGCACAGAAAATCAAACAAACATGTTTTTCTAACCGAAAGAAAAACATCTAAACTCACTGTATTAAAGTCCTCGTAGTTCTATTTCCACATGCTCAGCACTATTACATTTCCTTCTGCAAGTAATAACGATCTCCCTCAAGAGAGATGTGGGTAATGCGTTACCTGCGACAGCACTGCGGCAGACCAGGTGTGTGAAAGAGGTGAAGAGTCCTGAGGGGCTCCTGAAGTAGGAGTGCAGCAGCACTCTCACTCTCTCGCCCAGCTCATGTAACAGTCGGGCATCTGACTGGTTCACCATGCCATCCTGCGCCAACTAAGAAAGAAGATTGTGTGAAGAAAAGTACCGGATTCATAAATTATGTTAAAGCATGAGATCAGCACTGCACACCAAGATACTGTGATGCCTGAATCTTTAACTACTTCACATTTAGTTCATTCATTTTAAGGACAGGTTATTCACGTTTGCTCAAAAACACGTCAAATTTCTCTTTCCATTGTCTTCTGTTCACGCACTTTTACAGCCCTGAGGACAGTCAGGCCCTCGAACGTCTCATGAGGCGTGTGCGGAGACCGTCGTCCCCGGTAACCATCCCCAGCAGATGCTGCAGCCTGTGAGAGACGAGATGGAAGGATAGGTGAGAGTGCTCCTCTCTCTGTTTCGATAGGCCGGACGCTTTATCGATCTGCACTTACTGTTGCTAACCGCAATATTCTGTCACACTCGTTCTCAGTGATGACTCCGTCGAGCACGACGCGATTGGTCCCGTTCATAACTTGGTCGTCCATGGTGATGGTCACGCCCACCTGGAGGACTGGACCACCTGGAGCGAAGACAAATGAGAAAGGATGAGAGAGGAAAGTGGCAAAATCTTAACTGCTACAGACTGAAACAAGCGGGGGAATTGATTGTCTCACCTGAAAAAAAGCCACTGTCATCCACTTCCTCCTTCTGCTCAACTTCCTTTATTTTATCATTTATTTTCTCTTTTTCAGCTCTGAAAGTGAAACAATACTAAGTTAACATCCCAATCACTTTTACAAGAGCTCTTGACACCGAATGGATTTTTATTAATTCTCACCTCCAATTATTTCTCAGTGATTCAGGTACGACATCTTCCGGAGTCCAAAGATCCTAAAGGGAAAGAAAATTCCTTAAATTTGTGGTTATACTTTTGGGAATCAGAATAGTTTACGTTTGCCTCAGTACTTACTGGGTCTGTGAAACTGAAGTCAAGGTTCTCCATCCCAAAATACAGAAGCGTCTTCTCCTCTAAAGCACGACTGATGTATCTGACAATCTCCTGTGTGACAAATACACACAAACATGTAGTCAGCATGAACACAAGTAAGGAAATGAAATATATATTTGAAGTCTGCATCTCTGAAATGACTACACAGTGAATCCTAAGGATCTTAGATTGTTAATGCCATAGTTGTGATTAGAATGTAAGGGACATTAGGTGTTACCTGAGCAGGCTGTGTGCCTGGTGACTCTGTGTCTCCCCCTAGTGTCTCATAGTAGAGCTGCAGGTTGTCTAAGGAGTCCTTGTCAGAGGGGTAAAACAACAGAAGAGCGCGAAGTGTCTGCACTGCTCCACTTATATCACCAGCTGTGAAGAAGCAGGAATGCAAAATAAGGAGGAGTGGCACCGAAGACCAAAAAGTGGAACTGAAATAAAGGAGATTCAGAGGAATATGCACAGACACTGTATCATAACATTGAGTAATCTTCAGTTTGACCTCTAAACCCTGACCTTTAAACTGTGCAATATGCAGATGCTCCAGCTGTGTGGGCAAGAAGTCCTCCTGAGAAGAAATCCTCCCAGGTCTTGTGGCTACCTGAGTCACACAGGACTGCCGGCACGAGAGCAGGGAGAGGGAAAGAGCTAGACGGAAAAGAAACGTAGGGTCAGCGGGTCATTTTCATTCTCTTTCTGCGGAAAAGCCCCAGTCTGGGGGCCTTTGTCATGTTTTATAAAACATGTTATACCTGCAGCCTTCTCAAACACGCCATCATTGCTGTCCACTCCCCTGTCCTCTGGCAGCCTTTGGGAGGCCACCTCACACTGCACCCTGCACTCGTCTGTGTGCTGCAGTGTTTTGTTCACAGAAGCTTTCCATGTCTCTGCTGCCTGCAGCCAGTCAGAGGAGGCCTCATACTGAACTGCAGAATCATACAGGACCTGAGTTTGATGACACGTGAAGAGAGAGAAGAAAAAAAAGATGATAAATGATGTATTCAAGAAGAAGATTCTGCTTTCATTATATTAAAATAAAAGTAAAAACTTTGACTTCTGTTCATAACATTTTGGACAGATTTTGAGGCATGCCATAACATGGACAATTTAAGCCTATTTCAGACAAGCCGTATCATGTTATAACAAGTGTGTCTGATAGACAAAGTACGTTTCTTCACCAGAGGTCTTCAATAAGTAAAAGCAGGGTTGGATTACATGGTTGGATAATAGAAAGTGAGAGTGAGAGCGAGGAATTCAGTCCCTCAGACCATGGCGGTCTTTTTAAACTCACATCTTCAAATATTTATCTGCCTCAAAGAAGACTGAGCTATCCTTTTGAAGTTGACTCAATATATCATTCCTGTGTAGCCAAATAAAATAATGTACTTTGGTATATACAATCCCAAGTCCTTAGGAAGGGATGAACTGACATTTCCCAGTGAACAAATAGCATGTATATGGTATCATCTAATATATCATTATGTATCATATACTATTCTCTTGCTTCCCTTTAGCTTTATTTTGCATACGAACGGACAAACCAAGCCAGTTTATGGACTTTACACGGCATGAGTTCTGGGTAACGTTACCCTAATACCTGCTGCTTCTTCATGCCCCTCTCCTTTACAAAGACATCGTTCCTCAAACCTCACCCAGTGTTTCTCGTTCCCAAGCTCTCTGTCCTGGAAAGCCTCCTCGGTCACTCCCTCCATGCGTCTGTACTTTTCAATATTGTTCCTCATCTCTAAGTGACTGGGGTTGGCCACAAAGTAGGTATGAGCTGCTGATGCCGCCTTCTGCAACTTTTCCAACTGATGTGCGGGAAGAGGAGAGTAAATGGGGTTGGAGAGTCACAGCATTGACATTGAGCTGTTTATCTCTAGATGCTGCTTTGAAGCTTACCTTGTAGTATGTGACCTGCAGAAAGTTGTACGGGTTGCGTGAGCTGAATTCATATTCGATATCGGTAGAAACAGGGAGCTGTCCCGCGAGTGTGACAGAGCGTCCAATACAGAACCTCAAACATTCAGCCTTCTGCTGAACCCAATCCAAAGTCCAGAGGTCCCACAGACTCCCCCCTTCAGAGTCTATCAATGCAGAAAACATGAATCATTTGTGGGAGTGAAATATACTGTACCGTTGAACATTTTACATCATCAAAACCAAAGATAACAATATGTACTTAATAAATATAGTTTAAGCATTGTCAACATTTGGAGTATACATTTGCACACAGCCCACTTTGTCGACAACATTTAAAAAAGTACCTTTCCTCATCAGTTAACTTGCGAGCTAGCTGACTCAGCACATGGGCCATTTCACACTGTAGGAATTTTTGACAAATTAATGGATTTATTTGACAACTTAATGTATTATGTCTTCTTATGATATGGCAAAAGGTTCATTTCTATCTGCGTATGACATGGTAAATAGCCTACAGTCAGAGCAGATAACGCTAACCCCTATATTTCCATTTTATTACCGTTATTTCATGTTACTTGTCTCCAATTTGAATATTAACGGAATTTTGAAAACCTAAATAATTTAAATGCTACATAAAAAAATATATTTATAAAGCAATAAACCTAATTAATATTTACATTTTTCGACTCCTTTTTGATTTTGCAATTCAGAAACTGAGAATCAGGGAAGCTGTCAGTGACTTTATAGTTGTTTATAGTCCACTAGTAATTATCTAAAGCAGTTAGTTAGGGTAACTTGATGGTAAAAAAAAAAGTAAAGGAAAATAGCTATGTGATATCTTAAAGCAGAAATGTCGTAATGTGTTTATTTTAATTTTATGAAGTCATCTATAATGTAATGCATGTATGCATTGTATAGGTCAGTGGTTACCAAGGGCTAAACGAATACATCTGATGGGTCACAAGATGATTATAAAGAAAAACTGTATATCTGTTACACCAAATTATATTTACTGAGTTTTCTTTCTTGGGAAACATTTGATTACTTTCAGCAATGTCTTTGGGCCTCAAAACTTAAAAACAATCTGAGAATAACAATCTGAAAATGAAAAAATTAAACTGGTTGAACTGTTGTCGCTACACACTACGGCCATAATATAGTCACAAGTAAACATGGCTTTCCTTTAAAGGGGAAAAGGTTGGGAACCACAGACACAGCCGAAGTAATGTGAAATATTACATTTCATTACCTTGTTACTGATTGTGTGGTACAATTCAAATGTGAGTTCAATTCATGTGTTGTCCATGTAGATACAGGAATTACGAATAAATAACTACTGAGCAGGCCCATAATAACAACTTGGCCACCAGTGACTCCATACATAAACTGTGTGTCTCTACACACACACACACACACACACACACACACACACACGGGCAGCATGTACTCCATAACTTACCCAGTTCATTGAATGCATCTCTCCCTGCTGCCACACAGTCATCGTGACACCGCCTGCGGACTCTAAACAGAGACTCCTTGGTTATGATCGCTTTCTCCAGCAGCTCTGCAGCCTTCAGCCACTCCTTATCGAAGTACGAGCGCACTCCCGTGTAATATAAGAAGTCGTACGGCTGCAGCAGTGCCAACACATTTGAGCCGCCTCTCCCCGGAGTTGCTGAACTAAAATTAAGTAATGCTATAATGGCAAAATGAAACGCCACGTACACAGTGAAATGGTCCGAGTGCAGCGCCATGGTAAGAGAAACAGAGCCCGCGGAGGAGAGTTGGGAGAAGAGGAGGGACTACGGAGAAATATTTGGGGAATGAAGGAGAGTGCCATCCAGAAAGTTCCCCCTCGTTTTAGGAGAATACGGATTGTCGTTTCACATGATGCATTCACTACCCGTTAATAGTTCAAAGTGAGCTAAAAGTAATTAATTGGCGTGCGTTGAGCTCGTCAGACGACGTGTTTAACGGATTATTATTCAGCCAGTCGAGCTGCAGTTCATCCATGTCGCCGCGCGAGGGAGCCATTGGCTCTGTTCATCGGCCGTTACCGTAAAAAATAAGTAAAAGAGAACAACTGAAATTATTATTTTTCTGGAGAACGTATAAATCACTATTGTATTGGTCAATATATTCCCTATGTGTATATATCATTTTAAGTAGTGACTTGGCTTTAGTAGAAACGATCTGAATGTAAATATACAGCATTACAAAATCGCAACGGCCGCCTCTACACGACGCGTTACGGTAACAACCCGCAGCCCCACCGTTCGGCCTTCCCTCAACACAAGGCTGAGTCTCAGGATTCATTCAGCCGCACACAGACGACACCAGACGGGCGAGACAACAGACACTCTTCCGAGCCGGGGTTATCAAAGAGGCTGGGGGGTCCACAAATAGAGAAACAAGTGTCCCACTGAAAGGCGGAATTAGCTATTTTGTCATGGCGGAGGTTGGTGAGGTTTTGATGTCGGTATTGTCCACAATCCGTGTCCCGAAGCCCGGGGACCGGGTCCACAAAGACGAATGCGCCTTGTCATTTTCCTCTCCGGTGAGCCATCTTCCCTTCACACATTTAAACGTCAGCCAACTAAACAGTGTTGTTTCATGTCTCATTCACTCCCTGTCGTCCGTGTCTTTGTCTAACGGAACGTTTTGTCTGCTGTCTTTACTTCAGAGACAACACTTGACAACACGAGATGTTCCGGTTTCAAATAGCTAGCTAGCAAGCTAGCGTAAAGCTAAGCTAATAGCGCCCTGTAATAGGACCGTAGCTGCTCCAGCTCGTTAGCTAGCGTTAGCTGTGTCAGTGTATCTGGCTATGCTGTCAAACTAGCTAACGAGCTGACTCAGTCGAGTTATGGTCACACATGTGCCAGCACTGTTTGTGTTTTTCAATGTGTTATCATAGTTTCTAAAACTTTGATTCGTTATAATTATCTCTTCAATAACATTACACCTGTGTTGAGCTGAATTGCAAGCGTTAACAGGATGCTAGAATATTTTACCTGGTGATATGACATCTAAGACATCCGCATTGCCTTCAACTTTAACTTCACAGTGTTGTGACACATTAGAGAGAGATGAGCACAGGTAGTAACTTTCACTCTCGCCTGTTTCTTCTTTGCAGGAAAGTGAAGGAGGACTGTATCTGTGCATGAACAGTTTCCTTGGCTTTGGGAGTCAGTATGTGGACAGGTACCATGCCCGGACCGGTCAGAGGGCTTACTTACACATAACCCGGACTCGCAAGGCGAAGGTGCCAGTGAACACTTTAATCTACTTAACATAACTTTTTCCTTAACAATGTGGTCAATTTCACATTGGCACATACTTGGATTATGTTTGACACTATCTTCAGCATCTCTTAACATGTGGATTGAACTATTCTCTACACCCACTGATTTAAATATGTTATTCCCACAGAAGGAAGATGACAATAACTCTGGATCTGGACACCCACCAAAGAAAAAGCCCACCAGATTGGCTATAGGTCAGTCCCTGAGAGAGTATTTACACAAACATTGATAAAACAGGCTTCCTCTTTGGAGACTGACCTGTATCTACCTCCCCTCTTGTTTCTGTTTTGTCCAGGGATTGAAGGAGGGTTTGATGTGGAGCAGGAGCTGTATGAGGAGGATGTAAAGGTGGTCATTTTACCTGATAGACAAGAAGTGACATCAGAGGACCTTGCTACCATGCCAGATGTTGTGAGAGAGCGGGTGAGATCTGTGTCTCTTCTAACAAGAGAAATGTGATCATTCTGTTAAAGTTCTGTCTGCGTCATCACAATGGCAATATACTTACTATTCTACAATATGAGAATTGACAATATCACATTGTCTTAATATGGAAAACCGTTTTAAATGCCTTCAAACTATATATTGTACATATTCCTTAATAATATAACATTTGGGCTCATGCACATAGGATATGGATGATCAATGTTGTTACCTTCAGTATTCAAGTAGTTGAGAAGTTTCATCAGAAATTGTTGGTCTGGTCTAATTTGTTCCTGTTGATTAATGTTCCATCCTCAAGGTGTCCCTATCAATGGCGGGTATCATGGCAGCCGACTCAGTGTCTCATGCCTTACAAGTTCAACAGTGGGATGGAGAGGTGAGACAGGAGTCAAGGCATGCTGTTGAGCTTAAACAGCTTGACAACGGAGTCAAGATCCCTCCCAGGTGAGACACTGTCGCAACTGTCCCTTGAATAAACCTACCATGGAGTCCCTCCTAGATTAGTGACTATAAACAAAGCTTCTCTCATATTACATGTCTAACTGCAAATGTGAAGATGTACGCAAAAATGCTCTTGCGTTTAGGATCCATTGATCCATTATTGTATTGGTCCGTTGTTGTAATTGTCTCCAATAATGTCATTTAGAATTGAGATGGTTGTTCAGTTCTATTAGTCAAAGCCTACAAGATATTCAAGGGCAGTGCAAGAGGAAAATATTTATTTCAGAACCCTTTTATTGGAGAGTTTGTGTTGTCTTTTCTACATCCTAGTGGCTGGAGGTGTGAGGTGTGTGACCTCCAGGAGAATATTTGGATGAACCTGACAGACGGCAAAGTTCTGTGTGGTCGCAGATATTTTGATGGCTCCGGGGGCAACAACCATGCCCTTGTACACTTCCAGGAGACCGGATACCCAATAGCTGTCAAACTTGGTACCATCACTCCTGATGGAGCAGGTAAGCAGATGGGCTTTTTCTGTTGTAAAAATGTTAAAGTCCAACTGAAATGAAAAAGCTTTTTTTCCGTAGTAGGTGGACGTTTCTGTACATTCAATCAAACTGTTAACAGATTTTGAAGAACTCATTTTTGCTTTTATGCTAAAATCTCCTTTTTATCTAACTTCCAAACATGAGCACACGTTGCCCTGCATCTCTGCTTGTTGAACAAGTCACCAATCAAACACTAGCCAAGGGAAAATTCACTGCTAACATCAGTTTTCAGGCTAAATGGCAAACAATCTGCTCAGCTGCAGGACATTTAATGGCACCTCCACTTCCTACAAATGTTACTTTGGTCCATTTAGATGCTGGTGTGGGCCTTTCTCGTCAACAACACACTGTCTGCTCATATCTTGAAATACATGATGCAAGTTTGTTTACTTGCTCTCGTGTTTCCCGGCTGGCTATTCAGCCTGCTGTCAATCACACGCTGACACCAACATGTCCCTCCAGCCGGCTGAGACAAATAAGGAGCATTTCTGAAATTTCTCCTTTTTCTTATAACACTCTTAACGATACATTTAAAAGCATTTCTTAAGACTGAAAAAAGGATAACAAAATGGGATTTGGGTTGGACTTAGAATGTCGCTGGCATAATATGGGCTATAGGGCCTTCTATTATTCAAACTTGTTTGATTTTTATGGAGTATATGCATTTGTCTAAAGCTTTCAACTTCATTGCCTTTAATTGCCACCTCTGTGTTTGTCCAGATGTGTATTCATATGAAGAGGATGACATGGTACTGGATTCCAAGTTACCAGAGCACCTGTCTCACTTTGGCATCAACATGATGACCATGGAGAAGGTAAGCTCTGTGTTTCTGCTGTGTTTAGTGGAAGCAGACTTTTTCTTTTTCTTCACATTGATGATTGCAAATATGAAATCTGCGCATTTTCCCAACTGATTTGCTTTGTTCAACATCAAATTAAGTTCTTGTTGAACCCTTTACTCTATGATTCAAGTGGTACAAATGGAGTCAGAGGTATTGGATTTTTTTTTTGTTGGCAGACATCCAGAGAGTTATGGCAGGCTCTACCTCCTAGATAGTGCTATGTTATTCTAATGCCACAAATCCAAATACCACAGACACATCATCTTACTAAATAATTAGCCAAATTTGGTACTTATGTATACATAAAATCATATAATTAAACCATTATGATAATATAATTATCTCTAATATGGACTGATGTCTGTACCTCTCACTCAGCACTGTAATGCTGTTTCTTGTCTTAATGTATTGCTGCACACACATAAGTATAAGTATACATATATGTTGCACAGACAGGGGGTGTAAGAATTGTGCTACTTTGGACCAGAAGACTAAGTGCAGCACTTAGTGATGGTGTTTTGTACTTTCTTCCTTGTCTGCTTGCTATCATTGCTCCTTCATATGGGCAAATTTTGCTTTTCATTCTCAAAACTTGCGTTGAAGGCTGCCGCAGAGACTTCCATTTGCTTGTAGCCTGCGTCCTTCATTCTCTTATCACTGTGACCTCTCTGCTCTCAGACCGAACGAACAATGACAGAGCTGGAGATCGCTGTGAACCAGCGTGTGGGGGAGTGGGAGGTGATCCAGGAGTCGGGCACCACCCTGCGGCCCCTGTTCGGCACCGGTTTGACTGGCATGAAGAATCTGGGCAACAGTTGCTACCTCAACTCTGTCATGCAAGTGCTCTTCACCGTTCCAGATTTCCAGAACAAGTCAGTACTCTCTTCTACTCATGGCCCCCATCCTCCTGTTCTTCCAAGTTGTTTTGTTTACCATGTCACTTCCTGTGATACTGACAAAAGACAATGTTGATTCTTGTGACAGACTGCGATCAGAATATTGCCATCAAGTTGACTAGAGTTGAAATAATTATTTAAAAATGGCACTTTTCAAAGTGTTAATCATTAACAGTAAGACACTAAATGTAAAGATTGTGTTCATATCCTTTTCTTCATGCCTTCCAGATATGTGTCTAACATCGACAAGATTATTGATGAAGCCCCAAGTGACCCCACCCAAGACTTTAAAACCCAAGTGTAAGTGTCCTCTTCTAGTGTCTGGTTATTCTCTTTGACAAGCTCTTGTATTGCCATTAGATGCCCAAAAGCACCCTCTCAGTTGTACGACAGGAAAGCAAAGGACAGTATTTCAAAATACACACAAACATACTCAGTCAGTCAGTGTATGTCCTATCCTCATTTTTCTAAACTGCACAACCATCAGATATGAGATGAAAATCACATTCTATTTTATATATAATCTTATGTTTTACCTTCTTTTTTTTATGGAAATTTGCAAGATTTTTATGTTTATGTGACCGAATTCAAACAATTTCTACTTTTGTGGCTGTACACAAACTTTCTTATACCCACCAGAGATGAGTCTTCTCCCTGCTTAGACATTCCCCCATGTTTTTTTTAAGAAGTTGAAAATACATCTAGGCCTTTATCCAAATCCCGCACCTGTGTGAACCTCTGTTATATTGTTGGATGTGAAGTGATGTCAGCTTTGTTTGTTTATCACAGAGCCAAGCTCGGCTACGGTCTGTTGTCAGGAGAGTATTCCAAACCAGCGCCAGACCCTGGAGATGAAAATGATGCATCTGAACCCAGGGTAGGAAAAAAGAATCCGTCACAGTGGATTCACATATCTTAGTTTTAACAATTATCCATGGCACGATGTCCATGTGGGAATTACACTCAGAAATAAGGGAAAATGTGGTCTACCTAATCTTAGCCCTCACTGTTGACAAATCTCACTGTTCATGCTTTGTTTGCAGGGAGACCAACTCGGTATAGCACCACGAATGTTCAAAGCACTTGTTGGGCGGGGCCACGCAGAGTTCTCTACGAATCGACAACAGGATGCTCAGGAGTTTTTATTGCACTTCATAAACATGGTGGAGGTAAAGTAACACTCACACTCTGCATCTCTTTATGGTCCCCAGCTTTTCTCTTTATAATATTATTTATTTTCACCCGCAGAGGAACTGTCGCTCTGGGCCCAACCCGTCTGAAGCCTTCAGGTTCCTGGTGGAGGAGAGGATTGTATGTCAGCAATCACAGAAAGCCAAGTACACTCAGCGGGTGGATTACATGGTCCAGCTGCCTGTGCCAATGGACCAGGCCACCAACACAGGTGAAGGGATGACGCAATACAATGTCCAACTCGATCTCCAAATATTCTTATTTATAGAAAGAATATTAGAGAGGAGGGATGACATGCTGTTATGGGCTGCGAATCAGCTTCAAAGCCGCTGCTTTAACGCCTCAGCCTTGGAACATGGAGCTCAACTTGGGGGTGATTCTGAATGGATTCACAACTTCCGAAAATTGATTTTTAAAAGTGTTTTTTTTACTAGATGTTACAGTCGAATATGAAAATGCATATTTGACTATGACATTAAATAGAGCAGCACCACAACGACTGTGCGCAATAAATGCACCACATGATGGAGTCGCACAACATCGCTTCCATTAATTGAAAAGGAAGTGTAAGGTACGGTCAAGCTGAACGAGGAATAATTCAGCAAAAAACGTAATGATGGCAGAGAACGTAACCTCATGGAAACAAACCACGTACCTATCAGCAGTACGCTCAAGATGAGGCATTGATGTAATCACTTAAAAGATGTGTGAGTAGGAGTGTTTCTCATAAATGTATGTATTTCTTGAACAGAAGAGCTGCAGGAGGCAGAGCGCCGGCGTGAGGAGGGGGACTGCTCCGCCCCTACAGTGCGTGCACAAATCCCCTTCACAGCTTGCATGGCGGCCCTCAGTGAACCAGAGATCCTCACGGACTTCTGGAGCTCGGCTGTGCAGTCCAAGACTACTGCTACCAAGTATGTAGAGAGACGGCCGCACATACTTAAAGTGATGAAACGGATCTCAAGATGTATTTATTAATACCCGCTTTTGTCTCATTTGTCAGAACAACCCGCTTTGCCTCTTTCCCCGACCACCTGGTCATCCAGATTAAGAAATTCACCTTTGGCCTCGACTGGGTGCCCAAGAAACTGGGTGAGCAAAGATATTATAAAATCCAGAAATTCATGTTATACAGGCTCACTGTCATTTAAACAGTTGTCAATACACTGTGGCCACATGCAAAACACTTGTTCCTGATTGGCTGGTAAGTGTCTGATACTGTCTCTGGGGAAATCAAAAAGAGTGCAATTGTTTGTCTCCAGATTGTTGCTTTTGCATGTGTACGAGAGAAGGGGCTTAAAAGGAAGTAACGTAAGACTACATGAAGAATATGAGTAGTCAGTTTTTTTTTAAAGATTTAAGTCTTTTATTCAGAGGCCAAAATAACAAACCCACTTCCCTACATAGAAATAAAACCACAATAACTAAATAAACTACACGAAACGAAAAGTTAAAATTCAAAACCTGACACCCTAAATACACAAACAATCAGGAGGGGAAAAAGAAAGGAATGAAAAGTGCAGCTCTCTTATGGCGCTTTCTAGCAAAGTGTTGTTGTAGTATTTAAGATGCAAAAAACAATAACTTAAGATAACTAAGTGAAATTTGACAGAAGAATGACGTTTTTATGCATTAACCATAAAAGAGCTATAAATTCAATCTTTACAATCAAACTCAGCTATATTTGACCTGCATTGGATATTAACCAGCCAACAGCACGAGGGTGGAGGAGGACACGGAGCTGCCATTCACCGATTTTTGTTTTTAAAATAAAGGTGTGTAAAACAAATGTTTGGACCCAAGTGCATGATGGGTAACTGATGCTTTTCCTCCGCAGACGTGAGCATTGACATTCCAGACACTCTGGACCTGACCGCTCTACGTGCAACTGGCCAGCAGCCGGGGGAGGAGCTTCTACCAGAGGTGGCCCCGCCCCCACTCATGACCCCAGATGCGGAGGTTAAAGGTATCCTGGGTTTCCATGGCAACGAGGAGGACGACTCTCTCTACTCCCCACTGCTGTGTTAGTCTGTCTGTAGTTTCTGCTCTTTTCCTTCTCACTCCTATTTGTCCACCCTTGTTTCCTCCTTTTCTTTTTTTGCTGTTTTCCTGCGTTTTCTGTTTTCCTGTTGCCTTTTTTTATTTTTGTTTTACTTTTTTTATTATGTGACGTAATTTGAGTTGCATGTCGACACTGTCATCTGCTGGCCTCTGATTACAGGACATTAACATTATTTTTGTCTATGTAAATTTCATGACAATGCATAAAGTACCTTCAAGTAATTAACCTTTTTTTTATCTAAACACATTCAGCTCCAGTTCTTGATGATTCCACTGTGTCCCAGTTATGTGAAATGGGATTCCCACTGGAGGCCTGCAGGAAAGCAGTGTACTACACTGGGAACACTGGAATCGATGCTGCCATGAATTGGATCATGAGCCATATGGATGACCCAGGTGAGCAGAGCTGTGGGATTTTACCGGAAAGCAAGTCATCAATCAGTCTGCTCGCTCCTCTCACTCTCTCTCAAATGTTCTGCTCTTTCTGATTGGCTGCAGACTTTGCGTCCCCCCTGGTGTTGCCAGGCTGCAGCTCCGGGACCACGCCCACTGAGAGCCTCTCTGAGGAGCACCTGGCCACCATTGTCTCCATGGGCTTCAGCCGAGACCAGGCAACCAAAGCACTTCGAGCTACGGTTAGCATCACTCTCCTTTCAGTTTGATATGGGGATTTTACTTATTTCATCTGCCTAGACTGGTCTAAAAGTAGAACCGTGTGAGTACAAGCACACCTGCCCCCTTTTCATTCAGGCGGTAGTGTTTCCAAGTTTCATCATTTGTGGAGACTTACCAGTTGTTGGCGTTAATTGAATTGAATCAACATCAATAGCCCTAGCACCGCTTTTGTTGTATAGTTAGTCACTGTACATACTTCGATTTCACTGTATATACTTATATACACTTCATATACTTTGCATTTTTGCACCACCTTTATAGTTTACTTTTCTTAAATTTAATACGCTGTGCTGTTTTGTTGTATACATTGAGTATTTTTCATACCTAATATTGTTGTGTCTTCTATGTAACCTTGCTTGCTGCTGCCACAAACAAATTTCCCTTTGGGGATGAATAAAGTATCTATTCATCTAATACCTCAACAAAAAATGAGCAGAATTTAAAGTTGCACTTTGCGCTTTCTCAGACGCACTGGGAAGAGATATGTCTTAGACTTGATTTACTGTCTGTGGTTTTGACAAAATAATTTACAGTGGCCTCCACAGTTTTTCACACATATCCAATGGAAACTGACAGTAATTATTTTTCAAAAGAGCCATTTAAGCACCATAGCTCTGGTCTTTCGCATTATATCCTGACAGTTACAGTATTATTACACTTATATTCTTGTGACAATATAAAACATTTGACTCCATTTACAGAAGTGAACTTTAAGAATGCATTGAATGTTTTTTGCCCAGGTTCTATAATCTGATTGCCAATCCATGAGGACACTTGTAAAATGTTGTCCTTGCAGTGTAAAGGCAAAACGGACTTTAAGAGCTTACATTTTGCCAAATAGTCATTTTTGCTGACATTCTCTAATGATGTCTCTATTAACTGGTGTTTGTTTCACAGAGTAATGTCCTGGACCGGGCGGTGGACTGGATCTTCTCCCACCTGGATGACCTGGAGTCCATGGATGTGTCTGAAGGCGGTCGCTCAGCCGCAGAGAGCGAAGGTGGCAGAGATCCTCCTCCACCTGGGCCTCGCGTCAAGGACGGACCAGGAAGTGAGTCTTAAGGATGAGAGATGTGTTGAGAAACTGCAGAGACATTGCCGTCATCATTTGATTTCATAATGTTTATCTTTTATATGATCTAATTAAACATGGTTTCTCTTCTTTATCCAGAGTATGAGCTGTTTGCATTCATCAGTCACATGGGGACGAGCACAATGTGCGGCCACTACGTCTGTCACATCAAGAAGGACCAGCAGTAAGTGGTTTTCTTTTGCACATAGGTTTCTAGCTTTAGGGGATATTTGGTTTCAAAGCCACAATGTCATTTAAAAGTCAGAACTGTTTAACAAATATTATTGTGAGAATTTATTTCATGAACATCCCATGTTCTCAAAGAAACAAAAAACTAATGTTAGTCTCACAAATTGTGCCATCTGTTCTCTAATCAGAAGTTAATTTATGGATAAAGTATTTAAATAACATTCTAATGCAGTTCTCCTCAAACCTTTTCAATAAATGAAATTTGTTTTTGCATCCCCCTAACCGGTGCAAACTATTTATTCTGGTTGGAACTCATTATAGTATCATTATTTTGTGAATTATTATAATTAATGAATATATGTTTTTAAATGAACATTAAATAGAAGTCTCTGCACTACTCCAAAGTACCCTATTTGAGAAACAGCGGTGTAATGTAATGAAGTAGCTATTCTGCAGTGCCTCAACAGGGGGCGCCATACTCTAGGTCTGGTCTGACCCTGAACACACGGAAAAGCATTAACCTTAAATGTTTATATTCACTTTAGGAGACAATGCCAGATTGATTTTATATTTTGAAAACAGTAATTATTCTTGAACAAATAAATTACCTAAGATTGCTCAAAAATTACCTTTTATATGATTTTTAATATGAGGTTGTTGGTCATTTGCGAATTGTCACTTTACTCAAGTGGTGGATAATTTTATTCTCAAATGAAATGTAAAAAGTCACTCTATTTTGTATTCATAATCAAATCAATAACCTGTCTATCTGTTTCACAGGTGGGTCATCTTCAACGACCAGAAGGTCTGCGCTTCAGAGAAACCTCCCAAAGACCTTGGGTACCTCTACTTCTACCGGAGAATGGCCGAATGAGACACGGGAGCGTTGGATGTGGGGTGAAGGAGGAGAAATGTGGACGGAAACACACAAGACAGCATTTATAGTCACGCCCAACCAAGCTCTTAAAAAATGCCCTGGCATGCTTCACAACTGACTTGTGTAAATAAATCTCTCAGATTGCGTATATACACGGTTGAATACATTGGTGCGGATGTACAGATAAGGTCTTTGGGACGGAGGTTTTTCCTTCGATCCATTGACTACAATCCACGGGCCTGTTGAGAGAAGCATATTCAGTTATTTACCTGGACTACTATGTTGAGTAAAATTGGTTAAAACACGTGTTCCAGGTTTTACTCAGGAAATGTCTGCAGATAATTCACAAAGCTTCATTGAACAGGCCCCCGGACATGAGAGGGCTGCTGAATCCATTCACTCCTTGATTAACTATGACCTTTATCCATGTCCTGACTCTTGGTTTCCACGGCCATCAGTAGTCACGGGCCCTCCCATCAACATATGTGGCTTCCAGCCCCCTCTTTTATTGGACGGTTGCAGTTCGGTGTCACCATTTTAGCCGTGCACCAACCTCTCCTCTCCCCATTTCAATGAGGAAGTGAAAAAGAATAGAAAAAACTGTTAAACATCCACAATGAGAGGAAATGTCAGTTAATCAAACCAATTAACAGCTAAAATGTGTGTTACAAAAAAAAAATACAAACACCAATCAACCAGTTCTTTCTTTAAAGTTTGGTGAGGGTGATATCTGGGTGATTTTTGTTTTATTGTTTTAATTGCAAACAAATCCTTTGTTACTTCTGCTGTGACAAATAAAGAATTGTCATTCTGCCTTTTTTCCATTTTCTTTAGTCGTCGTGGAGTTACTGTTACATAGAGCTTATTTCACTTCTGTATTTAGTTTTCCCATGTGATTTCGGCAACTGAATCGTCTGAGATTGAAGAAGTTAATGCCTGTGTTGTTTAGGTTATTTGTACACCATTGTGTTCTCAGCTTCATGTAAAAGCTACCATGTACAGAATCCCTGGCCTAGTTTACGAGACAGCGCAGGCATGAAGAGCTGAACCCACAAAGAGCTCAGCCCATGAGCGCGCGATGGCACAGGCCTGCAGCACCAGAGTGCATTTTTCTTCTGAGAAGTCTTCCGCCTTCTACAGTTTTTGCATCCTTGCGCTTTTGTTTTCGATGAAGTGAAGAAGAGAGAGGATGAGGAAGGATTTTGGCCTTCAGTAACAACTGCCCTGCTTAAAAATTAAGGTGAGATCTCAAACTAGATGATGAAATCAAGTTATATATTGTAAACGGCTATTATTGGATTTAATGTGACTAATCGGAAATTTCCTTTTTATAAAGTAATGTCTAAATTTAACCTAACGGGTGAACCACATTAGTATAATCTCTATTATACACTTTATTGCTATTGTGTGTCCTTTTTTATCTCTAATCAAAACACAATTTGTTGAGAAACAAGCGTTGAAGCCGAGATTAAATGTGAGCAGAAATATGCGCGTGCCCATGTGCAAAAGCCTCAAATCTGTAAAGGTCGATCTGATTTTAAAGTGAACGGTTCTTTTCTCAATTTGTGAAGTATTGTTGGGCCAGTGAGGCAAAATATATTTATGTCAAACGAGAGTTTTCAGTTGTATAATTATCAAAATGATATATATTAATTATCTGGGCAGATAACATCATTACTTAATTAAGCTTGTTTGTATTAATTCTTAAACCTTTCAACTTCATGAAACGGCAAAGTAAACAGAAATTTTATGAGAATTCTTTTTTGTTTGGTAAGAAAGCTGCACATTTCTTTTATAACAAACTTCTTATTTCTGATTTACCATCAGACCAGAGTTGGTCTCCATCGAAGCATCTTGACAATATTGAGCATATTAAATGCAAAAGAGCCCAAACACGTCAGAATTTTTTTTTTTTTTATGCAGGTCTACGAAGATTAAACATTTTAATACAAGAGGTAGAGAGGAAGGAAGTAGAGAGCTAGCTCGGTGGTTAGGGATGACATGCTTTTTGGTGAAGTGCTCGTCTCAAACAGGAGCTGTGTGTGGTATCATGAACCACTGCATTCAATTTGTTTTTCCTTAAATACTTTCGTCTTGACTAAAATGTACATTTTTCTTACCTTTTCCCGCTTAGATCCAACTTTTAAAATGAAGACAATCGTGTGGTTTGGGTTTGGTGAGTTCAAAATACTTCTTTTACTAAAAATCATTGTAATTAATTCTTCAAAAATAAAGGATTAACGAGTAGCTATAACATAGATTCAAATATGTCCCTTCATGTTTATGAGACTAAGAGAAATTACTCTCAGATTTTAATAATAAATTGCCCTTTAACTTCATACTCACTCTAGTATCTCCAATGCAAAGTAATAACATATATTACAATAACATGTTGTCCTTGTCTAAATATGCAGAGTTTGATTGTGAAATGTGCTTCATGAATGTGATCCTCTCTCTTCAGTGCTTGGTGCACTTTCTGCTGCAGCCAAAGTGATCCTCACACGTCCAGGGCACAAGGCCACCGTGGAGTGTGGGGTAGACTCCTTCACTAACATCCTGGAGTGGTATCATGGAGAGGACCTGCTACATAGTATTCCTGGGAAGCACGGCTTCCATCGCAAAGGTACAGACAGACTTGAGACAACTCGTTTTAAAAAATAAATTAAATTAAATTACCTGTAGCACAATATATTGTTTCAAATTGTTTTAATTACACGACATGTACGTTCTGCTTTAGGGTCAACTAATGTTGCCAAAAGGTCAAGGGTGATGTCGCAAACAAAGCTAGAGATCTCTGCCGTGACGGAAGAAGATGCCGGAAAGTTTGTTTGCAATGCAGATGGGAGACGTCGAGAACACACACTTCTTGTGGTCTCAGGTGAGCAGAAGACATTAAAAAAGTCTCATTGTTACAATGAGGGGAAAAAGTATGTGCATGTTATATATGTCTTTTTATTGATACTCACTAAAAAAGTGAGTGAACAAAGAGAAGTACAATGTAATAATGGTTCTGACTTCATAAACAACTCTTTACTCATCAGAATAACGTCAGCAAATTTACTGAACGAATAAATTCACTTTTGAAGAATTGAATTTAAAATAAATGTGGGCATTTAATTCAAAAGATTATGTAAACACATATAATATATGTCCCTTTTAATATGTATATCTATATTTTAAATTCCTTAAAGGGGTATTCCAGCAATTTACGATTGCATCTTTATAAAAATTGGGAGATTTAAAAAAAAGATGTTGGTCAAAATCACATATTCTGATATACTCCCTAATGCGGCTCAAGGTACAACAACAACAACACAACAACACTGGGTCGTACATTTCCCATAGTACAACTTGAGAATGTCTTTCAGTAAACTTGTCTGGTAAACTTCTACATCTTTAAAACAAACCCCAGTTTGTAACATAGACCCACCTACGGTTATTTCTTCAATCTTTAGAAAGCTCCCTACAACGGTTATCACAGTCTCAGCAGTGTATAATTGATGGCGAGCCACTTTCATTTCCTGATTTAACATCCCTAAAATCCAGATGTTCCAGTCTACAAAGGTGTGGCAGGTTGTGCAGAAAAAGTGACACATTTTCATTTAAGTCTTTATGTCGTAAGGATGTGTCCTGTTCCCGATGATCTGGATGATGGCCTCTTTGTGGTTCTCACCGTATCCCTGTCTGTTGTCCCTCTCTCTGTCAGTCTGGGCCAGCCCCTCCGCTGAACTCCAGCTGGGCAGTGAGGCCACGCTCCACTGTCGGGTGAAAGGTCTGGACCGAGACTCAGTGAGCTGGACGAGACCAGATGGAAGTCCACACTTAGGGTCACTCAACTCTGTAACCCGCTCTGATGCAGGGACCTGGCAGTGTACGTTCTCCCAAGACGGGGGGACGTACAATCAGAGCCTATCCGTCGAGGTTCAAGGTAGGACACTGGCTTTTATCAAAGTCTTTGCATGTGGTTTTAACCAGGACAAAAGCTACCGATGTGGCCACAAGCAAGATGTGCTGTGCTTTTACTTTCAGGACCTGCTCCTGAAACAGCTGCACCACCCTCTTCCCCAAGCCGCCCTCCAAGCCCAAAGGACTCCAAGCCCAAAGAACCAACCTGCCTTGACTGTGAGTACCGCTTGTGATTTTGTTTGGGTAAACCCTCGATGAACACTTACATACACAAGTGATCCATCACTTGATGTGTCATTGACTCGATTTATGCAATGGTCTGTTTTCATGGCTCAACCAGGCGTCTCTCACCCTCCTCCATCTGATGCTCAGCTGCTGGGCCTCAGCTGGTGGGTGTGGGTTGCAGTGGGAGTCGGCGGCCTGGCTGTGGTTCTCCTAATGGTCTTCATCATTGTCCTGTGCAAGAGGCTCAAAAGAAAGAAGGTCAGTCTTGAAAATCATCCAGGGAATCTTCATGTGCTGCTTTGTAGATTGAAATTAATAGGTGGGATGAAGGAGGATGGGTTACTGAGGCAAACAATAAAATGATAATTTGATTTTTTTTTTCCTTCTACAGAGAAAATTCCAAGCAATGAAGAATGGCAGACAGCCACTGAAGCCAAAGAACTACTGCCAGTGTGACTGGTAAATGTTCTTAACTTGCGTCTATCTCGTAAAGAAATGACTTTATCCCCTCTCCAGTTATATCTATTGCTTTCTAATAGACTCTATTCACTTTATATTAATGACTGTTTGACCTTCATTTTCACTGTGCCTTTTACCAAGTGCTTCATTATTGTGTCGTAATTAGTGTGAAACTTCTCTTCTTTCCTCTCTTTATCGCAGCCCAGCAGCTGCAGCAAAACCGCAGCAAGGACGCCGGAGAGAGAAGCCATCAGCTCCCCCTCTGCCACCCCTGCTAATGCTGTGACATGAAAGACAGATCGAAGAAAGGAAAGACAGACTTGAAGAAAGAGAGAGAGAGAGATTGAGAGGAAGGGAAAGTGAGGAATAGATAAAGATAAAGAGAGAGCGAATGAAAGAGAACCTCAGTGTGAATGCGTTATGAATGTAAATTGGCTTTTGAATGCTCAAGATGGAAATAAAAATCAAATGTAATGATGTGGGCACTTTGAGCTTTTTCACCAAATATAACCAGTGAACTGAATGCAAATAGGCTTCTCCACTGCAAGGGAGCGCACCAACAGTCTGTGCTTATATCTGTCATTTATGCCTCATGTTAACACGTGAAGAATATCTTTGAATGCAGAATTGTCAACTTCTAATGTGCTTTCCGTTGAAAAATAAATGTAACTGATTTCGAGATGCTTTCTTACTTGTGTTTCTTTGTATTTGGTAGATGTCTTTGTATACTTAGTTTTTTCCAGTAGGTTGTAAATTAAAGATTAGAGTACTTTATTGAAGTGTTATGCTCTTTTCCCTTAGCCAATAAACCCAATACCCAAAAGCACATTTTTTTGTATCCACATAAGGGACTGGGGAGGCTTCTTTTCGTGAGATAAAATCACAAAAAGCTAAATGCGCATTATTTCCTGTGTGTTTAGGTAATTTCAAAACAGTGGAGAGGGAAGGCCGCCAGGAATAAAATACACTACTTTTTAAGGCGGTAATTATTGACAGGATGTGTATATGTAATTGCTATTTCAAGAAAAAAAGCGAACCATGAGCCCAAAAGGGTTTTACAAAATACAAAGGTTGAAGATTATAATGTTGACCTTGTTCAGCATAGTATCAAACACTATTTTGACAATGATATGCTCTTGAATATACTTTAAACTGTGTCTGCATTGGTTCAGAAGCTCTGAATTCCCCACAACTGGTGCAGAAACAATGCAGATGTTAACACCAGTGCAGCACTACAAGTAATACAACACACAGTAAACACCTGTTACACACAGTAACAGAAGACCACCAACGACATTCATACATACCAACATACATACATACATATATACATACATACATTCATACATACATATGTGTATGTATTGTAAGAGTGAAACAACATATGATGCATTTTATGTAAAGGAATTCTGTAACATAAACCTTTACAAAATCCCTACATTGCTTGTGTGTGTGTGTGTGTGTGTGTGTGTGTGTGTGTGTGTGTGTGTGTGTGTGTGTGTGTGTGTGAGAGAGAGAGAGAGAGAGAAAGAGAGACCATGTAAACCCAAATATTTGTAATCCATTTAGTACATAACAGAAAGGATGGGATCGTAGTGGTGTCTTACTTCCTGTGTGTAAGAGAGCGAGAGAGGTAGAGTGTGTGTGTGTGTGCGTGCGTGCGTGCGTGTGTGTGTGTGTGTGTGTGTGTGTGTGTGCGTGTGTGTGTGTGAAGTGAAAGAGCCACATGCAGTGCATGTCTACCAAATGTCAGAGCTCAACGCATCGCTGCACTGAGAACATCACATGTGAGTACTTAACATACTGTTCATATACAATCAGTATTCTAGTTGTTTTAAAAGCTGATTTAAGGGATGTTGTTGATGGGAGAAGATTCATGAGTCAGCAGGGAAGAACAAGTTTCTCCAAATGCTGGCCAGCGCTGCCTGAGCTGCACTTTCCTTGCCAGAAGCAAAGGGCACTGAGGGGCAAAGCTGTGCCGCTCAACCTGGTCTCGCCCCTGTCTTGTGTTGCCTTGGCCTTGGTTTGGTTTCAGAATCAGAATCAGAATCAGAAACCGTTTATTTGCCAAGAATGTTTACACAAACAAGGAATTTTTCTAGGCGGAAGGTGCATACATTAGAGATGAGACGTTAGACGATACAAACAACAAACAACAATCAACAATCAACGACAACAACATCTTTTTCGTAATTTGGCTCAAACTGACACAAATGATCTGTCTCGTGATGTTAATCTGATAGAAGCACAGATGACTTGGATGGATTCAAACTCTGCTGCATGGTTTGCTTGTTTTCTCACTAGCCTTAAATCATTGTTTTAATGTGTCAGCCTCGATGTGTTTATTGCACCCTGATGATCCTCTTTGTGTTGTAATGTTCCTCAGGAAGGATTTCAAAATGTCAAATCAGAAAGGCCTAAAATAAAATTCTTTGTTATTCAGTTTCTTGTGTAAAGTTCAGAATTTATGCAACAACGGTAGCGACATTTTGTTGATTTTGCAAACCATGGGGTGCTGTACTCAAGTGGTACTCCAACTTTACTTTGCTGAACATGTTTTTATCTACATATTGTTCCTGTTAACTGTTGGTGTCAGCTGTTGCTGAGGAGTGAAACTTTGAGCCCTTCAAACTGTCAAACAGGAACGATGATTGTTGCAGCTTTAAAACTTTTAAAGCTTTTTCATTTAAAAAGATATTTTTAATAGTTTGCTGTTTTTCAGAAGCTGTTCCTGACATACTAATAAGTCTTTATAATTGGAAGAATGACCTCTTATATACGTTATATATTATTTGTTGCATATAATGTAGTCTGATTGAAAAAATAGCTTTCAATGTGCTTTTAATAATTCCTTAAGACATGTGGTGCATACTGTTGACACATATGTGCTTGTCACAATCCACATGTTTAATGTGGCATACAGCACATTTAAATGTAATGTGAAAAAACTCAACAAGACACTCAAGAATCAAATTGTAAACAATGTGAGCTTGGTGCAGATGTTTTTAATTATTGTAGCTTAAAACAAAAGTTCTGCTTTCATCCAATCTGACTGAAGAAAAACGATAGCCGTAAAACTACTTTATAGTCCATGTTTGTTTACCGTAACATTTGACCAAATTCTGTTATATCCGGTTAGTCAAGTAATCTGAAATAAAATTAATAAATGGTTAGGCATTTTGAAATATATTTTACAGATACTATTGCTGTTGTTCAGTCCCAAAGGTATTTTGAACCTTGAAAAGCCGAAATATAAAAATATATATATAAGTATCCCAAAGACGAAAGTCTGTATATTATCAACATATGAATCACTTGATTTGTTTCTTATTTTATGGCCATAAACACAGCGAAGGTTAAAGATAATATCTAGCGAAACATTTTTCAGGACATTATATAATGGCAGATCTAACATGATTTTAGAAACACATCTTATACTTCTATTATCCAGCAGCTGTAAGACTTGAACATGCTCGGCACAGAGATGGTTCGCTTACCTTGTGTATCAATTTATAAATGCACTTTTACTTTTTGCACATTTGTATGTAATATTCCTTTGTGTTGTTGGCCAGCGACGGATTGGTCATTAACCCTTTGTATTTAGTAATTTAACTTTTTTCCTCCCATTTTTTCGTGTTTTGGGATTGTTTTTATGTGTGTGGATGAATTGTTTGTGTTGAGGGACAAAGGAAGTATTTTGAATTGTATTGACCTGAATATAATTAAAGCTAATACGCGTTATTCTTTTTACGCTGGTGCATTAATGCTAACTGTTTTACAGCATTAATGGCCAGAAGAGAGATTTGCTCACCTCTTCTGTGTTTGTCCATTCTGTATTCACTAGCACTAAAACTAAACACCCACGAGTTGAATAGAAGTCACCAAAGGCGGTCCACATTATGTATATTTATGTAATATTCTGTTCTGTCCAATGCGGAAGTTTGTTGTTCATTTGTTTTGTTTGTACATTTCAGTTTGTTCAAAGTTTCTTGTTGTGTTGTGTTGTGTTAGTTCGCTCTTCCCGCACTTCTGATTTCAAATGAACAAATATGATTCAAAAGTTTAATTTGGGAGTGTTCACAGCAATGAAAAAGTTTATTGCACATTTAAGCCTTTTTTTTTGTTGTATTTCCGTATTAATTTAAAAAGACAACAACCAATATTGAGTTTTCATATTCAATTTTTGGTTGCCAGTTTGTAGTTAAGCCTGTGAACGGCAGATGTGAGCAGGTATTATACCTGTTGTTGTTCTGACAGACCTGTAATGGAGAGGTCTTCATGCCTTTGCTTGTTTTGGGGGCTTTTATCATCAGCTTGGTTTCCTGTGAACGTTACATTTCATTTAGCTGGCGCTTTTATCCAAAGCGACTTACATTTTTCTATACACCGTAGACACAGCAACGGGAAGCAATTTGGGGTTAAGTGTCTTGCTCAAGGACACATCAACATGGACTAGCGTAGCCGGGGCTCGAACCACCGATCTTCTGATTGAAAGACGGGTATGCTAACCACTGGGCGACAGTCGCCCCTGAACAGATGCGTCCGTCGATCAATAAAACAACCAAGTTTGGTCATCGGAAACTATTTCTTTTGCTGCACTTTCCCAAAATTGAGGGTACTCATTGTAAAACAAACACAGTTCACCCGATAACGTCTTCAAACACAGACGAGGCTCAAAGTCATTGTTTTATCTGTGTGCTGGTAAAGAGACAAAATAATGAAATGGTGTGATGGACTGCATCATATGTAATAACAGAAAAAAAGTCATGTCCTCTTTTCTCCCTCTCAGAGCGGCGAGGAGCATGTCAACATACATATTGAGCTACTCAGTGTGTATTTCAGTGTCTCTTCTGTCGGCCATTACCAAGCTGTGTTTCCCTTACTCTGTTATGAAAATGTAACATCTTTCTCACCCTGGGGGTGTTTTCATATGAGACAACAGGATTCCCTTTTCATGGCTATTACTCAGTCCTCTTTCTCATCGTCTGTCTTCCACGAATGAACACACACACACACACACATACACACACACACACACACACACACACACACACACACACACACACACACACACACACACCCAATCATTCAAAGCGAAACTGATATTTCTGAACCAGTGTGTCCCCATCCCGCTTGTATTTCCATTGATTCCATCACGAGCATGTATCCAGTACCTGAGAACATTGTGATATACGATATATAAAATGTACCTATTCGTTAAACAAAGCCATGTAAACACCTGGCACAGATTTGCGTCATATTATGTTGAATGCCAGTCAGCAGCATTTAGTGGCGGCAAAACAGGTGCAGCAATCAGCATGTTGACATGTGAATTTTCGGAGCACCAGGAGACAGCTAACAAACACCTGGGCAGCACCCGCAAGTGCAAACTGCACGCATGATTTTTAGATAATACGCAATTCTTGAATTGAAAATGATCACCTCATATGTTATTTACCATTCTGTAAACTCCCCTCATGTTTAGCTTCGCTTGCATGCAGGTTCCAGACGTCAACACAGCTTCTGATGAGCGGTTCATTGGATCGACCGCTGATCAGGTTCTGATTGAATTAATACATTTTCTAGTTTGTTATTTCACAAGTTAAGTGATGCCTCTTGAGTGTTGCAAATGTGTGTAAACTTGTGTGCAACTTTAATGTTAAACTGCCAAGCGAGACAATGTTTCCCAGAAGGCCAACGATAAAGTGCATTGAACCAGGAAATGAAACATAATGGTGAAACTGTTCTAAAGCTTTTACTGTGAGGTGGATGTGTGCAGCTGTGTATGTCGGACACTGATAAGCAGTTAGACAAAATACACTGCAACTGTCTGTGTTGTGACACTATTGTCTTGTGAATAATAATGAGTTATTTTTTTAATTTGCGCGCCATGGGACTGTGCTTGCAATGTAAAACACATTTCAGAGAAATATGGCAATAAATGATCAAATTCCTAATCTATATGAAGGTGACTGCATTGATGTAGCGCAGCAGTTTCAATGCAGCAATTGTGCAATTTATTACACTGTCAAATATACTGTTGTCCTCTATCACAGTATATAACATTAAGTAATACAAATACTACATTGGGGGGGTATTTTTGTCTTTATTTGATAGTTGACAGTGTAGAGATGACGTGTAAAAAAACATCACCGGCTTTGATTGAAGCAAGACGTGACGGTTATTTGACGCGTCTTCACCGTTGACTTATTGGATTGCTCGAGCAAATGCATTTCATTATCAAAAACTGTGCATTTACGTTAATTTTAGAGTTTTGTTGCTGAACATTTCTTTACTTACAATACGGCATAATATTATAATAAATGTATGAAACCTGAATGTACTGTGGTGCATCAGTAAAGAAAGGTTCAGAGATGCTTTGACATTGGAAATTGGGAGTTTGAGGCAAGCTATTTTATAAAAAAAAGATATCATACAACAGGATTTACTTTTTAATCTGTGCTTTGTATCTATGACTCCTACCTTCCATGCACAGCTCACCCGTTAATCGAGATCTCTAATTCTGACAGTAATTGGAGTAATATGGTCAGACTGATTATTTACAGGATTGTATTCACTTCAACTGCAGAAACAGTTATTGCTGTATTACTGTAAGTAGAGAGCAGGTTCACGGTACAACCAACGTCATCATTTAACTTCAGAAAATTATGATGCAATATTCCGATAATGCAGTTTGAATTCTTTCGGAACATGACTTGACTTGACATGACAACAACATGACAGTCTTTTGTTTTCACAAAAATAGCGTATTTTTCCATTCCGATGAAACGATGCAGCTGCCCACGAACGATACAGTAACACACAGAAATAAGCATCAATGTGTACGAATGATGGAGGCGAAGTGGTGCGTGGGAGAGACAGCAATTGTTTCACAAATCTGAAGTTTCAAAGAAGCTTGAATGAAGTTCCCCCACATGGTGAAACATGTTTTCAGCCATTGAGCAGAATGTCACTTGTTTCTGATTCTCAACCTCTTTTCCACTGACATTTTGTTTATTTCTGAAACATCAGAACAGTCACATGCAGCACAAACTCGGTGCCTTCCCGTATACGCAGGGCTTCAGACATCCTCCAGTGTTTTGGTTACGTGCCTCGGCTGAATCGCACACTGTTCGTCTGACTCAAAATGGTTATAAAACACACAAAAAACAAGTCAGACACAGAAAATAGAGATTGCACGGTGAGGGAAATCCTCAGAGGGAGTGATTGGAGGATGAGGAAACACAGAGAGATATATGAAATAAATGAATCACTCCTTCCTTCTTGCTTGTGGCCCACACTTTTAGTCGTTTTCTCTTTCAGTAATGAAACGATGTGGGCCACACGCCCTCGTTAGGTGAGTGACTAATGAGGGAGTCCTCACTTTCAGGTGTTTTCCATCCAAATCACATATGTATCCACTGAGAAAGCATCCAATCTGAACCTCTTCTTTACTACACATTTATGTCCAGATGCTCCGTAAGTAAATATGCTAGGCCCGAGAAGTAGATGTCTCTGTATGGCAGCCATGACTTGAAGGGTTTCACTCTAAGGAGCAAACAAAAGGTTTCATTTCAAGCTCAGAGGCAACAGAAGCAGGTGTGAGCCCTTCATGGAGGCAGTACAGAGGCAGGCAGACAAACCTCAGAGAGACACATGAGACGTGTGTGAGATGTCGCTTTGTCCTTGTTGTGGTTCATGCTTCTAAACCACCTCAGCACTGTGTTTCTGCAGCTCCAGCTCCAGGACAAATTTATATTTGTTAGGATGCCTACAAATGTATGTGACAATGTGGTACAAGAAAATATCATACTGAAATTAAGCTTAAACCTTGACACCTTCAAAATATCTGTATTGTAGTGTTCACTTACTTCTTCTACAACAATAAGTGCCTCATTTACCTAACTTTCTTTTGTGATTGTATGTATTAAGAAACATATGTATTAATGGTTATCAAGTTTAGCATAAAAGAAAGAAACAAAAATAAGCTCATGCCGACTGTTAGGGCCGTTCCAGTTTAATTTACATTTAGTCATAAAAAAAAATAAAAAATTGCAATCGGTTTGAAATGTATAAATAAGAGGATTTCTCTCTTCTCAGGATTCCACTCCTGTCAGTGCAGTTGTGAAGCGATATTGTAACAGTGACAATCGTTGCAGTTGTGTGCATTACTTTAGTAAGGACCCCAATAAGCTGTTAGAGACAAACTCAGACAACAAACAGAGAGCCACAGATGTTATATTACTGCCGTATTGAGTGCAGACAAGACTCTACAGGAGGTTAGGAGTGGAGATAAGCACGAGCAGATGTTTGACTCCCGCACAGGTGTACATTTACCCAAAAAGTATGACAATAACTACTTGTCATGCATACTGAACTTCATACTGAACTTCACACTGGATGACTGACAATCACTTTTCTTCCATGTCATGAAAATACATACTATTATTTAATGAAATGTGAAGTGAAACGCTGATTCAAGACTGTAGGCCCGTCTACTTTAAAATGAACTGTACTTATTCTGTTACAAAAACACATAAACAAAGAAAAAAATATCAATGAGTACAGGACTATATTTAGTTAGTATTCATTTAGGGACAAATATTGGTTATCACAGAGCCGAAACCTGCACTTTGCATTCACGGGTTTGTTTATTAAAACCCAGGCTGCTCTTATTTGCTTTGTAAATTCTGATTGGCTTGTTTTTTTTATTATTGAATACCAATTCATTGGAACAGAAAGCAAGAATTTGATTACATGAAAACATTCCATCGGAACTGTTAATCTCTTCCAGCCGTGCGGACCGTTTGGCGCGATCTTGTTCAAACCTTTATTTATATTCTAGTCAAATTCTTTTTTACTATAACACATTCAAACATGACACAAGGAAATCTGTTTAAAATTTTGCACATACAGTTTGGTGCTGCAAAAAAAAAACTGTGTTTTGGATTTGAATGTTTACCGCTGTTACAAGAAAATACAGCTTATATGTCAAGTTATCAAATGGATGGAAAAATAGATTGCTTTGGTTGGATCGGAATGTCTCGGTTCCGGAATTTTTGCGTTGTGGGTTCCAGAATGTCCGAGTTCCGGAATTTTTCCAATCAGTGTTTTCACATACGTAAGATCAGTTTGACTATTTTGACAAGAGACATCATGTTCCATGGCGAGCAAAGTCCTTTTGTTTGTCAGACGGAAAGCAAATCGCCCGCTAGAATTTACACAACCTTTGCTTCCATTTATCTCGTTATTTGAAGACTGAAAAGCAAAGCTTTCAGTTTTCACACAACAGCATGTTCCCCTTTTATTAAACGATATCCAAAGATGTTATCAATGTTAAAGATATTCAATAAAGAACATTTTTATGAAAAATAAGATTGGTGGTAGGTCAAAGTGTAAAAAATAACACAAGGAGAACACCGTTGATCTTACAGAGGAGAAGATGAAATGTGTATTTTCAGGATTTTAACTCTTCTAATATATTTATTGGGTTTGATATGTATATATTAAACTCAGATGATCACATTTCTCTCTACGGCCATCCCAGCGAGACAGTTTCCCCCAAACTATATTTTCTCCTCACAGCACTTTATCTGTCTATTTTTGTGCATTTTCAGCTGCTTTAGATTGGTTCAGAACTTCATGGCTTGAATTCTGATAAACTAATTATGTATCTAAATCAGTACAACAGTTATATGACAATCAACTGAGCAATTATAATAAATTAGGCCGTAAGCTGCCCATGTGCTATTTAGAACATGCTAAAGATAGATAATGAGTCCCTGGAGTTATCAGGCAGCAACTCAAATAACAAATTTAGCTAATTAAGATTAGTTGTTTGATTTTCTGTTGGACAGAATAAAAAGTAAAAAGGAACAAAGAATATCATGAATACGTACTAATTTACTGATTAATATATGGCACCATTACTGCCCAAATGATACAATATATGATATGATATAATACAAAGCATACATTTGTAATACATTAAGTGATTAATTTCTGCTGTCTACTGTCTGAAGAGATCTTGCCCTCTTCCTCTGTAACAACCAATCAAAGATCATTATTCAGATTTTGGCTTTCGTTGATGATGTGTGTTTTGTTTCCAGACCAATCGGTGATGAGGGAGGTGCAACGGCACTGAAAAAGAGAGTTTGTCTGATAAATATTCAACATTTCCAGCCGACTCCAGATCACAGAACACAGAGGAACACTCAGAACTCAACAGATGTGAGTATACTGTTTAAAAAGAAAAAAATCAAAATATTTAAATATCAATTTACTTTCAAATGTACAATATTGTTCTGCTAACACCATGTATTAGTGTCATCTTTTTTTCTGTTACCTAATGCTAATTATTAATTATGAACCTGTTAGATCTTAACATGCCCAGCGGGGCCGAAAGAGCAGACAGAGTTTTATATATTCATCTAATTACAGCAGCAAAAACAAGATTAATTTTTTAAACGCACAGCGATCATCGAAGTAGAACTGAAAGAAATGCTAGAATATTAAAGAAAAAAATCATAAATAAAATAAAATCATAAAACAGATCAGTACAGCTCAAATATGTTGTTGTTGTATTTATTGTATTTCTTCTTTCTTGCGTCATCTTTATTGAAATTAAAAAATAGCAAAACACTGGACAGCACAAAATGAAATACCGCTATACACACAATTTACAGATTAGAAACGTAAAGTATCAGTGCATTTATTTTATATGGACCTTGCAGGAATACGTTTAAAAGACATCTAAATATGACAATCTGAACTAAATATGTTAAGATGCTATTAACAGTGACTTGTGAACAACAGATTTTTCGGTCCGACATTTATATCCATTTTTGGTTGTATAATTCATTAAAAAGTATTTAAAAAAATATGTTAAATTCAGTTTAGTGAAAAGCAGATGCACTTTAATCAATCAATTACCTGTCCTTGTCCTTTTCTTTTTTTTCTGCTTGCTCTCTTCCCCCATTCACCTTCCCTCGGTGTTTGAACGCCCTCCATCTCTGCTTGTCGTGGAAGCTCCTTCCTGACTACACTTAGGAACATCTTGGTTTCTGGGTTTCAGCATCTGTCTGCCATCAATATCGCTCTGTCTCCGGTCTCCCCTTTTACTAACTGTTTTACAAACCCTGATCTCAGTTATAATAAATAATGTTGCACATGTTTACAGTCCTTGATCCTTTATAGATACATTGGAAACGTACATTCACCGTTTGCTTTGAGTCCTTTCTCCTTGACACACATCTTCTCAGATGGTTTAATGTTGCTCTTCTTGAGGTAACTGACTGATTTTAAGTGTGAGGAGTCAGAAGGCCGATCAAAACATTTTAAAGCCTTAAGCAGAGTTTTATCACTGTCTGTCTTGGTATGAGTACAGTAAAATGTGACCTTCATAAATTAAAATATTCATCCTGATACTTTTATGTAGAAGGCTACAACTCATTTTCACGGGACTTCGAAGATCGTTTGTGAAGACATTGTTTGCCTCTAATGGTAAGACAAAGAGACTTTTGAAGAGAATTTTGGGGCATTTAATGGATTTATTGAATAGCGAAAAGAAGAGAGATGACAGGAAACAATGGGAGGAGGAATGACATGCAACAAAGGTCTCTGGCCGGACACAAACTTGAGGCATTGCTTTCATGGCTGGTGCCTTGACCCCTTGACCCCTATACCACCAGTGTGCTCAAAGTTTAATGTTTTATACCACTAAAATATTTATCAACACCAAATACAAACCTTTAAGGTAATGCATTGAAAAGTGTTGTAATGCATTCAGAGAGAAATAATACATCAATGGAAGTCCGCAAGTGTGCAAATAAGCACCCGTAACTCATGTTGGACTTTTTTCTTTTTCTCATTCTTATTATATATTATTTTGTCATTTCAAATCCAAAAACGCGCATCAAGTCTACTCACCTATTTATACAATATGATGTATTTAATCTTGAGTCAAAACACCTAATAAACATTAATAAGTAGTGTTCTAATCTGCATTGATTTATATGTGAGATTTTATTTACTTTGCTACATTCACAGTCCTTCAATCAAATGTATCCATTTATTTATGATTTGGATTGATTTTGATCGTATCTCTTAACTTATGTGTTTTATATTAAAGGCCCAAATCAATATGAAAGCAACAATAAAAGTCTTTGAAAATATGTTTTTTGCACACTCATATACTGTACAAACCATAGAGATAAAAAAAAAGTGAAGGGGAGAAAGAGAGAGAGAGATAAGGGGGGAACATGCACCTTTAAACCACTGTAGGTGTGCTGCTGCTGCTGCTGTGGTCTCATTTATTTTCTCTTTTTAAGCGTGAAGAGATCCGTCTTTCGTGGAACAGGGGAGGAAGAGAGGGGGTGTGAGAGGCAGAGAGGGAGGATTGGGATAAGAATCTGCACCTTAACTAAATCAAGGCCCACCACAACCCAGCGTACGTTCTGTCTCTCTTCACTCCGACATTTGCCTGTTCCTTCTCATTCAAAAACCCACCACAGGCCGCCTACTCTCAACTCTTTTTCTTTTATCCTCTCAAATCTCTCTAAATCTGAGACCACCTCAAACCAAACTTTGCTTCCTGCTGAATGATTTCTCTTTGCAGCGTAAATTGAGACATAAACAATAAGACATAGTTAGGTAGTAGTAAAGTATATGTCTCTCCAAGATTCATTTACTTTTCAGGTATTTCATTCCAAATCTGTCAATAACTTCGTTCAAACTGAGGGATCTGATGCTTATTTTATTTATTTTCTACAAGTTATTTGTTTGTGAAAAGGAAAGTTCAACTCTATGCAGCAGTTATAGGCACTGTAGTTGTGCTGACCCAAAGTCAACTAAAAAACAGTCCTGGTTTAAACTGTTAAGGTATATTATAAACAGTTAAAAAGCTTACTTAGTGATAATAACGTTCATTCCACAGGGCTCCATACTTGGTCCACTCCTTTTCCCACTGTACATGCTCTATATACTCTTCCAAATTATACAACAACATCGTGTGAAATTTCATAGCTGAGTGAACGACACGCTATTGCATCTACTCCCTTCATAGCCTTTTGGCTCGAGTGTTGCAAAACTTAAACTTGAGAAAGCGCTCAGAACAAATAAAGTGTATTATTATTATCATCATACAGAAAGTATATAAATATCTGTATTTTTTTAAACAAACTTTTTTTTTCAGACGTGTGACTGCCATGAGGAATGTAATTCACTCCGTTGTCCTCCTCCTGGCTGCGCTCATGTCAAAAACAGGTGAGACACACTGACTGTAGATGATTTATTTATTTTGAGGATTATTTGGTTTTGTGCAGCAACAAATAACATCCTTCTCGCTCTCTTAGGGGCAGTGGAGGTGATATATGCTCGAGTGGGAGAAACGGCGACCCTTCAGCCTCTGGGGGGTATTAATTTACAAGGTTCTTATGTGTACTGGATATTTCAAGGAGAGGATGGCCTTGAACTTGATCTTGCCTGGCGCAATTCCTTTGGTGGAAAGCGGACTGCTTCAGGTGAACAGTGCATTGAGCTATTCACAGATATAATAACACAAATAAAGGTCCTTTTGACAGTAACAACCATTTAAATCCTCCATGGCAGATGAACCCTGGAAAGACAGACTGTCCTTATCTGACGACTCACTGATCATCAAAGACATCCAACAAGAACACTTTGGGACTTTTCTCTTTAAACACAGTGGTGGCACTTCCTTAACTATGTATAAACTTCTCAAACTCACCGGTAAGAGTTCGAATAAGGTGACATGATCAGTTCAGTTACCCTGCTACATTTTCATTAAAAATAACTTTTTTACATTAGTAATTTATGTAGTTGTTGACATAACCTATGGGCAGAAATATTTTTGATAAAATCTAGTGTTTGTTTTTATAAACTGTGTTCTTCAAAGTAAGTGTAATTTCAATGTATTTCATGTTTTCAAGCCGTGGGTTTAACTAAAAGCTCTACAATCTTAACAAAACTTATAAACATGGTCGTCAAGCTAAACAACAAGGCCGTTTTTTAAATGTTTACTTGATGGAAATGTACCGCCACTTAGAAGTAAAAATATTAAATGACCTACCACATTAAGAAAAAGTCCAACCTATAATTATTTTCATCATTTCCATTCTGTTTCCTAGTCAGTGTTAACCCACCCTCCCCTCTGCTGCCGGGGGACTCGCTGTCTTTGTCCTGCAACACACAACCTCTTCAGGGTCACAAGGACCCAGAGATACAGTGGCTGAATCCCTTGGGAGTGAAAATTACACAAAGTCGAGGACACCACATTGTGAAAGCCACAAGCCAAGACAACGGCCAGTGGACTTGTGTCGTGACAAATGATAAGAAAGAGACCACGGCCAAAGTTTCTGTTACGGTTTTGGGTGAGTTACTGCGCATGTATGTATTTGTTTTACAGTAATGTACCCTCAGCCTGAAGATAACTTTGTCATCTCTCTTTTCCTTCCTATTTAGACCTCTCCCCGGCGCCTTTACATCCTCAATATACGTCTACATCCTGGCCTCTCACCGTCCCCTGTTCCCTTCTTGCTCACATCTCCTGGGAACAAATCAAAGCTAAGGACATCCAAGAAGTTCACTGGCACTTTGTCCCTGAACCGGGCTTGAGTCCACAGAGGCTCTACTCCCTCTCTCTGGAGGATCCACTGACCTGGGAGGCAGACCAAGACAGAGGACTGCGCCCTGTACCAAACCCTAAAAAAGGAAATCTGTCTTTGACTAGAAATCGAGGGGGAGAAGAAGACAAAGGAGATTATGTGTGCGCCCTAGAATTTAAAAATGGTGTGACTCTGAACAGGACTGTACACGTAAAGGTGCTGCAAAGTAAGTCAAAAATAAATTGCTTTGTACAAGCCCAGCTCTGTGATGCACTCACATCCGTCATATGATTTTTGTATTTTTTGTTCCTCATTTATCTTCTTGATGTCCAATTTCTTTTTTCCTTCTTAATTGTCATTCATAAGTTGGAGACAGTTGTTTCTTTGTCTCCTCGCTGCTTCTGCTCTGTTGTACCATGCACGTGTTTTCATCTCTCTGTTGCAGTTTATTCTGGAAGTGTGCCTGGTGTGACATTTTTAATTCAGTGGCTAATACACTTGTCTAGCTCCACTTGTTTTTATGGAGTATAACACACTTTTCCTCCACCATTAGAGTGTGATAACACAATTAATTTTAATTGGACTGTTCTGAGGATTTATGTTGTAAAACAAACATTGCTCATTTTTATCTGAGTTATTATTTAACCAGAAACATGCAAACAAGTCCACCAATCTGATTTCAAGGAAGGGGGCTATCTTGCAAATATGGGTCTCCGGATTTTCTCTTTGACCTCCAAGCTTGACTAAATCTCTCAAGAGTCCTGCTGCAACTTTTGTGGTTCTCTCCAACGTGGAACCCCTGGAATCACTACCACCGTCCACCAAACAACATTTCATTTGTTTTTGTTTATTAAATGTGGTGTTGCGACTGAATGGTTGTGCGCTTTTCACATGAAATATGAAAAAAGTGTCCCCCCCTAAGTTTGGCAGGTTCGGCTGGCACACTGCAGCAACAGATGCTCAGTCAGATTCAGATAGTTAATGTAGAGGAAAGGAGAGCACATGCTTGTTCTAGCCTGCCAAGTCTTCTCATGCTCATGATATTTGTGTATTCTCTCTTTCTCTCTCTTCAGTCATCTCCTCTCCAGGAACAGAGTTAATTTCTGGCCAGCAGCTCAACCTGACTTGCAGCCTCGGCCATCCGCTGCCCTCTGACCTACGACTGAAATGGTTTCCGCCTGGACAATTGTCCCTATCGTCTCTGACATCTGACCGTCACCCTGCCCAACTCTCCATCCCGGAAGTGGGGACAGGAGCTGGCGGAAAGTGGAGATGTGAGCTGTGGCAGAGCAACACACGGCTGACGTCGGCCGAGATAACGCTGAAGATCGGTGAGTGCAGGAAGTGAGAAGAGAGCAGGAAATATGACATGGGTATGAACTCATGACCACAATCTCTTTTACAACAGAAGCTTGGCTTCATATGATGTGCTCTGTGTATACTGTATACTGTTTGATGCCTCTCTGTTTCTGCTGTACACAGAACCCAAAATGAGTTCATGGATGCTGGTGGTCATATGTAGTGTCACAGTCATCGTGATCCTCCTGCTCATCCTGGTATTCATCCTCTACCGACGCAGACAAGTACAGTTAAACCATTCCTATTCCTTTCTGTTCGATCACACTGGTTTATTAATGTGGCACTAAGAGTTATGTATCTCTCTCTCTCTGCTGATCACATGAGCAGAAGATGACACACCTCAGGCGTCGACTGTGCCAATGCAAAACGTACGTATCAACCATTTCCTGGACTCATGAAATTACTCAAGACACACATACACAGTCATCAGCACTGAAACATTTAGCCACAAGGCTTTATGAAGAAATACACATTATTACAATCAACATCTGCACTTTGCGTTTTGTAGCTCTGTTTCTCTATCAATGACTCAAAAAGAAACCTGTGACTTGTTTTGTTTCAGCCCCAAACCTAAAGGCTTCTACAGAACATAATATCTCCCACAGAGACATTTTCAAGAGGACATCACAACCTATTGAATTTCTGTCCAGATAAGATGGATTTTACTGTCGTAGCCACTAAACTGTGAAACTCTGTTGGGTGTGTTAGTGAGGGTCTGGAAGTTTAAAACAAAGTCCAGTTCAAAGAATGGATTATCACAAAAATGTATTTCACAGTTGTACATATCAGCCATTATTTGATTGTTTTTATATTTGTAATGTAATATGTAATCTTAGGACTTTTCTATTTCACAGAATTGCTCTATGCTTCTTTTAATCATCATTTTAACATTGTTGTTTTTGATTATTGGTGTTGATAATTGTTTATATTGTGCTATCTTTTATCCACATTGTTTCTAGATATGTAATGTTGTTTTTTACGAGCTCTATTATAATAATGCACTGATAGGCTTGGTTACTTTCTTTTATACATACTGTATTAATACATGAATTAAAATAAGCATGTACTTACATCAAAACAAGTCCTTGTTTCAGATAATTGTTTATTTGTAGATCAAATTGCAAAGAGAAACTACATTGGGTAGAGTGGTGGTCTTGCAGTGGTGTGATGGGGCTCACTGGAGAGGGAGGACGTCCATCTGACAGATTCGGGGATACGTGAAAGAACAGGGAACATCGTACTAGATCTGAGTGAAGCTGTGCACCACCGCACAGTCCTCTCCATCCAGACCATTGGACAGGTCGTTGTTTGGCTCGGATTTCAACACGTCCCAAAATCTACCCAGAAAGAGCAAACAAGTGAAGTCCGATTATTTCTTTGTCCTAAATAAAATATATATCTTTTTCAAGTTAATCTCTTTATGGGACATGTTAAATAACGAGCTTTGCAGGGGTAGCAACTGATGTAAAGCATGACGTGTCTTTGTGATTGATTTCTGAATATTCTGACTCGGCTAATGATGATGATGACCCTTAAATACAATTGAATTACCTTCAATATCTCACAATCACAACCAAATATCCATTAAACCTTCTCTCAGAAAGTGAAGTTGAACATATTACATTTATAAACGAAGTAGTTTTTCAATCAGGTATTGTATTCTTTAGGAATAGGCCCTATTTAGACACACATTTTGCAAAGACAATCATGGTCGAGGATAAATCCTACTGAATTGGCCGACCTCTTGACTTTTTCTTCTAGCACCAACATGAGCTTTTGTGTGCCACATTTATTTAATGGATTGTTCTAATGACTTTTTATTTAGTACCATCATCAGGTTAACATTACAATTTGTCCAGTACTTTGGTTCATGCCTAAATACATGCAAAACTAATGATGTTCCCAAATGTCTCAGCTGTACTTCATACTTAAAACTTTTTAAACATGAGACGTGTTTTCGCAAAAAAATTTAATGGTTTGCATATCCAAACTAAATCCAGATTATCTCCTCAACCACAACGGCTATTTGAACCATTTCAAAAGGTATAATATACAGAAAACACTTGTGAGACTAGTTAAGAGGTTCATATAGCAGTATATGTGTTACTGGTTTATTTGTTAATGATAGAACACAGGAAAGAAAAAGAAAAAAGAAACTTCCAGGATGTATTTTCCTCTTTTAAATTTACGCTTGTTTTTCTACCATAAAATCTTGACTTTTTCTGTGTTAACAGTATCTCTGCAAAGTTTGACTTTGATTAAGTGAAGTAAAATATTTTTTGTAATTCATTTAGTGCACATTTCGTAAACCATAGTTTTAGATCCGCTGAGCGCTAAAATGCCCTAACTTTCTTCCTGGACCTTGGACGCCTATGGTTCAGGGTCTGTTGTGTTAACCCTTCAACCTGAGGCTAGGCAGGAACCACACAATATGTTTTGTCATTGAACCTTTATCAGGGTGCTTGAATTTTTTATATTTTTTTGTTTGTGTCTGAACAGTATTTATAGTGCCTACAGTATATTTTCTTATTATGAGAAGATATTTAATTTGAGTCGTTTCATACATACAGAGTTTTAAGTTTTGAGTAGTCCGCCCATTTCCAGTCTCCTTCATTGTCAATGTCAGACAGTCCGATCCAGTAGTGTGTGTACAGCCCACCCATCCTAATGACCTCCACGGCATCCTAAGAACGTATGGCATCCACATTTGTTGTGAATATTTTGTGACAACAACAACAATATTAAAATACAGAGAACAAAACATACACAAAACCTCTTACATGCTGTTCTTTGGTGGTCAAGATGGCAAGATGGGCGCCTATCTCTGTACACTTATTTGTACTATTAAAATAGTCATACTGATGAAGAGGCATTGATACCCTTCAGGGCACGCGGTGCATTTGATCGTTGTGGGAGAGTGCATGTATTACAAAGCCTGCTTAACTAAAGGGAATACATATGGGATTGTCCACATGCACCTGCAGGAGCCGGAAAGAGGAAAGTCCAGTACCTGGAGCTGAGCAGCTGGTTGCCCGGTTGGAGAATTGGATACACAGGAGTCTGTAGTGATTCATCAACAAGTTAAGTTTCATCTTCAGAAAGGACCCCTCTTCCTCGGGAGTGTCTGCAGCTTGAGAGAAGGCTCCAGAAAGCAACAGCCCGATGAGAGCATAGAGGACAGTGTGCCTGAAGACAACAAAAGCATATACAACATTAGTTTAAATGCAGATCCACACATGTGTGCACACTAGGGGCGTAAATATTAGGTAGTGCTGTTGCACTGAGGCCTGCAAGGTGGGGGGGCCCACAGAGCCGGCCCTCCGGAGGAACAGGCCCTTGTGAGTAATTCAGATTGCCAGGAATATGCCTTTTGAAAAAAGGAGGATACAGTAGCAAAGCTCCCCAAACTGGATTCCTTCGTCGCAACTACCTTAAGCCATTGGTGGACATTGTTTAAGGGTGCACTTACCGTTCTTTTTGATGAGGGTCATCATGTCTGTCGGCTCGTAGAATGTCGCAACACTTTGGCTTACTCTCTCTGCCCTCTGGGTGTTTTATAGAGCAAGGGATTGAAAGTACAGACTGGACAAATCAGACAATCAGACAAACTCAGATGGTGCAATATCTTGTGGCCAAACCCCATTGATGACCTGCCATATTGGAGTGGATTAAACAAACATTTCATGATGGAGCTCTGGCATGCATTTTTCCATTACGTGAGCAAAGACAAATACGTTTTTTAAGAATTGGCAAAGATGGAGTAATGAAAAGTACGACTCAGCATTAATCAGCGCTGTGTGTGTCTATTTGTTTCTGTGTTGAGAGTTATTTGTATTCTCTTCGTTAGTGGAGCAGCTGCAACAATATCACCTCTACACCACACACACACACGCACCAGATGCCCACTCTGTTGCTTCAACAGACTGTCAACATGTATATGTGTTTTTTCTTTGCTATATGTCCCTTTTTTTCTTTTTCTTGGCACCTAATTCCCCCAGCCATTGTCAGCTATTCTTTTTCATGCGGTTTTGTTTTTTAAACCAGACTAATTAAAGCAGAGAAGGATTATTTAGTGTTGATTATGTCCGTGTTTGTTTCAGGGACTACTGCGCTAAAATACTGTGCTTGTGAGGACACACTCATTTAAAACAAACACCACTGGGGATGTACGTGCTTGATCTATTAACACCACACACACACACACACACACACACACACACACACACACACACACACACACACACACACACACACACACACACACAGAAGCTATTGAATACAATTTTAGTATCTCAAAATGATGACTTGTGACAAGAGAAGATAAAAAATAAACTCAATGTTTTTTCAACCTTTAAAAAAAATCGTATTTCTGTTCTGACTCACGCCCACAAAATGTGCAATCACACAACTTTCCAGAATCAGTGCTTCTCTCAAAACTGAGCACGTGAGTGAGAGAACTACCGGGATTTCGCAATACAGGGAAAGTTGACAGTGAAACACCACAGCAACAAGCACACATACACCACACAGAGCCAACGGTGTGAAGAAAGCCTCTCCAACTCTGGATTCTCTGTTGTCTTCTCTTTTCCAGAAAGAGTGAATATTATTTAGTTGTAAGTACAGACAGTTTAACTGAGCACATTTGTTATAGCACTGCAGCGGTGCTGTGGGCAGGGGGACCTGCCTCGATAAATCAACCACCAGCGACAAATTTAATTTCAACGAGAAATATTGGTGCTTTGGAGAGGAGATATCAAAGTCTTTAGGGACCAGAGGAGGTGCAGTACAAAGAGAGACATAGTGTTAACAACAGCATCAAAGCCATGGAGGAGAGAGAAAACTACAGGAACCTGCAGGAGTTCACAGAGGAGCCGACCCCTGGAGGGAACAGGCTCATTATCCAACATGACAACGGTATTGTGTGTTTATGTGACAACAATATTGAGAGATGGCATGTGTGTAAAAGCCAGTGGTGAAATATCATGTAGACATAAGTACCAATACTCAGGTACTGTGAACATTCTGAATTACTTGTACTTTACTTATATTCTTTGTAGTGTAAAGTCTACTTCACTTGGCTACATTTCAAAGGAAAATGGTATACTTATTGTACTCAATAATAGTGGTGATAGAACTATTCAGATTATTTATTAAAGTAAAAAGTAGCAATAACTGTGTCTGTATGTAAAAATACCACATTTAAATTGAAAGTCTTCCATTCAATTTTTACTTACGGAAACGTACTGTCTATGTATTATCAGCTAAATGTTCTGAAAGTATAAAAGTAAAAGCTCTCACTAAGCAGGCAACATGGGCTTTATTGTTGTTACAATATCATATATTAAACTACTGAATGATTATTACTAATCCATGAGTATATAAGAAGCATAGGTGGTTGTCCTATCTCTGTTGTGCTATTTAATCTACTGTATAACATCTGGTACATTCACTCAACTCCACCACATTTGAGAGTGGAATATTGGAATTTCTACTTCACTACATTTATCTGACATTTTTAGCGACTAATTACTTTACAGATTATGATTACATACATGATGATGCATACGAACAAAACATTTTTCCATTAATATATGTAGTATGATGCATTGTTGTAAAACAAAACGATATACAATAGATCAAATCTGAACAATATAGTATATGACAGTAAGATGCTGCCTCAGTTGATGGTTGAAGTGCATTTTGCTAATTATATTTATGTACTTATACTGAAGTAAGATTTGAAATGCAGGACTTTGACTTGTAATTAGAGTATCTTTACAGAGTGGCATTGCTACTTTTACTTTTTTAGATCTGAATATTTTGCTACTGCTGAATCTGTCTACATGCTGCAGAAGCATTTTTGTGTTTGTGTGCATTTGTGAGTACCCACTTGACCTAACTTTAAGCAAATGTATGTGTTATCTTTTGGGAATAGTAAAACCAACAAAGCTAAATTCTGGATGAACGCTTATCCTCCACAATCTCTTTTTACTCAAAGGCTGAACTCTGGGCTTCACCACGGGATTAAAAATGGTAAATTGACAGTTTCCATGTTTTGTGTCTAATCAGGCTCCCAGGGACTGAAGCGGCGCATTGAGTGTTTGAGGAGTCGGCCTGCTCTCCTGATGATTATTGGCTTTTTGGCCTCCATCTGCGCCAACATCATACTCACTGTGCTCTGTAAGTATAAACAACCTGCCCTCCAGTCTGAGTATGTATATCTGCCTGTCTGTCTCTCTCTCTCTGTGAGGCTCTCTCTCAATGATTATTTTCTCATTGTATCAGCTCAGTGCGCTTTTGGACACCTATAATTGGCAATAACAAAGATAAAGCGCTCCTCTCAGTCCGGTGAGGGTCATATAATAGAAAAAGCACAAAGTCCATAATTGTGAAATATTTCTCCTGCAGGGCCAGCAGGCTCTGGCAGCTCAGCCTGATAATGTGCTTGTGAGGACACACTCATTTAAAACAAACACCACTGGGGATGTACGTGCTTGATCTATTACCACCAGACACACACACACACACACACACACACACACACACACACACACACACACACACACACACACACACACACACACACAGAAGCTATTGAATACAATTTTAGTATCTGAAAATGATGACTTGCGACAAGAGAAGATACAACATAAACATATAATACTTTCTATTACAATATAGTGTCAGAAAAATGATTTAATTCTACCTTATAAATATGGCATAGAAGCACATATTATGTTTCATGACAAATCAGCCAATATCCCTTGCAGTTAAATATTTCTATTGTGTTGTGAGCTAGATCATCTGATAAAATAAATGTTTGCACTTTACGTAGGTATACTCTTTATTTGCTCTGTTAAGTGCAGAGTAAACAGCATCTGACATCATTTTTTTAATACTGTTCCTGGGTCTATCATCATGTTTTTGTGTAACCTATGTGTTAACCACATTTAACCTTACTGCAGCACCTGAACCTGTATAATACATGTGACAGGTAATTTATGTGATTAGTTTTTTTTTTTTTTTATCAAGAATGACTTATTATTTAAAAAAACGCAAACTCTGATATGAACGAAAGCAAAATGTTCAGTAATTTATTAAAAGTAGAAAACCTATAAAAGGACAGTGTGTGTCTCTTTTACTCTGAACCTGATCAGTGACAATATTTTGTTTTCAAGTTTCATCCTGAGATGTTGTCTGTCCCATTGAAAGTATTGTTTTCATAAAAGCCACATAAATACATGTCTATTCTTTTTATTAATGACATATTCTATCAATTACTCTTCTTAGAAAACATCAGCTAAATATGTTTTTAGTAGGCAAAGGGGAAGTGGCAGCATAAACAGAGGAAACACAAATGTGGAAAGATATCTGGCAATGAAACCAAAGAAAGTTCATATTGTAAATGATTGTAGATGATTTCAGCCGCAAGGGAGCTCACATAAACTCAATTATCTCCAGAAACAGCAGCAGTAAAACCAGAGATTCACAGACTGTATAGAGGAGATTCATATTTTTAGAGGGAGAAGTCAGTGGTGGGTGAAAACACAACAGGATGACGAATGCATACGTTTTTGTCAGGCTTTTGTTGATGGCAATGTTGGTCCACCCCTTTGGTCCAGACTGGTCTATAAATGTTAACTATCTATCTTCCTTGTCAGTGATCGGCCGGCCGGTGCCAGGTGCCCCCCTGGACTCCTCATCTCTGGGTTTCAAACTGAACTCGGCACAGAGACGTTACATCCAGCTGTGTGAGGACTACGCCACTCTGGGACAGAGCTGTTCAAAGACAGGTGGCGGGATGTATATCAAACATGCAGACAATCTTAATTTCCTGCTGTCCTTGATTTGCTGTTAACACTCTCACTTTTTCATATCTTGCCCTCTTTATCTCATCAATAGTTAAGCCGTGCAGGGAGTGTCCGGAAGGCTGGCTTCATATCGGGGATAAGTGTTACCAATTCAGCGATGACAAGCTGGACTGGCGAAAGAGCAGAGATAGCTGTGCAGCTATGGGCAGCCATCTTACCATACTGCACACCATGGAACAGCATGTGAGTGTGTGTGTGTGTGTGTGTGTGTGTGTGTGTGTGTGTGTGTGTGTGTGTGTGTGTGTGTGTGTGTGTGTGTTGGGTATGTGTGTACTGAACACATCTCATTGTATCAGCAAACTTCATAGACAGAAATGAACAACTGCTGACCGGCACAGGTGTTTCTCGTTCCCCTTAATTGGGTCAGTTACTGTGTTGTTTACTGTGTGCTGTCCGTGGGAGCGTGCTTGTGCGCGTGTGCATGAATGTGTGTTTGTGTGTGTGTGTGTGTGTGTAAGGACAGGAAACCCAAAGATATCTTTTGCAAGGCAAGGTCACATGGTCTTTACTTTTGCAAAGGCATAGTTTAAGACAGGAAGTTAGATTTAAGTTACAAACTGAATATGCCTTTTTCCCAGCAGACATTTTGACAATAGCTTTGTTATATTCAAGTAGCTTAGTAAGCCATGATAGCGTGACAGTGAACAAGCATGCACCGTACCAGGACCCTGAAGATGAAGAGCCTTCATTTTATTATTTACACTTGTGCTTTTCCTACTCTGAAAAGCAAACAATTAAGTACATAATCAAAGCACAAAAGTCTCAGGTCTATAGCCCTGCTCACTAATGGTCCATCCACAATGGTGATTTCCACTTTATTCGTCTGATTAAACCATAGATTGTATAAAAGGATTAAACCTCTACTAAGGAATGTGTGGGTGCTCTATACTGACACCAGAGAGACTCCCCTTTTCGCTCTGCAACACCTTTTTTAGGGACGGGGCAAAGTACACCTTTATCAACCTTTGTATACATTGAGTTCATTGACCAAATGCAACAGGGCCTTGTTTACAGCGGACCTTTTGACCTTTTATCATAGTAAAAGAACCGTTGGAGATAAGGAAATTGATGATTAGCTGCTTCAGTGTCAGGGTCCTGGTATCGACTCACTGTGACAAAATTTTTTTGTGTTTTAGCACGATTGGAAAATTCCCTTGCCATCTAAATATAGGGCTGTCAAAGCGTTAAGACATGGTCTTAGAGTTAAGATAAAACAAAAAGGGGTATGGGTTAAGGATTTAGGGTTTGGCACTAACAAAGGCATTGTGTCAATGATGTGTTTTTTTGTGTTTCTTTACTTTCAGGACGCTCTGGAAGAAGAAGCTAAGAGGATCGGATTTGATTACCACTTCTGGATCGGCCTGTCTGACATAGAGAAGGAAGGAGACTGGAAATGGGTCGACAACACCACTTTGCAACACAAGTACCATCTGATTTAATATTTAATGCAGTACATTATTTATTTGTTTATGTTTTATTTTAAAATTGCTGAATTCATTTTACATTTTCAATGACACTGAATAAACTGTTCAGGGATAACCCAAACCATCCAAAGCAAAATAAGCTGCCTGTTTTACCTGGCCTATAGATAGAATATACGGAAATACGGAAATACTAGATGTACAATCTTGTATTACAACCTCAGACAAGAGAGTTACAAAATGTCATGAATGAATCACAGGCTTTGGTTGGTTGGGTGGGGTGAGCTTGTTTTTCACATTTGTGAAAAAATGTCCACAGTTGTTATTTATAGCTTACCCAATCCATGTGTCCTCCTCTCTCCGTCTGTCACAGATACTGGGATCAGTGGAGCTCAGAGCCAAATAACCATCAGTCAGGAGGGGAACATGGAGAGGACTGTGCCACCTTAGACAGCCATGCAAAGACATGGTTTGATGTTCCTTGTGAAAACATTTATAAAAGGATCTGCCAGATGGATGTCATTCAGCTCAACTGAATCCCAATACTACTGAAAATACTGCAGAAATGGGAGGTCTGGAACTATAGGGTTGTGAGAGAAAAAAAAGTAATGGTTACAAGATTACAGAAAACATAACTCTGACCAAAAGGTCATTCTTGTGACGTACAACATATGCGCACAGGATATTTCTTTGTTTTTTTACTGAAGGTATAGTTGCTGAAAATATGTTGAATTGAGATAAAACATGTTGGGGGGAATTTAAAGATACTATATAATTTAGTATTGCACACATTTTAGATTGAGTGCCAATATAATGTTTTTAAACACAACATTTGACAATGACAATCAGCTAGCCCAAAATGTTTGGAGTGTGCCAAAAAATAATTAATGAGCCTACTATTAAATTCAGCTTTGAATGTCAGGTCATCCAGGTCACACATTAGAAAACATTCTTTATGTTGCAAAGCTGGATGCCAGTAATAATGTAATTGTGTTCTAGAAATGTGGGTTTCTGCTGCAATCTTTGGAAGAGATCGAAGGAAATGCTCAACTCAAAACTGAGCTCCAAATTATTTCAGAAATATCATTTAATATTTCGTTTTACGATTGTTTCCCCGTTAAATGTACATAACAAGAGAGTGGGAGCATTTTAATTGTCTCTCAGCGGCTCTCAACATGGTGAGGCATTAAGCCGGCGGATCATAGTTAACGGCGCTAACAGCACTAACAGTACAAACCACGGCAAACATGCTGACCAAGCTAAGAGTGTTTAAGGGGGATCCGGCGTGTGGATGCTACGCTTCCGCTACAACGACGCTATCAGTAAACAGTGCTGAGCGGCAGCTGTGAGCTAGCCAGTGGGGAACGCTCACGTACACAAAAGAGTTTTCAGTTCCTCCAAGACATTCATATTTCTTAATAAGATAGACACTCTGTCCAATGTCAATGAAACACCCTGGATTCAATAGAGTGCAACGCAATAATATATTGACTGTGTATCAAAATGTATACAGCAAATATCAGTTCCATACATTATTGTATCAATAGCCCTTTTCTTTTAACCATATTTGGAGTTGTTTTTCACAATACAACACTGTCTTATCTGGCGTCTCTAATTTGGGTTTTTTGGTCAAACTGACTGAAAAGGAGCTTCTCACGGATAATGTATTATCATCAAAATCGCTGTAATCTCTCAGTGAAACTTAAAACATTGATTGATTTGCATTGTAACTAAACATATCCCATGTTACATAAAACTGGACACACATTAGATGAATAAATGCAGGTGATATAAGATAAGTAGTCTTCAGTAAAATACATCTTAATGGTTGGCACAGCTATGTCAAAAAGCAAAGAGAAGTTTGGATAACAACTATATCCTCTATATATCTTTAAGTTGTTTGTTAATGCTGTAAATGTTGCATTTGCTCCTCTAAGATGATTCATAATAGCTTTCATGTGTTAGACTTTTGGAATTAAATGTATGTCAATCAAATTGTCTATTGTTTAATAATCTGTGACATCCATTCCACACATCTCACAAACAGGATAACCAGCTGAAGTCTCATCAATTATGTAGCTGCATCCTCCTACTGTATTGAAACAAGGCTCACAACCACAGACTGTATGCTCACAACATGTTTACATTGCATTACATTTCATTTAGCTGACGCTTTTATCCAAAGTGACTTACAATAAGTGCAATTCAACCATGAGTACAAACTCAGAACAACAAGTGCCATTTAAGTGCTACTAACGTGCTACTACGGAGCTACTTTCCTTATTCAAGGTGTAGTTGAAAAAGATGTGTTTTTAGTTTGCGACGGAAGATGTAGAGACTTTCTACTTTAGCTTGTGACGACTTAAAAATGAAGTCTACTTGTTTTGACCCCTTGTCACATTTTAGGGCCTAAGTGTGGACGTGTGTTGGCGAGCTCATGGATTAAAAAGTATTTCACTTTATAGACAAGAGACAATACAGAAGACAAATGTCCTCTCCTAAATCGTTTTTTTAAACCCTCTGATTTATCTCGGTACTCCTGACCTCCAGTTTGTTTACCACCGCTGAGTAACGTATTGATCTCGACTGTTCCCAGTGTGAATCAGATCAACGCTAGGTGTCACTGTTCTCTCGGATCCGCTCATACAGACGCTGATTGACAGCAGCACTTGTCCCGCCTACTTCACTTTTACCGTCCAATCAACGGTTACGTTGCTTTGTTGTCGTACGTGTCCTAACAGCGGAACTGAACACTCGAGAGGGAGGCAATCTGCTAGAAACCAACACAACAAGGTACATTTGGACACATATTTAACACTTTTGCGGTAGCACTTATTTGCGTGTTTTACTTACTAGTTACTTCTGCAGTACAGTGGTGTGATTTAAACGACTAGAAAGTCTAAAAGTGAGCTGAGGCCTAACGTCAGCGGATACGCGAAGCCTTCGGATGGTTAGCCGTTAGCAACGAGCTAGCGTGACACATTGAGACCGAATATTGACTGACATACATTTGAATGAGAACTAATAACATACAAACTAACTCTTACCTGAACACGTAACGATGAACACGTTTAGTAAATTAAACGCTTCGTCTGTCATTTGCATGAATGTCTGTTGACGCGGTCGTTCTTTAGCTTGACCGATAACCGGCGTTAAACTACCGTTGAAAAAGGGAGTGAATTACCTTTAAAGACCACTTTAGGTTTCGGTTTAAATGTAACTTAACATGTGGTTTTAGATGCTCTCGTGAAAGTATATTACTGTCTGAGACTTCACAAATAGTAATGTCATCACAGTCACACTCTCTTGGATGCAGTATTTGTAAACACGTGTTCAAGTTAGCGAAAATGTGTGTATTTGTGGATGTTTTACGCTAATTTTGATAAAATGTACTTCACCACACGGTCATTGTATAGTAGAAATTGTTGACTCTTCCCTTTGTGAGCAACAGAAACTCGACAATATCAGTTTTTAATATATATTAAGTTATTAGTGGATTAATTCAACGGTCGATCAACAAACACTGACAAATATTCCCTAAATTATCTAAAGGGATTGCAGTTTCTCTTGGCTAAAATGAATTTTAAATATTATTAATTTAAGTTTTAGATTGTTGATTGGATTAAGCTAAACAACCAATCTGAAGGCATCACCATGACCTCTGGAGAATTGTGATATTTTTGATACTTTTCTAATTATGTATGTACTCAATCAAATAATGGAAGAGACAATTGACTGCTTAATCAATAACAAAATTGATCTCGGCCCATTCTTCATACTTAAATTACACAATAATATAATTTGATCTCACAGTATTTTGTATTATAAAGAGACATAATATATAACAGCCATCTTCTCCTTTCTGAAAAACAAATCTATAAATAAGTAGTTTTCTGATTGACACTGATATAACATTTTCCAGTGGGTATACCTTTGCTCCTGCGTCTATGCATTTTTTGCCTTTTTATACCTCAGCACTGTCAACAGCTGTGGCAAGAGGTGTACTGTTTTCAGGTTGTCCCTCTGTCTGGCCATCCCTTTGTCTGTCCCTCCATCAGTCCCATTCTCGTGAACACAATATCTTAGGAACACCTGGAGGAATTTTCTGTAACACTTTATTATAACTGCACACTATGAAGCATTAGTTAAGTATGAGTAAACACTTGATTCATCATTTATAAAGCATTGTTCCACACTTTATAAATTATGGATTCACCAGTTGTAAATTAAGTATTATATGCAGTTGTTATATAGTGTTACTGGAAATATTCTTTTTAAATTTGGCTCAAATTCTTTTTATTATTATTTGAATTTTGTTCAACGGTCAAGGTCACAGACATGTTTTGGGCCATGATACAAGAATAAGAGTAAAGAATAAAATGGTGAAGTGATGCCATTTTAGACAGATGTAAACTGCAGCTGCAACAGTGCTTTCACAAGACTGGGACATTGCAATAATCGCATCACCACTGCCAACATGCAGTTAACACCTTAACATACATTTTTACCTTTTGTGTTTCCCCTTCAGTAGCTTTAAGATTATTACTCATCCTTTCCCAGACTGTTCCACAGCTTGTTTCAACTCTTTAATGAAGCCTTGTTTACACTGAGTGATGTGATCCATCCACTGCTAGATGTGTTGGGAATAAATTTTTCCTCATTTCCCTACAGTTCAGGAGCCATATTCTCTCAGAACTCTTAAAATGTCTAGCAAGGAGTCTTAGTTTAAGAGTGATTTAAGGCAAGGCAAGTTTATTTGTATAGCACATTTCAACAACAAGGCGATTCAAACTGCTTCACATAAAACCATTAAAAGCATCAAAACGTAATGCAGAGAAAACAGGATTTAAAACAGTTAAGAAAACATTAAAACAGTCAAAAAGCAAAATAAAAATGGAATAAAAGTTGCAGTACAGTTTAAGAAATAAAATGCAGTAGTGAGATGCAGCAATTGGATCTGGATCAATTAACAAGTAACAGCAAACAGAAAAGTCTTCAATCTGGATTTTAAGGAGCTGAGGGTCTCAGCAGACCTGCAGCTTTTAGGGACCTTGTTCCAGATATGTGGAGCAGAAAAGCTGAATGCTGCTTCTCCATGTTTAGTTCTGACTCTTGGAACAGAAAGTAGACTCGTCCCAGACGACCTGAGGGGTTGGGATGGTTCATAAGGTAGCAGTAGTTCACAAATATACTTAGGCCCTAAACCATTCAGTGCTTTATAAACCAGCTGCAGGATTTTAAAGTCAATTCTTTGTTTGACATGAAGCCAGTGCAATAGCCTCAGAACTGGAGTGATGTGATCCACTTTCCTGGTCTTAGTGAGGACTCGAGCTGCAGCGTTCTGAATCAGCTGCAGCTTTCTGATTGACTTTTTACAGAGGCCTGTGAACACACCGTTACAGTAGTCAAGTCTACTGAAGATAAATGCATGGACAAGTTTCTCCAAATCCTGTTGAGACATAAATCCTATAACCCTTGATATATTCTTCAGGTGATAGTAGGCTGATTTTGTAATTGTCTTGATATGGCTGTTCAGGTTGAGGTCTGAATCCATAACTTCACCTAGATTTCTGGCTTGGTTTGAGGTTTTTAACATCAGTGATTTGAAGCTGAGCGCTCACTTTAAAGAAACTTCTCAGAGCAACTTTGACAAGGAAGGGACTGAATCTTTAATCGAGGAGGTGTGGTTGACCCTGTTTCTGGCTATGATGCATTATTTTAAAGAGAAAAGAAAAAGGATAATTGCACTTTTTGTGATAATGGATATAGAATGAACAGCAAAACAATGTGCATAATCATAGTTTTATTTATATTCAGACATGGTGTCATTATGAATACCATTTTATGTAGTGACATCTCACGCATTGTAAATCTATGAACCAGCTAACACTGAGGAAGATTTTGAGTTGCCAAAGCTTTCAGTGTATTGATTTCTGGCGTTATAGCGAAATGTGAGCGTATTGCTGATGAGATTGGCCACAAATATCATCACAATCTTTCTTTCAATCATTTTATTTTCAGTTTATACAGGTTACACACTACCTCAAACTAGGCAAGGAAAAAAAGAATAATACATAACATAGCATAACGACCAACTATACGAACAATCAGACTAGGACAGAAAACATACAAGAAAACAGACATAAATCCCAGCAATATGTAGTCATTCAGTGTTTGGTGTATATTTCTTCTCCTTCTTTGTCTTGCCACCATTTCTCCTCTGCTTAAGAAACTCTTCGCCTGTCAGAAGTCCGCCTTCCTCCTTACAGTTTTTCACCTCTTTAGCTTGGTGAATATATTTTATCTCATTAGCAAAACAGCACACATCTGTCGAAACACAGTTAAATCCATATTAAAATATTTCACAAAGTTGCACTTCATTAAAAGTGTTTTTTAGTTATTTTTAGATCCATTTAAGGTCCACTTTGGTTGAAGAGGATAGGGTTGCAATGAACTATTATTTGCACTGTTGATTATTTTTGGCAGCAAAAATAATAGCAAAACAATCGCTGAATATTTTGAATGGTGTTTGTGGTGCACGTTGTACCAAACAAAGAGAACAGACAGTGTTTTTTGTACAATTTATTTTTGTTGGCATGATTTACAATTATACATTGATGACAATAACGGGCCAAATGAATTGAGAAGAGTGAAGTCATTATCTAAGGTCTTTACTACAAGGCAAAACAATTCATCACAATGAGTTACTATGTGTCCCTTTTGCGCCTTGAGATCCTTGGAATTATCACCCTAATCGTTGTTTTCCTAGTTATTGTAGTAATGTTGGCTGCAACACATAACTTCTCATCTGTTCAGCTTGCTTGAGAATGTGCTCTTCACGGCTCACTTTTAGATGTGCATCAGATTTAGGATGATACAATATATTCACACCCGCTGCACTGACTGTGATGAATAAGACGAGTCTTAGCTCAGCAGTTGGTATCCAGACTCTCTGTTGCATTATTTTAAGGAATAGCCTCAGGTAATACAAACTGTCTGATGAAATTGCAATAATTGTATCATGCATATGTAAAACTAAAATTCTTCTGTGTCCCAAGATGCATTTGCTTGGATTAAGATATCTTAAAATATCCCATCAAAGTCAACAGGACAGCTTCTTAAATTGGGATATTTGTCAGTTAAGGCACTTTTGTATTGGAAGGAACGCACAAATAGATTCAGACATCTTGCCCATGCTATTTAAAAAAAATATTTGTGTCATTTATACTATAAAGCTTGTGGATTACAAAGGTAGCGTCAGGCCAAAGTACAGACTCGGGGAATGGTCCTGTTTTGTTTTTATTTTTTTGCTTGTTTTTCGGGATTCACTTTCTGGAGACTACAGATACATACACACTAATATATGTGTTAATACTGGAGTTTTAAAACAATTTACATCTGCACAGGTGTTTCAGCATTGGGATTTCCGTCCGAACTGGCACACCTGAAAACAACTATCGCATGATTATTTACGTACACCGGTTATGTCGGTGTGGGTGTTAACAGTAAGTGAATTGGTTGTGGATGGAGATCATTTACAATTTTAAACCCTGGTTTTAAACGGAGACGTATTGGTGTGAATGTAGCCTAAATATCTGCTCGAGACACAGGCAGATTCCTATCAGGTAATTATTCTGGTGTTGTCCAAAGTGCATCTGTATTGTGTATGCCGGGAATTGGGTTTGATGAATAAACATGGGCTGTTTGCATTCATTTCCCTTGTTGCCTGCGTTGGTGCTACCCAGTGCAGCTACTCCTCCACTGTCTGAGTAGCTCTTCAGGTAATTTGAGGGTTAAGTGTGCTTCTGTCAAGAGTACTTGGCTGCTGTGCATGACAAGGAGACCTACGTCCTGGGGAGTCATAGTGCTCCTTGATAGAGCTTTGCAATAGTCTTTATGGTAGATTGTGATATGCTGTCCCTCAGTGCCATTTTTCAGATGGCAGAGCCGAGGCGGTAACAGAAATGTAATTTCCTTGATTTTTATCTGGACATTGTTCACAACGCTGCGGCTCTGATGTGTCTCTCTGTAGTACTTTAGTCTAACCTGCTAACCTCTTTGTCTCCTGTGTCCCCTGGCACCAGATGGAGGTGGAGCAGCTCCTGTCTCTGTCAGGCCCAGCTCTGGCCCAGGCTATCAGCTCTCTGCTGGAGACCCCGGGCCTCTACGTCTTCTCTGACATCCTGGAGCTGCCTAATGTCAGAGAGGTAAACGCACGCTCGCACTTCATCTTCCTCACCCGTTGTGTCTTTAGGGAGCTTTTCAGACCTGGCATGAAAATAAGCCACAGGTGTTAATTTATCCAACACACATTAAGAATCTGATCAACCAAATCACATTCAGACAGGTCAGTGATGCATGTGACCACATTGTTAGTGCAGTATCCACACAAGGCTACCTATTGACCACATTGGACCACATTTATCATCTATGCATGTGGACATGTGTATACATTTGTGCGTCAATGATCAAAGTCATGACTACCCTCCCTCCTTCCGCCTAGAAAAATTTCTTGTTTGTGTAAACATTCCTGGCAATAAACGGTTTCTGATTCTGATTCAATCAACACACACACATATATATATATATATATATATATATATATATATATATATATATATATATATATATATATATATATATGAGAGAGAGAGTGTTCCTGAGCGTGATGCTGCTATCGGTTTCAAAAAGTACACTACCAACATATTGCGTATATTGTATGATACATTTGCATGAGAATACGCAGTTAACACCCTATTTTGGAAGTGAAATGCTGCTGTTAAAAGTAGAGTAAGATTGTACTGCACCATTGCTCCATTCTTTAAGAAAGGGCTTAAAAAGGATGGAGAAAACGCCAGACATGGGGGGATATTTACAAAGGATTTGTGTCCCTTTCTATGCACTGAACAGTTAAATTGCATTTTTTAGTTTTTTTCCAAAGGACTGTACCAAGGTTTTGTGCAGGTGAAAGGGAAGACAAAGCAGCATTGCTGTAAAATGCATACAACAACATAGCTTCAACACAAAGCTTGACCTCTAGGTTTTCCTCAGTGGTTTCCTGCTTCAATATGTGTTTAGCTATTTGTTTTGTCAAAGGACCTTTAAAGTAAAAAAAAAAAAAAAAAAACACATTAATTTGTATATTTCATTCTATTACTAATCTGTAGTTGAGCTAATAACATTGGCTATTTATAATATATCTTCACATACAGTCTTCCTCTTGGGGGATGATGCATTTCCAAAAGTTTATTTTTTTCAATTTCAATATTAGGTTCACACCTAAATGCAAAATAGCAGTTTGGTCAACTTTGTAGATACCCCACTAGTGTTAACTGTAAATGGTGCGTTTTTTTAAAGAATTAGTAGTAATAGAAAAAATACATTATAGTCGAGAGTCTTGCAAGAGAAGGGACAGGCATCAGCTGATGGCTTCCAGTCAGCCAAAAGGAAACTCTATAACAATTATTCTTCTGTTCACTGGAGACAGATCAGACCAAAACACCCACTGGGTGAGTAGCAGCATGGATGACCACAACCCAATGTAGCCACCCAGTTGTGCCTTGTGCACCAGTTTAAAACCCAGCATTTTGATGGGTCTCGCACCCTGCTTAGTTATTGAAAGTAAATGTTTTTTTAAACTGTCGATGCGGACAGACAATCACTTGTGACCCGGCATACTAGCAGCATGTAGTCACACAAATGGGCCATTTCAGTGACACTCCCACACCGCCGCACACCCCTGTGCTTATTATCTGCAACGCCTGATGTGGTGAATGCAGCCTCACTCTCAAAGAGTCTCAGCAAGACTCAAATTGCAGTTGCACAGTTGTTATGTAGAGTCTCATTACTTCTGTGTTCTGCCAGTTCATTTTTTCTTTCTCCTCATCTTCCTTCTCTACCACAGATGGAGAATGGCCCTCATGCACCGATGTACCAGCTCCTCAACCTCTTTGCCTATGGAACCTACTGCGACTACAAAGGTAATGCAGTGGCAGCACAGTGTAAATAAGTAATAGGGCGTCCCTGCAACTCTTTATTATTAGCTGTATTTTCTTTGTTTGCGAAGCAGGTACCTTTACACGCGCTTTAAACACCGTCACCTGAGACACTGCAGGCAGGTTATTACAGACAAAATTACTAGTGTGCTTTTATCTGTTTGGGAAACTTTTCCTTAAGTGTTCTGATTGGCTGATGATTGTCTGTGTTGCAGCAGTGCTGGCACAAATGGGCAGTAAACTAATCTTTTGTGACTTAATTTGCCGTCTGTGTAATGCGTCGGGAAGCTTCAACAAGAAGTGGAATGTTAATTATGTCTAATTTTATGCTGAACATCAACCAATAGCCTGGAACATTTTTTTAGCCTACTTTATTGTTCCGTTCCCTTTGGAGTCACGCCGACAGGAAGCACATTTACTTTCATAGAGCTGTGTAGTGAAGCCCTTAGAGGAGCTGTCAGAGCTGCTTTCTCGGAGGGTGTGAGTCCTGTCACCAGGGGAGCATAGCAGCAGTAGTCATGGTCGCTGGGGACCGACTTCCTCCCGACTATGTTCTCAGGCTGCTTAAAGAGCCTTACACTTACCTCCGTGTCCCTGTATGACATTACACTTCAAAGTAATAAGTAGTACCTCGATTATGTGTGACTGTTTGACCCTCAATAAGTGACACTTACACACTACTCTGGTACATTTTTCCTTATTGTGTCTCTTTTTTACTATTTCATGTCCTTGTGTGCTGCTGTAGAGAGAGCTGCATCTCTTCCAGAGTTGACCCCCGCTCAGAGAAATAAACTTCGCCATCTGTCCATCATCAGCCTGGCATCTAACCTCAAGGTACTGCTTCATTCTTTTACTCATCACATTGTTTTGTTTATACCGCTTATGTGGCGCGGTGTAAAAACTCCGGTGCTGCACAATTTAGGTAGTTCTAAACAATTCATTATGAATTGCCCGGAGAAGATGATGGGAGAGGGCAGAACAGGTACCAGCAGCCTGTGAGAAGTGTTGCTGTTGTTGAAAAAGTCAAGGCGTAAAATGTAAAAAGTGTCGGTGGCCCACATTTTGAGCTCTGAATATGTGGAATACCTATAAATATCTTCTTTTTTCAAGATAGCTCTCTCAAATATTTATTTTATATTACAAATATATATTGTTTTCTTGCATAATCCTACCAAATGATCGCGTTTGCTGTGTTCCTTTACTGTGCGACACGTGAAGGTTCAGGTCGGTTTCCTGACAAAAAAGTAATGTGTGTTTTGAACATTTACGTTTTAGTAGAAACCCCTAATACAAGTATGAACCTGAAAATTCACTTGATATGTCTCCTTTAAACTTGTGGCTGTTTTATATCAGCTAAATTAAAATTGCAGAAACCAAAAAGCTTTTCAGTCTCAAGTTTCTCAAGAAAGAGCACTTCTGCTCATGTCATTTTAGACTTTTTACCCCTCCCTCCTTGTGCATGATAAAGTATTTAATGTTCTTTTATTAAGGCATCTCTCACTCGCACCTGCCGACCATTCTGCCATCTCATCTCCTGCCCTTTTCCTTCTCTGCTCCTGATAAATAATTGATTCATTATTCTCACCAGCTCTGTGCCGTTTTTTTTTTTTCTAAACTTAATCTCACTGTCTACTACCATTGCTCTTTTCACTCTTGCCCCTGTTTTCTCTCCTGAATATGTCACTGCTTTTCCCCGCATGTAGGAATGAACTCTCTAATTGCCCAGTGAAGGATTGCTAAATTCAAAACTCTCCTTTCACCTTTCTCTGGCACCTTTCTGTGACATTTAGACAAATAGGCAATTTTACTCTAACATTTGTTATCATTTCCCATCAAACCGTTAAATTGGAATCAAATGATCTGTCTGTATAACTTAGTTAAAAAAAGAAGATGATATGTAAAGTCTCTTCATGTTCTCCCTCCCCCCCCCCCCCCCCCCCCCCCCTCCCCCCCCAGTGCCTGCCGTACTCACTGCTTCTGCAGCAGCTCGAGCTGAAGAATGTGAGGGAGCTGGAGGACCTGCTGATCGACGCCGTGTACTGTGATATCATCCAGGGCAAACTGGACCAGAGGAACCAGCAGGTGGAGGTAGACTGCAGCGTGGGTCGTGACCTCGGCCCCAACGAGCTGCCAAACATAGTCAACACGCTGCAGGAGTGGTCAGTATCCCCTCCATGTGCCTGTGCACACACTTATTTATGTCTCAGTTATCAGCTTTCTCACTCCCTCCATGTCTTTCTCCTCTCTCAGGTGCACAGGTTGTGAGGCAGTGCTGTGTGGTATTGAAGAGCAGGTCTCGAGGGCAAACCAATACAGAGAGAGCCAGTTAAAGGTCAAAGTCCAAGTGGAAACAGAGGTTAGTCCCTCATCTCTTCAGCCTACAGTCCTACAGTCTTTCCCCCCAGAAAATCCAGTAAATGTGACTTCCCTCTTCAGCATCTTTTTATGCTTCCAGCCTCTTGTGGTCTTTTAGTTTTCTTACTGGCTGCATATTTCCTCCTTTTTTTTTTAGCATTTTGTTTGAGGGTAAGTTCATAAACACATTAAAGTATAAACATGCTGCTGTATGAATTTATCCACAAACCTGACTATTGTTATACAACCAGTGTTACTGTAATATTACATTCCCTCAGTAATGAGTAGGGTACTGGATTACAATTTCCAAATCAGTAGTTATATCGCAGTTATTACTCTAAGTACTGCTCCGTTATTGCTTTACCAGAAAGCTAATTGAGTTTTGTGCAAAGTAAGATTATGTTGTGTGTCGCGCAGGCAGGTCAGAATGCATCTTTGCATCACGTCAAGTTGAACTTTGGTGAACTTTCAGGTAAATATCGCATCGGGCACATGTACGGTACATGGTACGGGACTGTGACCTGAGGGAGAGGAAGAGATGGGCCCGGTTAGGTTTAATATTTTTAAAAATCAGTTGAAATTGGAATACTGAAGGCCAAGCACAAGGTGGTAGGCGCACAGACTGCGTGGGCGTCGCCACTTTCTATTTTGGCTCATGTGTGTCTAGCAGTGATGTGTGAAAGGGCTCGGTGAAGGAGAATATCGATCAGCCGGTGGAGGGATTTTAATTATATTCTCCAGTCGCAAGTTACTTCACTGGTCTCTCATTTTCTCAAAGACATAATGATACGCATCGTAACCGGACGTCTCATTTGTAAACTAGCAGAATAGTGAGTTATAACCGACCAGTGGGGTAGCGAAAGTATTATCGTATTAATGTTAATGTAACTTAATTACTTTTGATAGCATTACTTTACATATTACTTGCTATTACTTTATACAAAGGAGTAATAAGTCAAAAGTAACTGATGACACTTCCTGAGTAACTTAACCAACACTAAATACAACAGTCTTGTGACCCTGTCCTTTAACTCACTCACTCTTTAATTTTGAATCCATCTTCTCTTTTGCCTCAGGTCTCAAACCTACAGAAAACATTAAAGGCCAGCGCTGCCTCTCCGTCGTCAGGCCCCGCCCCTGCTGGAGCTGCCTCCAATCAGGATGCAGATCAGCCTGCAGAGCCACGAGACCCCGCCTCCTCTCAGGAACCACGACAACCAGGCAAAAAAAGTTCAAAGGTGAAAGGGTGAGTACCGTGGTGAAACCTTTTGAATTGGCAGCGTGGAAGTGCGTGGCAGCACACAGCAACACAAAATGCATGCATGACTGATGTTCTCTGGAAGTTATGGCCTTTTGAACAAAAGGAGCCAGAAAGAGTTTGCATAGAGATTGCATCCATAAAGCATGGCGAAACATCCCAGAAATTGAACACATCAAATATGTTTGGCCATGTAGAATAATTTACTGAAATTGTTTTATTCAGAATTGTTGGTGCGCTGGTAAATCATGTTTTTTTTTTTTCAGCAAGAAATGATATTTATCCCTGCAAGTCACACAATTGAACAAAAAAGCTGCAGGTGGAGTTTTTTTTTTCCCATTACGTTTCTTTTATTGCTGCTTTTGTTTTGTAAAACACTTGGTACTGTGGTTTTTGAAAAGTGCTTTATAAATACAAATTTACCTAGTTATAAACGGAGCCGTACAAAGACTACTTCAGACACTAAATTTAAGCCATTAGTCCAGTGTTCTTGTAGAGAGAGGAAGTTAATTTAACACAGAATCGCTATGTTTTTCATTTTTTTAAATAAACATTAAAAAGCCAGCTGCCGTTGTAAGTGGTTTGTCTGTGTGTGTGAACGTGTGTCTGCATGAAGTAGCTTTATTATCACATCAGTGTTTTGCAGCAGTATTCTAACCCAGCTTTCAGGGACTCGCTTCCTGTTCTGCTTCCATTCTGCCCAATTACCGATGGCTAATTTCACATCTGTCCTGGATTGTAAAATGTCACTGGATATACAAATGCCCCACGTGCTCTCCTCCTGAAAGAACCGTTCCCCCCTCCGGTGATCAAAAGAGATGTTTTGCTCGTCTGTTGTTTATGTTGTTGCCGTCGAACAGAAAGCAGTGATTATTTTCTGGCTGCGTGTCATACTCTGATGAAGCACAGAGCTCTATAATTTTCATCACTCAGCACTGCACTTCATTCAAATGAATATCCACTTGAAATCCAAATTAATGATAGCTTAACCTCAATCCTCGAATTAAAAATGAGTTTTGACACCATTTCTTTATAAAGCTATTTAAAGGACGGGACTGATATTATTAGAAATAGGTTCTTTGCGAAATTTCTTTTTAATTTGTGGAAATAGAAAATCCACTGAGATCAATTCCGATGCAAAAATACAAAATACTGACATTAGTTATCACAAAGATATTGTTGTACCGAGGTTGTATCAGTAACATGCTGGTTTGGTCATGCAAGTAGAAAGTAAACATGTAAATCATTACAGTATTTCGATAAATCCCCAAGTGCCAATGCAGTGTTTCATACTGTTTTTTTCCCCCTTCAGGCTGCGTGGCAGTGGGAAGATCTGGTCCAAGTCCAACTAAAAACAAGAGAATGAGATGTGGAGACAAGGCACTGATGGACACTATTACTGATTAACGGACATGATGGACAAACGGATGTTCATGGACACCCTCGTCACACACAATTCACAGTAAAACCAGGAAGCTTCATGGGAACTTTTCTTCTCACCAAATCTCACCTTGATGGAAACACACCGGCTGATGGGAAATGACAGGTGTGACATGCACTCTTGTAGTTGTGACTGCCAGTGTACACAAACACACACACACACACACACACACACACACAAACACGTCACTTGTAATACAGAACATGGAGACAGAACCGTCTGCAGCAGGAGTCAGTTGCCTTTGATCAGAAGCAGGATCAATGTATTCGATGTGTATGTGTGTATCATTGTTGGTTTAAAAACTTTTGTTCTTTTGGTTTAGATTGATTCTATGTTGCTTTGTATTTTTTCTCTCTGAGTTGAGACATGTATAAAATCAGAATATAAATTGTCGAGAAATAAAACGAAGCCCTGTACTTACTTACCCTGACTCTCATTAATGTCACTGTCAACTTCTTTTATTAAATGCACTTCAAAGTGCATCTCTGGAGGGTGCACAGCTAAATGTTAACTCGCAGAAGGGGGCTACCCGTTAGGAGGTCAAGCCTTTAATTAGGGCATGTCCCTAAAGAGACTAATGTATTATAGAGCTGAGGCTTCCCCTGTGCGCAACCAGCATGGCTACACACACACACCAAGCGCATTCATATTTCATACGTATGTTTTGCCCAGAGCTTCTATTTCAATGTCAAAATTGCTTGTTGGAATTGCCAGCCACCCATGTACCTCCATCAATGCCTTCATCGTGCCTGCCCCACCCGTCTCTCACTCTTTTGATTCTGTTTTCTCGAATTCTCCCCTTTTCATCCTGCGTGACATTAATGGGGGCAATTATCTGACCAGCAGCAGCAGTGAGAGGGAAGTTTACAACAGGGAAATTATGGTCCTGTTTCATTTAACCCTGCATATTTCTCTACAAAATCCGTCCCACCTCTATAAATAGGGGTGTTAATTCCAGGCAGTGTGATTGAGTTTCATTGGTTCACAGTTGTTTTTTTCACCAGATTGAAGCTGTGATTTCTAACAGCTGTTCACCTCTCAAGTGTTTGTTAGTGACAGAGGGTGAGCTGGTCCACGTGTAATGTTGAGAGAAAGCGGCAGGTGAGTCATGTGTTTTTTATAAAGAATGTGAGCGATGACTCTGCATACGTGAGTTCACAACTAACTTCTGCATTAGTGTTTGTTGTTTATCTGCCGCGGTTTACAGATTTCTGCAGCATCTGCTGGTATGTGTCTCATCACTAGACGGTCATTAACATTTCTGAGTAAAACCAAGGCAATCAATGAGTTTGATTGATCAGATAAAATGCACAGAGGAGATGGAAACGGTAGCTGTGCAGCATACTGGTGGGGATAATCTCAATGGACACGAGTGGTGCCTGTCTTGATTTTATTGACATTTGTTTGAAAAACTGTACACAGAGGGAATTCTTGCTTAGCATGCTGTTAATCTTTCTGAAGCGAGAGGAATCCATATGAGGTGAGGAGATAAGGAAACGTTTCAGACGCAAGCAGTCGCCTTATTCTTTGCCCCCTTTTCAGCTGCTCCTCACTGGTAAAACCATGATTGGCACATACAGTACGTTTTTATGCCAAGCCCATGGTTCAAAATCAATGCAAGCCGGTGGACTAAATGTTCACTTCAAGGAGAAAAAGATTAGGATACAGCGGTAGCTATTAAAAAGCACATTGTAAGCTTTGTCCTTCCCCATAAAGCACTGCAGATCGCACAGCTCCCAGGGGACTTCATTCAACATGCATAGAAATAAACAGATAGATGCAGAGCTAAAACACCAGTGTTGAGTCTTTATTGAACTTCCATGGTACAGAAAGACCACATTTCTACAGGAATGCTACTAAAAATCACAAGACCAGATATCTGGAGGATAGCACGAGCCACGCATGATGCCACCAGCACTATGTCTGTAGTGGAAATATGTCTAAGTGGGGCGTTCATGTCTCAAAGCTGCTTAGAAAAGTTGGCAAACAAACTGACATTTGGCTTTGAAAGGTTCGATAAGACATCACTCACTGATAGATAAAATAGACATTTATGAATGACAGATTTGAAGCTACTCTCACAGGTTTTTCTTACTGTGTACATGCAGATTCATTGGGGAGACAGAGATGATGCTCCTTGATCTACTGCTTTCCTTTGGTGCACCTAAGACAGTTGATATACAGTGACTTGAAAAGTGATATGAAGGGATATTATGGTGGTTTTGTCTTCCAGATTAAGATACTTGGCTGTCGGGTGAAAAAAAAATCCTTTTCGTGGTAACATCAGTCCTTTGATCACGCAAACAGTTCACAGATGCTCATTTCCATGACAACATAAATCTGTCTTTGTTGTGCACCATCCAAAACCTTTTGGGAGTCATTGATTTTCAACACTAATGCCTCTATCCATTCCCGCTCTGAATATTTTGTCTCCGCCACTGGAAGTACTATATGCTTAACACACCTCTAACACAGTCCAACAGGAACAGAGGGTGCTCACAAAGGCTCGACAAAGAGGTGAACATCAGCCAGATAATTAAGAAAACAAATCATGAGGAAAAACTAAAACAAAACAGACTCCTCTACACACTGCAGAGGAAAAAAGCCATACTATTTGCATTCCAGGCGCCCAAAGCGGGGAATAAACAGCAGTTTTTGGAGCGTGACATGTTAAACACATTGCCTGTTGGCTACAGCCGTGCCAAACAGCTTTGTGAAATACCCCGTTCAGTGTTTGGAGATGCTGAGAATCGCTTTTTAACCATTTGTGAACCAGATACAAGCCTGCCGAACTGAATTTTAGTGTCGTTTCATGAAACAACAGTCCACTGGATTAGAATGAATACTGAACAGCTTCACGTGTGCAGCCGTATCACTGGAAACAGTTGTGGAGGCACAGGTAATAAATTTCAGATGTCATGGGATGTTGCAGGTCTGGTAAACTGTATGTTTGTGAATTAGTCATGGCGGGTCGAAGCCAGAGCAATTGGTTGGCTTGACAAAGCTCAGGGCCATACAGGGGGTGGAAAACAGGGAGCAGCTTACAGGGACGCATGAGCCACATGAAAGACATTTATACCAAGCACCGAGGAAGGAAGGAAGGAAAGGAGGAGGGAGCAGAAGGGAGATGTGTTTGGGTTTTTTGACCTCAGGGAAGCCCAGGTGTAGTGTGATGGCTGGATACCTGGGACCCCTTGATTCAATTCACAGTTTCAGAGAAAATAAACGGTGCTGCGGGCACACCCTCTGGTCATGTTGATGTTCCTCTTCAGGCCCGGAGGAAATGTTTACCATATGGAAAAACAGTCACCTCAGAGGTTCACAACTGGGATCCTGACACGGCAAGAGACACAGAGAAGAAAAGAGTGAGAGAAAACAAAAGAGACAAAAATGAGGTTGCTTTGGGAACTCTGAGGGTGGGAGCAGAGGAGAGGAGCAGGGAGGCCTGAAGCTGGAAAATTGGTGTACACCCAAACGGAAAGCTGCATCGCAGGGGACTGAGAGGGCGGCGAGGAGAAGAGACGGAAGAGAAGGAGGAAGAGGAGGACGGTGGAGGAAAAGCTGATGGGGGGAGGAAGTGAGCGGGAGCACTGGAGTACAGCACTATAATTATCCTGATTGAGATTAACTTTGAATACCCTCAAATAAAAGCATAATTTCATGGACGGGGACTGGGGCCCAGTATGACTCATCCGTAGAGGGAGTTTAACACACTGATACATCTTACAGCAGTACCAACACTCCAGGCCTGAATACTCCTCAGAGAGTACCACTACTGCCATTTATACTCATGTACATACTTATAACACAAAGGAAGTAATAACGCTGCTTCACACACACATACACAAAGAAGCAAACTTTGATGAAGAGAAACTCAAACATGCACATCAGACTCTTAGACACACACATTTAAGACTGCGCAGAGCTGGTGAGGCGACTCATTACCTCTCCCTGTCGGTGAAGGAGGAGGAGGTGCTGTGCAACGTCTGCCGGCTGTCCTCCGAAGCGAGGGAACGAGGGAGGGCGAGGGAGAGTGGGGGAGCCACGCCACGAGAAAGAGGGGGTGGATGCTGGTAACAGCTGTGATCGTAACTGGGAGAGAAAGATGACACAGATGGGGAAGATGGGGAGAGGGGGATAGAGGAAGGAAAGAAATTGGAGGAGACTCGTGGAATAGGGATAGAGGGAGAAAGGGGAGTTGGTGAAAAATTTGACGGAAAAAGATGAGAAAAGAAAGTGTTGGGAATTAAAAAAAGAGACCAAGAGGTACAGGAATAGAAGCCAAGATGAAATGACTCAAAGAAAGTTGGAGGTTTAGAGAGACAGATAACAGTAAAAGAAGGTTAGAGAGGGAGAGACAGGGAGCAGGAAATGATAGAGAAGGGTGGAATTAAGGGAGACAGACAGAAACACAGATAAAAACAGCAGAATAAGGAGAAAAGACAGAGGGGGGAGAGACAGAGAAACAGAGTCAGAGACCATCAAGAACAGTCGAGCCATTTAGCATCAGCGAACACATTACTCTGCCACTGTGTGAGAGAATTAGTGCACTCATCGGACTCATTAAAACGCTGTCAGCTGAGGGAGGCGGGGGGGGGGGGGCGAGAAATGTGGGAAGGAGACCGGCATTGTGGGACAGGGGGGAGGGAGGGAGTCAGGAGGGGTGAGGAAGGATGCAACAAGGTTAAGGAATGGACAGAAGGGTGACGCATCATTATTTCAGTGAGGAAGGTGAAGACAGAGAGCCACAAGTTCACGCTCTTAAGTATACTTAGATGCACAAAAAAGCTGTTATTGTAGCCATAAAAGCCATCCTGCACCCTCATCTTCCCTCAGTAACACCTGTTCTGGCTAACTCCTCTCTCTTCACACACACACACACACACACACACACACACACACACACACACACACACACACACATATATATATATATATATATACACACACACACACACAAACATCGTCATGCTTGATAACATTAGCCACATTCACGATTTTAGGGCTGGGGAAATCACTGAGCACATATGCCGCTCTTCTATAATCATAATGAACTGGACGGTGGCCAATTTCCACTATAGGCTATCATTTCCATCCATCTGTACCCCTCTCCCGTTCATGTCGCGGCACTCTCTCCATCTAACACATGGCGTTATTTACACATTTATGACACTGCAGCATGAGCCAGTCTATAGAGAGGGGCTGCTGCCATGTCTCCAGCCTTGAATCTCTGCAATTTTCACTCTTGTAGGGCCACTTTGGATCCACCAGCAATGTGAGGTTTTCCCCCACGGCGGGGGCCGCTGGACTAAGTTATCGAAACAACGGCGAAGGCAAGTCTCGGGAACAGAGAGAAAAGGGGGTTTATCGTGTATCAGCTCACAGCAAGCTGGAGGATTATCTGTGGATCAGCAGTAGGACTGGCGGTGCTGGAAGAGATAGGAGACTGGTGGCGGAGATAAGAGGAGTACCAGCTGTGCAAAGACCGGCAGCGTTAGAGCAAGGCAACGGTGATAACTGGAAGTAAGCGAAGAACATGAAGAAAGAAGGGAAACATAGGTATTCAGAGACAGAAAAAAAAACCCTAAGGGGTGATGGGAAAGAGGCCCAAGTGTGGGAGGGAGTGAGGGTTAAAAAGAGAGCGAGTGAAGATAATGTAGGAGTGTGGGAGCAAATAGATTTTAAAGGGACAATTCATTTATTTCCCCCCTTACTTATTTATCAGTTGACATTGTTAATCAAATAGTTCCTAAACAGCTCACAAGAAGGTCTGTGGATTATCTTGAGTGACTGCGTCACGATTCCCGGAGAGAGACATTGCTGTTGGGTTTTTCAAATGTATTATATTGTCGCTATACTGACATATACTCCCATTATAGAGAGAAGGCAGACATCTCTACCGCTGATAAAATGGGATTTTTTTTTTTTGTTGGGGTTGAATTTTCCCTTTAAAAGAGAGTACAAAAACATAATGTGAAGGAGAACAAATTTTACGGATTCAGGCAATAAAATGAAAAATGATGATGCCATAGATACGTGGGTAAGATGAGCAGACACCAGAATGACAGTAAGGAGGAGAGTACAAGTATTAATGTGTGAGAAAAGATTGACAAAAAAAGAGTGTGAGATGTCGGACGAAATGGAGAGAGAAGTCCCAGTGGTCAAATGAACTGGTGTTATTGGTTTGATCAGCAAAGCGTGGAAGTGCTCCACTGCATCACATAGATGACTCCCCCTTTACAGTTAATGGCCATGTGTGCAGCTAGCACTTCCTAGAAGGCCTGACAACGTAACGTACACAGACCCCTCCCCACCTTGTGTTACAATGCTCCCAGAGGCTTAATGGCGGGTGACGCCATGTTATTGCTCAAGCCTGTAAGGCAACAGATCTGTTTTTGTTTCCAGTTCCATCCTAATGGTTATAGTAAATGTTTAATCATTGCAACTCTATTGGAACAAAATGGCACATCTGTGCCGACTGTGACTTTCGGAAACACAAGTGTTGTTAATAAAGTCATTAGTGAGCTATTATTCGGCTCTCAGTTAAGGAAATAATACGGACACATTATGTAATCGTGGTTTAGGGGTCAGACATGACGGACAAGCCAACATGCACATGCAAACACATCTGCAACTATCAACGTCTTATCTTCACTAAATCCCTACACATCTGGCACAATTCATCAATGTTGATCTTGACCCATCAGTGGGCAGAAAGGGGTAAGTCTCCAATTTTCCAGAACAAAATAAACAAACAAATTCTCTTTAAGCTCCAGTTTTCAAAACACATGATACTTCAATCTCTCAACAGTTATGCACAGCCTTGACTAATCTCCAAATCAGCTGTTTGCAACACATTTCACCATTCAAAACAAAGCTATGTCTACCTGTGAATCCTATTCAGTGTTTGGATATGTCTACGGATTATAACGTGATTAGAAGTGAACGAAAGATTAGTCCCCTCAAGATCGTTTTTATACTAAAGAAGTACAATTATCACGCCATTAACAAGATAAAAAGCAACACATTTGACTAAATTGTAAACAAAAAAATCCCAATTTTGTGTTGCAGAAATATGCTTCCTGGGCTGTCCTATTTTGTAAATCATCTCATGACCCTTTAGGGGGGAACCTCTGTTCTTAATTAATCTACAATCGATCTCAACACACCTCTGCATTACTATGCTATTCCTAAATAAAAAACGACTTTCTCAGAGCAAATGTTATCCAGGGGGTCTACAAATGCTTTCAGACACAGCACTGAATTTAACCTCAAACTCTCAGTCTTAAAGTATCCAATTATAATATTAAGGGAGGCATCTTGTGTTGAAGCTCAAACTGAACTTCATCTCGCTGTGTGGGTTCTTAAAATGATACATTTTATAATCTACAACTTTTACTATAAAAAAACAACTTTGAATCAGGAGAACCAGTGTTGCTCTCCTGCTGTGGAAGAGGTGTCTCATACAGGGAAAGATTGCGAAACATTCACTCTTATCTAGCAATACCCACTCCGTATTTATATGGCCACACACACACACACACACACACACACACACACACACACACACAATATTTTGGAGATTCCTACCAGAGTTTGGCTGCAATGACGACTGCCGTAAGGATGAGCAGCGAGGAGATGGTCAGGGTGACGTAGAACTGAGGGTCCACTGTAACACACACACTCATAATCTCAGACCATGACCATGTATAATTGTATCCAGAACAAAAGAAGAAATCAATAAAGCCAGCTGAAACATCATATTGAATGTGCGAGACGCTGTCCTCCAACAAAATCACAAATCCGATGACGTCTTGTATCTTGCATTTTGACAGTGGCCAATTCCTCCCTGTGAGTGATGAGAACTTTATTAGGCATTCCCCGCCACAGACACAGCCGGCAGCACACAGCAGCCTTCACACTGGTGACAGCTAATTCCCTGGAGGACTTGCGGGCATGTGTGTGTGTGTTCACGTGGGCTTTGGCTCATGGCTATCTTTATTTAGAAATCCTTCAAGTGCATCTCCTGATGCCCACCTTCCTCAGGCTCCGTCTCCTCCGCCTTCGTCCCTCTGTCCTCCACTCCCTCCAGGTCCTTGGACTCCAGCGGTGCCTCCTCTCGGGGCTGCATGCTCGCTGGCCAGTTGGACTTGGTGGTGCTGGCCTCCGGCTGATTCCCATGCTGGTGCAGGGGGTCAGTTTCCTGGCTGGAAAGGAAGTGATAGGTCTCATCCTCCAGAGGCTGCGTGGGACCCCAGACCACTGCCCACAGAGGCGTGGGTGTGACCTGGGCTGTGACGGACAGCTGGGCCGACAGGACGTCCGCCTGCTCCTCGCCCTCACTATTGTCACGGTTACAGGTGGAGGGCTGTGTCACCAGAGCAACCAGGAGGATGGAGACGAGGAAGCGGAGGGCAGTCAGTCGTGCGGCAAGAGAGATGGAGCTGGAAGAAAAGTGGAGGAGAAAGAATGAGAGGTGGTGGACTGACAGAGAAGTTATCGTAGGAAATGTATTGTCCACAGGCGTCCCGCACAACCTCATCAGCTCAGAAATTGATTCTTATGCCAGTCATCACTCAGAATGACATTTTATGCATCAGCACCCCCCATACATCCCTCCTTCACCTCAGTTAATATCATCTTACCATCTCTCCATCGCTTCGCTCTGTTCACTGAGACTCCGCTCCTCCGATCATCTCTCTCTGTAAGATAGGACAGAGGGGAAAGAGAGGGAGAGAGAGAGAGGGAGAGAAAGAGGGAGAGAAAGAGGAGGGTCCAGCTTTTCTTCTTCTTTTATGTCACCGGATAAAAAACATGTAGACACCAACCGGAGTATTGGCAGAATGCCAATAGAATGCCAACAAAAAAAACAAAAAAAGAAGCATACAGACTCTCCTGGGCTTTTAAATTTTACGTTCAATTATGCGCCACATGTTTGAACAGAATCCACATCTGCATTTAAAAACACCCAGAAGTACACACTCATTGTCCGTTCTGCTCTCTCACAGACATTTACAGTGCACACACCTGAGCACAGCACATTAATAATCATTAAAAGCGTCATGCATGGAGCCAATACTCTATGTGGCACTTTGCGTGGAGAAAGGCAACTTCCTCTCTAGAACTGCTGCCTAAATGCCACAGAAATGCCACTTAAGAGACACGCGAGCGCACGGGAGACGGACACAAACACACACGCACTCCGACACATATCAGTTATCATGCCTACCTCTGGCAGTGAAGGGAGGGAATGAGAGAGGGAGACCGAGAGAAAAGGGGAGATACAGAGAGCAAGTGAGAAAAAAGCATCGGTTGCCTTAGCGACTGAGACATGTAGAGTCTGCTAGAGTAAGAGAGGGGAGAGAGAGAGAGAGAGATGTAGGGAGGGCAAAAGACTGTAAGAAAGAGATTTAAATGCTAATTATGTGTTTTAGAAAAAAACTGGTTCAATTAAATGGACGCAGAAGAAAATAAATTAATTTAACGAGGCAAACAAATGATACTGAGGACGACACTGGTAAGCTCATTTTAGAGGCAGGAGGTTAAAGAAAACTCTTCAATTAGGTTTACAAAAACAGGCAAGGACGCCCCAGAGAGCAAGAGACAGAAATACAGACAGCGAAGAGGAGGAGGAAGAAACGGGGGGGGGGAATAAAAGGTAGAATAGAATTTGATTTACATTCATTTACACAGGTTGCGCCGGCAGAGCAGGGCGACGGACTGGTGTTTGAAGAAGAGGCAGGGTCAAATTTAAATAAAAAAGAGAGACAAGTGAGGCACATTTGGAGGTGAGAGTCACAAGGTGACAGCTTTATTGTGTGGAAATAATATTTACATAGAAAACAATCTGCCTATCACTCACACTAACACACTCGCAGTCTGCAGCCATACACTCCCCCCTCCAACAACGACACTCAGTCTGTCACACTTCACTCCCCTGCACCCTCCTTCGCTGTCACCATGCTCCCTCCCTCTCATTTCCTCTTCATGGCTGCAGGCCGTGGTGTCCTCAGCAGGAGAAACCAGCACTCACTGGAGAACGCAGCGAAACCACGAGCCGGACTCTGCATCCTTCGCACCGTCAGACCGGCTGTTTTTCGCTTCATCGTTGTCTTCATGATCATCCTCGTAATCTAAATTTGACAAGGAGGTCATGAGGATTCGCCACAACATGCATCATTTAAAGTGAACACGATAGTGAAATCTGCAATTTCGTGGTTACTCATTAAGCGTGCCAGCCAGTAAATGAAGACACAAGGACGTGTGAAATTGTGTGTGTCTGTACCGTCAGTCTCCTCGTCATCCTCTGTGTCCCCCTCTGACTCCAGCAAACACGACTCCAACCTACTGTCTCTCTTCGCTGTGACATCACCCCTATAACAGTCACACCCGCAATAATTAAACACCTAATACCAATAGAGGTGTGTGTCAAAATTTGTTATATTCATTAGCACCTCATAAATCCCAGTATAGCTTTAGAATTAGCAGAGCAGTTGACCTTGAAAGAAATATGCAAATAGAAAACATAATTGGGCAGTTTAGATTCAAATCTTGGTGTTGACGTGAACTGTGCCCACCTCTGCTTCCCAGAACTGGGGAGCTGCTCCCATACGATGAGGTCGCGACCTCCTGTGACCCACCGGTGGTCTCCGCTCCCTGTGGTCCACGCCGCAAAGCAGAGGATTCTGGGAGCATCGGGCCAGGTCAGAGAGGCTAGGTACCGACACTGAGGCAGAGAGAACACTAGAGGGAGGAGCGGGAGGTGAAGGAAATGGGGGTCAACAGAGGAAAACAAAGTGCTTTCGATTTTGTCTTAAGTCCTTCATGTGCTCTCACTCTCTCTTAGTGGAGCGAGTTACTTGTGGTTGCACACGGTTTACTCTGCGACTTACAGTTAAGCGAGCTCTCTCCATTCGCCAGATCATAGCAGGAGCCAATTAGAAGGCCTCCTGTCTGGTGAACACAATCTGTTATCCCGGTGATGCTGTTGTGATTGGTCAGTTTGGAACTGGTTCCTGTGATAATTGGACAGATGTTAGGTGGAAGGATTATGCAAATGTCCTTCCTTTTTCAGTCATCCTGACACACACACAGTCTGCCCATTCCAGAGCTCACCAGTCCTCCAGTGAAGGATCTTGAGCCAGGCTCGACCATAAGCCAGGAACGCTCTGTCTCCCCGTGGGCTGAGTGTCAGACGCCCGCCCGACCCCCCTCCGCAGCCCGTCACCTCTTCGCCCCAGTGGTGCAGCAGCCTCAGGGGGTCTCGATCCGAACACCGGTTCTCCCACACTGATACCCCTCCCTCGGCCGCGCCGCTGAATACCAGTGGACCCTGAGTCTGTGGCACAGGAGACATGGTTGTCATGGTGATCCGTGTCTTTACCCAGTGTGTGTGTGTGTGTGTGTGTGTGTGTGTGTCCGTTCGTGTGAGAGAGAGATACACAGAAAAAGGGAGAGTGAATGTATGTTTGTGTAAATGGAAAAGTGTGCGAACAGTTTAAAAAACGTACATTTCCAAGTCGCTGTTGGTTATAACTGGATTGTGCGCTTTGCATGATAAACAACAAAGAGGATGACAATGATGTGCAACGCTTTAATGCTTTAGGCATATTTTGATGATTACAAATTTAAGAAAACAAATGTTTATATGCAGCTCTGGATTTCAATATTCATAAAAAAGGCTTTTTGCTCAAAATATGTACAGTATGCTTTCTAAAATTGGCTGAGCTCCACGGCTTACATCTCAACAAATATCTTTGATTTCCATTTGAAAGCAATAAACAAGGAACGCTTCTGTGAGGATAAGAGTGTAGAAATATAACCCTTTGATTTTCTGAGGAGGGGCTTTTTAACAAATTAGAAAATACAAGGGTTTTAAAACTTGTGACAGCTTCTACAGGGAAATAAGAATTGGTATAATTTTTGTGTCAGCCTTTAAAAATAGGCTGAACATAAAAACAGCGTGAGCAGCCTCAGTGTGGACAGCACGTCGGTGACCCACCCACCTGGATGGAAGTGACTGCTTCCTGGTGAGCGTTGATTGACTGGCAGTTTTCGAAAGTGTGCCAGCTCCAGGCTTGAACTTTCCCCCCGTCTGAGAGGTGACAGAGTGTGAGGTGACATGTGCTGACAGGCGGCTGGCAGTCATTATTGTTGGTCACGGTCGACCCACCTGAGCCTGACTGCCTAATCTGTGTGCCCCCATCTCTCTGATTCAGCCCAATAGTCCTGCCGGCAGATGATGCCGACAGGTACAGAAGTAGATTCAAGATACAAACACAAGTCTAACTGCACTTATTCAGTACACTGTGTCACTAGCTCTTTGATTTCCGCACAGAAACACACCTGATCCGGTGATAATGTAGCCGTCTTCCTCTGCCACAAAGCAGAGTGCAGTCACAGCGTTGAACGTGTAGAGAGACTTAACACACTGCCCTGGAGGTAACAGGAAAATACTAATTTCATTGACAGTACACAGACCACCAGTCACACAGGCATTCATTGGTTATGAGGCACACTCAGACACAGACACGTTTCCCAGACAGAGCCCAGAGGCTCAGTCTACCTTAATATATACAGTATATATAGGTGTGTGTGTGTGTGTGTGTGTGTGTGTGTGTGTGTGCGTGCATATGTTTGTGTGGTTAAGCGTACCAATGCTCAGGGCCCAGATCTTCACACAGCAGTCTGCCGAGCCACTCAAAATAAACCTCTCCTTGTCGGACAAAGACAGGGACCGGGCTGACCGAGGGCAAACACAGACAGAAGAGCGGGAGGAGGAGGAGGAGGAAGAGGAAGGAATGGGGATCAGAAAGAGAGAGAAGATGACAAAAAGATTAAGCTGAGAGGAAGCTGTAAATAAATGATGATGTTCAAAAAGAGGACAGATTGCAAGAAAGAGGCAAAGAGAGAATAGGCATGATTTAAAAAAAAAAAAAAAAACTATAACCAATAATTAGTCTTTGAACACAGCGTGACTATTAGCTCGACTGAGCTGCATCATCTCTGCGCTGCACTTCTCAACTTGGTATAATAAGTAAAGGGAAGCAGGTGGGGAGGGAGTGTAGGAGCAGAGCCGAAGAGGCCATTGGAGTTTAAGTGATGGAAGGCTGCCTGCTTCAGACAGACAGTGAACTCTCCAAAGTGTCGACTGAGGTTATCTCTCACTTGGGTTGATCTGATGAACTGCTCCTATAATTACCAGACTGAGGACACAGGCGTTACTCAGCTGTAGTCGCCGCACATGGACATGTGTGTGTGTGTGTGTCTCACCGAGCCTCTTGCAGTACTCAGGGGGAGGCGCAGACAGACAGGTGACTCCACCAGAGTGACCCCCCAGGTTCTTCTGCTCCGTTGCCGTGGGAACGTGCCACACCTTCACTGTTGTATCTCGGCTTAGAGGAGGGAATTGGACGGAGGAAGGAAGAGAGGTTGCAGGAAGGTAGAATGGGAGATAGAGCAAGTGAGAGAAGGGGAAAACAAGCAAAGTTAAAGCCGTTAGACAAAAATTGCAAGAGATTTGCGCCGAGGCAGGGGAAGAAAAACCAATATGTCAGACAGCGGGGAGAGAGAGCGGGAGCATATCAAGTGATAAATTAGGCGAAATATTCACTTTACACATCCATTATGCAAATCGAGCCTTCTTTCCTACTTTACCTTCCAGAAACCACCAGGTTGTCAACAGCAACCACACAGGTGACTATGTCATTGTGACCCTCCAACAGCCTCAAGCGAAACTTTGCCTTCTCCCAGGACGATTTGAGGGATGCAAATTCAGCTTCTGCAAAGGAAATGATTTGTCCAATTATCACTGTTGACTCATCAGCGCCCCAGTTTGTTAATCTACACAGTTCTTCAATATGGATTAGTCTGCCACCGCGAAGCATCGGGCTAATTTAGCGCCGAGGATGCAAAACGTGGGTCCTGCCTCCAGGGAAGCAAATGCAGTCTCTTGGTTTTAATTCTGGCAGTCACATGAGCTTATTAAGACTCCTCAAGGCTCACATGTCTAATCTGATTTCAGATGTAAATGACAAGTCAGGGCACTGCATTGTGCATTTAACTGTCTGCGATAATAATTTTCTTAATTAATCCAACCTTCCTGTCGCAGTTGCTGCTCCGTGTCAAAGTCAGAGCAGCCTCCTGACACGTCTCGGTCGTGATCCGACACCTTGGCCGGCTCCTTCCTGTCCTGCTGCCTGCTTATCTTCGCTTCTCTTCCTGTTTCCCTCTGCCTGGCAGCTGGCGTTGCTTTAGCTTTGGACTGTTCTTCTCCCTTCAGGAACTTGGAGGCTGAAGGCGTTTGTGATGGAAGGGCCTCGGGGGCATCCTCCTCCCTGTGCCAGAGCAGAGAAGTGAGGGTTGAATGATTAATCAAGATGCATAGGCACATGGTTTACTTTGCGACAGGGATACCTGTAGAGCATCTCCAAGTCCCACATAAACAAAACCAGTTCTTGTTAATGAGCCCCTAGTCCTCGAAAGAATATGAGTGTTTCATTGAATTTGATGTTAATACCCACACATGCTGATTTCAGTGATCAGCACAAAGCCCTGAGGGGCTTTAATTGGGAGAATGACATCCCTGAATGATGTTTACATTACACATTATGCACCGTAGAAAATTCCAATTTTATTAAAGCGTAGCAGTATTTGACCTCCAGTGTGTTTGGATAGAAATGCAAAAAAAGATCAAAGGCTTCAAAGTGAATGTTGTTGCTTTTGAAGAATTATGTTTCTCTCCATCTGCCCCCTCTTGCTGCTACCTCTCCCTCACTTCCTTACACTTGTCTTTTCATCTTCTCCTTTTTCCTGTCTCCCACAATCCCAAGAGTTTGCTGCGGGCCAGAAAGCTGCAGCTGAAGCTCAGCCAATCTGGAACGCAGCTCCGCCTTCCTGGAGATCTAAAAGGGAAGAAGGCACGAGATTGGTTGTAAACCAATCCACTAATCCACAAGTTGTTTATATGCACAACCGACATCCTCCGCCCGTCTTGATTTATTAGACTGCAACTGGCAACTGTACTCCTGTCTGATTGTGAGTTATGAAATATGCATGAACGAGTGAATCGGGTATGTCAATTTGATCTACTTGACAGTCTTCTGCGTTAAAGGAGCACTTCACCAGTTTTAGTTCATCTGGGCTTACAGAGGGCTTGTTTTTTTGGGGGGAGGAGGGGTGTTTTTACAACTGGGGGCCACAGAGTTTGAACTTATTTTATAAAAATCCTCATTTGATAGTAGGAGTTCTAGATTTAAATAACCCTGATGGTATATTATATATTAATACATATGTTTTATAAATGCAAAACAATGTCAGCATCATTTGAATGTTGTCAGTGTTCTGATTTGAGTTTATATAATATACTATTTTGTACACTATTGGGTAGTTTTGTCTGTACCAACATATTTTATAAATTCATCCTGTGTCTGAAAAATAACAAGTAACCATATTTGTCGGATAAATGTAGTGATCGTAAAAAGTACAAATATGTATCTCTAAAATGTAGCATACAATTTAAATAATCAAATGAAGTAGAAATACTACAAAACTGAATTTAAGGACAGTACTGGTCAATATATGTACTTTACACTGGTCTCTTACTTATATGAGGAGATCATCATTTATATTTTAAATTAAGTGTAATCCTACTTTTTTTAGGGGATCTGTTTGAGTGTTTTTTTTGCATTTCTACTAACATTTTCTAATAAATTGTGGCCAATTGTGGGTACGGAATGATTTTCAGCTGTGATCATTTATTTTCCTGTTTCCAATTAGGAGATGTAACAGCAGTGCAGTAAAGAAGAAAAGAAAAAACAGTTGTAGGACATGACAATAATTTATAAAATGACTGAGTCCCATGAAGTTCCTGATATTTATGTTCTCTGATACACTCTGCTCAACGGGAGAGCTTTCCTAGGGCGAAACCTGTCAAATTATTCATTCCACCTCTTTCATGAAATCATGTTAATCACATATTTTTCTTCTTTATGGTGTTATTCCTAGTTTAAGATACCTTACTTTATAATGTTGTAGCCTCACAAATCCCCATTAAAACATCATCTTGATTTAACCGTGTGAGCTTGGCTACAATGTGCCACTTCTGATATACTTTAATAGTGTGTGAATAAACAGCTCCTCTCTACTGAATATTCTCCAACCTGTGTCAGCTGTTGAAGATGGATAATGTTTTTATTTCACATTTTGACTGAATGTGTGTCTGAGCTGTAGTAAAATCCTACAGTCATAACCTGTTGTTGCACATGAGGGAAATCTTTTGAGGATTTACAGAAGTCACACACACACACACACACACACACACACACACACACACACACACACACACACACACACACACACACACACACACACACACACACACACAGACACAGACACAGTTAACAGTGGGACCAACAGGCATATGAGGAGTTTCTGTACCTTGAATCTCTCTTCTGGGGAAAGACTGATTTGTATTTCCAGATTTCCAATCTGTCTCAACTTCTTCTGCAGCTTCCTCACCTCCCCCATCTGAAGCTCGGGGAGAAGCGCTGCCAGTTAACTGCACTTTAAACTGCCTGGCTGACTCGCAGGTTGTCAGAAAGTGTCAAAGACGCAACATTGGCCTTTAATGAGAAGTCTGGGTCGGTTTAAATAAATAAAGATGCATCAGACGGCTCGGCAGTGTGTTAGGGGTACGTGTCGCCGGATGTTGACGATACAGTTGGCCTGTTTCACTGTCCTTACAGCGACACTATGTGGACAGATGATTTGTTGCATTAACAAACGGGGAACCATTAAATATAATAATAAAGTACATGTAACGTGCTCGGGAGTTCCCTTAAGCAGACGCGGGTGTGTCCGGTGTTACATGTTACAAAAGTCTCACCAACTAAAAGTCTCTCCGTGTCAACTGGAGGACGAAGTAACACTGTGCTGCCTTCAAGCGCTAATCTATCAGCTCATACTTTCGAGACTCCACGTCCTAAATAAGATTAAGAATGGAAAAAAGAAAACATACAAAGGAATAACGGTTGTTTTATTTTGGAGCTTAAGTAGGTGTAATATGTCATCAGAAAAGCATTCAAACTTTAATGTTTTATCAGATAAAACAAACACGTTTGACCACAGAGTATCACAAAATGTTGCCATACACATACAAATGTGGCCATACACATACTAATTCAATTAGTTTCATGGACAAGGGCAAATTTGATTCAACATATATACTTAATAGGCTATTTCTTTTTCTTTTTTTACAAAATAGTGCAGTAGAATGTAGTTGAATGTATTACATTATCTAATACTATTTTATTGGTCAGATTTGGAGATGAACAATTTGGAGATTTAACAATATTCCAGGTACTCCAATTTAGAGGAATATCAACAAATTGTCACATTTGAGAAGCTGGATTTATGCATGCAATTATTTAATCAAGTTCTATTCATTAATGTTTTGTTATTCAATTGATTGACTAATCGTTGCAGCTTGAGTCACATGTATCAAGGCTATAGTATCACCCACAATGGTTGAAGATGTCTTATGCTGGCTCCGTTTTAGTGCTCCCTGGTCCCTCAGACTAAAAGGCTGTATGGGACCAGGGCTCCAGACCTTCAGGGCCAAAAGGCCTAAAATGTAAAAAAAAACTAAAAATAACTATGACTACGAGCCACTGTAGGCCCCTAGGTAATCCAGAAATGGTGAGAGGAGAAAAACGATTTACAGAATTAAGGTAGATAGTTATGCACTTGATTGAATTAGTCATTGCAGAGTGCACATCATCAACTCCAAGGAAATCAATGAGTATAATTTACTTAATTGTGGGCAGGGCGTATTAGCCATGCAGTTTGTTAATAGGATTTTTTAAGTTAGGAATGAATCTATAAAATTATAAATGATATTTGGCGGAAAGATTTAGGCTATAAAAAGTTTCTTATGCCCCTGTCACTTTTGACACCATTACTTCCGACAGCACGTGAATGCAGCGTAGCATGATGGCTGCTTCCCCTCAGAACTCAAATATAAGAAAGTCGACCCGAACAACCATGAACAGATGTGTTTAAAATCCGTGTATAAATCCCTGTAAGGATGCCGCAACAACAGACCGAGTACATGTTACATTTTAGATACTTTATTTAAATAAATTGCCACTCAGTTAACGATACAGGAAGTGACATCAACACAGTTACTCCTTTTGTCTGACGACTTTATCCGGAGGAAGTGAAGCTGTAGACGAGGCAGCTGCTTAACCGGAGGGAAAAAAAACCTACGGAAAAAAAAAAAAAAAAAAAAAACCGAAGAGGCGATAAAAAAAAAAAAACTTCGCCAGGTTGCAGGAATTTGGACCGATTTAGGGAAACCGAGTCCAAATAGTTCCGAGCTACAGGAGTTCCGGAGAGGAAGACGGAGTCGTCGTTGCCGGTAAACGCCAGTATTCTCCATGCAGTCGCTCGTATTTTTTGGTAGATTTTGCATGACTCTGCTGCCGCCTCTCCACCCGTCCACAGCCGGAAGTCTGTGAGGATGGTCTATTGGTTTTTTTCCCTTCGCTTCAGTTTTTTTTTATCCTTTGGTTTTTTTTTTTTTTTTTTTTTTCCTGCTGCTTTGCTTGTTATTTCCCCCCCAAGCACCTGCAGGAGGGCACTCCAGACCCAGTGTGTTGTCTGCAAGCTAACTGTATGTTAATCAGCACGTCGGGCCTGATTAACTACAAGATGCAAGCAGCCGAAATGGAGTCCTTCTGTTGCGCTACGGCTAATAGTAAACAATGTCTGATTTGGTGGCATTTGGTAAAAGTTAGCTTTAGATTTGACGTAGTTCCTCACGCGGGATGTGGGTCTATTGAGCCAACTTCGAGCTAAGAAGTTGAATTTGCTGTAAATAGCCCCGAGGTTAGTTCATGTATTTTGGTGCCCAAAACAATCCACAGCTCCCAGTTGAAGCCCAGTAGAGAAAGTTGAACATTACATCAGACAATCGACGTAATTAACATTCCAGGAGCATAATCTGTTACAATGTAATGTAAACGTGTGCGTTTGAGACTTGTACTGATCCAAAGAGTATCTCGATCTCCTTTTGTTTATCTGTTTTTTTGTTGTTTTTATTAGAGCTCTGCCATTAGGACCCTACAGGACTCGCGAGGCTGCATGACCAACCTGGCATAGTGAACCACTGCAATAAGAGCCCTGCATCTACAGGGGCCCTTCAAACACCCCCCCTTCCCCTCCCCCCCAGCTTCACTGTGTGGCAATTAGTTTGTGTGGTAAGATATGTGACTTGTCATAGCAGGAAAACAGTGATTGTGAGCCAGCATGCACAATATTTCAAACATGAAGCTGAAACCGAATTCAGCCTTCATTTATTTTATTGTAATTGTCAGTCTATGCAGTTGTGATTGACCTGCTACTGACCTTATTACCTGATAATGAGGCGTAAACTAAGGGAGGCTTTTTCACTGAATTTACACATTCAAGTATTTGTAAAGGCCTTAAGAAGTATAGATATTATATGGATATTTGCATACAAGATATATATATATTTATATATATATATTCCTAAATTAAATTGTGTATAACATAATTCCCACACAGCAAAGATTTAAGGGCTTAATAGGGGCGAAGGAGCTCATTCCCTAGTACATTCCACTTTTATTTCCGACACATTGATCAGATTGTCACAGTTCTTACTGCAAAGTAACCAGTGGTAGTACTTACTAGGGTCGTTACAGTATTTAATTGTTGTTACATTTGTGTCATTGCAGAAATGATGGAAGACTCTCATTTTAATTCATCGTATTTCTGGTCTCCCATCCCCACTGTACCAGGACAGGTAAGTCTGGACAAGAAATCAAGAATATTTTGTTTCATCAGGATTGACATGATGATGAAGAAGAAGAAGAAGAAGAAGAAGAAGCTTATTTTGAGGAGTGTTTTGTGACAAGAAGATAATTGAGGAAATCCGGTCTGGTTAATCAAATGACAAATCTTCCCTCTACTTGCAGATTGAGAATGCCATGTTCCTGAATAAAATGAAAGAGCAACAGGAAAAGAATGCTTCCTTCGCTTCTTCCCCTGCATCCCACTACCAAACGGCTCTCCTCACCATCCCCACCCCTGGGACAAAGACAGATGGAGGAGGGCAGGTCGGCAGTGTGGCACACCTCCACCCTGCTCACAGCGCCCAGAACATGCTGTCTGTCCCCTCCACGGGCATCATGACGGCAGGTGAGTCCATCTCTGCATGAAGAAGCTCTGAATCTTTCTCCATTGGCGATAAATCATGTTCATTCCACGATACAATACATCATATCTAATGATCAAAGTACAGTCTAGAATGAGAAGAACACCAAAGGTTGAGGCTGGATTAAGTTAAGTTAGAAACCATAAAATAATAGCTTTCTATTTAATAATTCAGTTAATGAGCGCAACAACACATTCCAGTTACCTCCTAGCAGCACTGTGGGCTAAGAGCACACATTGCCAGTAGGACGACTTTGAGTAAACGAACACCTGCGTCTCTCCATTTACGCTACAACCTGAGGCTTTTCTCTCACATAATGCATCAGTAGCACTGTGCTGTCTCACTCTTGTAGCACCATCTAAACACTTCCAGGTTCAACATATGGTCCACACAACTGGTTGGTAATACTTCTGAATACAAGGGAATTAAACAGAAATCAAGGAATGTCTTGGGAATAAACTGTAATCATTGGAGGACCACTGCCCACACGGATCAACTTTGTATGCTTGAATTTTGTACTGCCTGTCACCTTTTGTGATGAGTGACTATTTCTTTTTTTCTGTTTCCTTTCTGTGAAGCTGGTCTGGTCATCACAACTCCTCAGGGAACACTAGTCTCTCCCAACTGTTCTCAATCATTTGTCTCTGGTCATCAAGCAACAACCATGATTGTTTCAGCGCTCCATTCTGCAGGTAAAGCATACATCATGTGATCTATAGCTCGTTTATGGACCCAAAATGTAATGTCTAAATAACATTTTCTGTGACGAAGACTTTCATTACAATGTATATTTGGAATTTAAAGTAAGATAAAATGATCAAATGTTTCTTCGGTACATTTGCAGCCACATATAAGAATGTAAGCTAACCATACTGTATTATAGCAACACTAAAGACCAGTATTTTTATGTACGCATGCATATATTTGCAACTATTTGGACTTACCTTTTGAGGCTAAAAGAATCGGTAGTAATAAAAACTAATTGTATTTGAAGTCAAACTCTTCCAATATTTAATGTTTTAGTGCATTTGGAACATGATCAGACCTTTTGGCTTTTGTAAGTGTCATCACTGACTATGATATGATAGTGAAAATAAAATAAAATTTGATTCAGTTTGCTCTTAATGATATCTCAGAGTTATGAACCCAACTGAGCATTTCTCTTCAAAGCAAAAACTGATCTCCGGAGTTACAAAGCAATAAAACAAGAAATGAGCAGCTAATGATTTAATTTATTATCTGTGCCAGAAGATTATGGTTCTACGCCTAAGTGAATCAGTAAAAAAATATCTTCCACATGCGAGAGATGCTGTCACAGATTGCTTATAAAATATTATTGGAATTTATTTATTTAAAATTGAGATGAAAAATGCCTTTTTAATGCTGTTAGATCACATCCCGGTCATATTGTGAATCTATTTATCAATATATGCAAAACAATTGCACAACAAACTTAGTTTCACTGATGTATGCAATCATTCAACTTGTACCTGAAATAATAAGCACCATTAAAAACAGGAGACTTTTTTGCAGCATTCTAAGATTTTTGGTTAGCCTCACTATAACCACAGATATACATGTAGATAACAGTTAATATACAGGAGGGCTCGAGAGTATTGTCTTCTATTAACCAGCTTCTGGTGATCCTGTTGTAGACCGAAAAGATGTGGTCGTGATGCCAGCGCCCTCTAAACGTGGAAGAAAGAAGAAGACGGCGCTGTCCAGGGTCGGTGCTTTGGGTGGACTAGGAAATGAAACGCTAATACTGGCTCATCTGACAGCCGGTGGTCAGGTAATAAAATACAGATATAGAAAGGGCAATCTAATAATAATAATTAGAAGATCAACTAACGTTGAATATTGTTTTTTGACAGTTGGCCTCCTTGCAGCATCATACTGGAGACCCATATGATCTGTCAAATGAAGAGGAAGACCACGGCCCGAAAGATAGCACGAAGACATACAGGTACGGCGTACAAAAGCAAACGCCTGCTGCGCCTCCCCATTTCTCCCCGCTCTAGCTGTGGAATGCAAACACACCTGTTCCTCTGTGTCCTGTCAAAAATCAAAATAGAGATCAGCTTTCATAGATAAACTAGGCGCTGCTGCTGCGCACACACACCCCTTCTGAACACACTTCACTGCATGTTGTAGCGGAACATGCCTGCTTTCTAGTCGATGGTTGATTCCTTTTCTTAATGTATTTGAGATACAAATGCATCAGTGCTTCATAGGCGCTCTCTCCACCTCTGCACACATTGGACTACCTGCCCTCTACTCTCCTCTTTGTCTTTATATAGCATGCTCTTTGGGTTGTAAACTCTCAAGCACTCTTGTGTCCTGCTCTTTCACTTTTTATAGTATCTGCGTACCTTTCCCTGTCAGTTTTCACTGATTTCTCCGGTGGCATCTTTCCTTGTGTTTACCCCTTCCCCCCCTTCTGTCTTCATTCATTTATCTTATATAATTAATTTTCCTTTTTATTGTGAGTTTCATTTTCTATCAAATCTTATTTATTTCTGTGGGTCAATGCTTCATTCCTCTGTCTCCACCTTCATCTCCTTATTTTCCTTCGTCTTCTCTTGTGTCTGTTTCTGTATATGTGTCCCTCTTCTTCCTTCTTGTTCTTCCATCCCGCCCTCCCATTTCTGTGTCTCTCCGCCTGTAGGTGCCGGATGTGTGCGGCGACCTTCCTCAGTAAGTCTGACATGCAGATCCACTCCAAGTCGCACACAGAGGCCAAACCTCACAAGTGTCCTCACTGCGCCAAGTCATTCGCCAACTCCAGCTACCTGGCCCAGCACATCCGCATCCACAGCGGGGCCAAGCCTTACACCTGCTCCTACTGCCAGAAATCTTTCAGGCAGCTCAGTCATTTACAGCAGCACACACGGTACTGCAGACCCCTCCTCCCCGCTACCGACCACGTACCATACTCCCCTGTCCTCTTAACTTGTCCTGCCAAATTCCCATTTTGAAGCCCAGACTCCTGTCCTCTTCCTCCTGAGGAAGAGATTGGAGTGGTGTGCAAACGCATATTACACTGCCATGTAGATGTTGGGTCGCATGCTACCAGTTCCATCCAGAAGTGACCTTTTAAAAAAAAAAAGACTTCAAATTACGCTTTTTTTTTAAAATTTTTTAAGTTTGGGCTTTGTCCATAAGAAGATTTTCCATAATTTATATAATATCAGAAGGGCCATTTGAAATGCATGGAGCTCTTTTATATTAATTGACACAATGATAATATTTATTTTATTTGTGTGTGTTTGTGTGCGTGCACCGTACTTGTTTGGATTGCATTTTCATTGCTTTTCCCCACAACTCTTTCTTTTGTCCGCATGTTCTGTCATTTCCCCTGCCAGCGCTTCTTCAACAGAAATGCACACATTTAGAAAAACATATTGAAATGAAGCTTTAAAGGCAGACTACTGCCATTGTGGTTCCCCGTCTAACCCATTGTGCTATTGTTTGGTATACTTCCCATTATATATTTTTTCTTGCATTCTCCTCCATTGAATTGGGACGTGCGACAGAAACAACGTGCTGCCATGCTCTGCTTTCCTTCTCTCTGCTGAATTTGTAGTCATCTGTTGCTGTTCGTTCTTTTTGGCTGCCATCAAATCAATTTACATGTCATTTCTGGAGGAATGCCAATCTAAATGGATGCATTTGTAAAACATTTAAATCATAATTATTATACATAATATTTTGTTACTCTTTGTTTATACATCCAAATCATCCAGGGCACAAGGATATATGTAGTAGTCAAAAATAATTTCCTATTTTGCTTTTTATTGTGTGTTATGTTGTGATGTTTATATTAACTCATGACATTTAAAATAACATAAATTGCAATTGACACTAAAGTGTAAGTTAAGTGTAGCATTATACAGAATCTTTGTTGGCTTTTGTTAACGGTCTTCAAATATTGTAATACTCCAATCTCCTTCTTACTTGTCTGGCATGGTGACAGTTGACAGGTTTTGATGTATTGAGAGAATCACCTTTATGTATGGGTCAAGCACAGCATCGTATGTTGGTTTTTTTTTCTCTCAATCTACCTTTACAATCCTGTTCCCCTTTCTCTTTCACCCTCCTGTCTGCCGTCATCAGGAACCACACAGAGTCAAAGCCTCATAAGTGTCCCCATTGTACCAAGTCATTTGCCAACTCCAGCTACCTGGCCCAACATGTCCGTATCCACACCGGAGTGAAACCCTACACCTGCTCCTACTGCCAAAAGCACTTCAGACAACTCAGTCATCTTCAGCAGCACAATAGGTAAGTGAGTCACTGGTCTTGGGTTTCTCATCTGCCTCCATGTTTTTCTGCGGTCAGGTTAGATCACCATGACAGTGATAGGAGTCTATGAATGTACATAAATGTGTTTTTTGCGTTTGCCATTCAGGATTCACACCGGAGATCGGCCCTACAAGTGTATCCATCCAGGCTGTGAGAAATCCTTCACGCAACTCTCAAATTTACAGGTGTGAAATCATTTTATTTTACTTATCATACAGTGAATGTCTTTCTTATTACTGAGTCTTTCACTATGTAAAACATTTTTAACAATTTTTGTTTTATTGTCAATAAACATTTCTTTCCCAGTCCCACCGGCGCCAACACAACAAGGACAAGCCCTACAAATGCACCAACTGCAATAAAGGATACGTAGATGCAGCAAGCCTGGAGGTGCACATGTCCACACATACAGTCAAGCACGCGAGGATCTACTCATGTGGTCTCTGCAACCGCACTTATACATCAGTAAGACAAATGTCCATTTCTGAAGAGCATTTCTGTATGAAACACTATGAATCGACTCACTTGCAACAGACACGTGGCAGCTATTTTCTGTAATGTCAGTCACATATCCACTGTTTCCCTTCTACCTATCCTCCCCTCATCTCAGGAGACGTATCTGGTGAAACACATGGAGAAACACAACCCAGACCAGCTGTCTGCATCAGCAGCACAGGCAGCACAACAGAACCAAAGCCAAGTCCCGGGTCAGAGCCGGCTAGACGGCGCAGATGGAGGATCGAGCCGACCTGGGGGTGCCGGGAGCGGAGGAGCGGGCGGAGGCCAGCAGGGACAGAGCCAAGGCAACTACGCCCAGACAGAAACCATCTCCTGTCCATTTGACCTGCACCAGTATAAGACAGTGTCTGCTAGTGACATCCAGTACAAACCTGTCAGCGTAGCTGACATCACTTCCCACAAGGACCTCTGTCTCACTGTGTCAGCATCCACCATTCAAGTGGAGCACCTTAACTCTTAGAGGTGACGAAACAAGGAAGTTTGGGGAGTGGGGGAAGGTAAAATGAATTCAAGAAGTTGAGGATGGAGAGTCAAAGATTAAAAGCAATACTAAGGTTATACAATAACTTAGGAACACATGACTGTGCCTGAACTGTGGTTTGAGGCAGACGGGACAAACAATATGGTGGCACAGTATACCGAAGACTATATTTCGTCTCTTTTTTTTCTTTCTTCCTTGTTTGATTTGTTTTCCTTTTATTAAGCTGTCCTGTCTGAGTAGAAAGTGCATGTATGGGCTGCAATAAAGTATGTTTCAGTCCATCACAGTGATGGTTTTATGATAGGAAGAGAGTCAAAGTGCTTCTCTTAATTGTTTTATCTCCTCCTGCTTTTCCCAACAAATGCAGCGTTGGCCATAGCAGTTTAGGGTCTCTATTGATGAAATTGATAGTTGACTGTGAAGGTAAATTTTTATACTTTCATGCAGAGACTTTCAGTTTTTACATAAGTGTTATCAGCTCTACTATGTTGTAAAATATATGCCCACGATTAATTATTTTTAACCTTAAAAGGGATAGAGAGGTAATTTCCTTTTAAGAAAAGAAAAATGTCAATCAAGTATATAAAGATGTACTGTATATACTACCAGTTTATAATGTATGATTGTGTGTTTAAAGGATGTGGTAATCCATATAACCTATTTAGACCCAGTCACAGGCCTTCACATGACCTTTGGGGAAGTGATGAGCCAGTTCACGGTTCATGTAATCCTATTGTACTGCTTTGTGTGTATGTCCTAAAAGAAATGTTATCCAAATGTGCTCTTGCTATTATACTTATATGATGACAATGTTTATAATACTTCTTTATAGATATACTGACACATCTGAAATTTGTCTTTTTTTGGCTTATAATACAATAAACCCTCTGATATGTTTCTCATTGGTGTTTTTTCTGTTTCAGTTTAATGCCAAATTATTATTTCATGTTTCTAATATATTTGAATTGTTTTCTGAATTGGGTCAATCGTTTGGTCTATAAAACATCAGAAAATAAATATGACTATAAAAAATTTTCCAGATCCCATTGACCTTTTAGATTGCAGACCAAACCTAAACATTCAATATCCACATCTGAGAGGCTACAAAGTATGTATTTTAAACATTTTGGCTTTGAGAAATTATCAAATGTGACTAATTGACAAATTGTTGCAGCTCAGTATTCATTTCATACAAATGCCTTTTTTGTTGTCAAACAATGTATGAACAGGATATTTGAGATATATAACATCTGGAAAACAGAGAGGCAAACACCATGCTGCTTGTATTATGCATACTAGTCTCAATCAATGATACTCTTGTGCACCCAGGTATATTTATTGTTTTAAGCATGTCTGCTCTACTGGAATGTGCAAATGTGTGAGGTGTTTACAAAAGTGGACTGGTCCATTAAAGAGGAGGGGGGTTTAATGTCAGTTTAGGCGACATATTCTTTGTACATGTATATAATTGCAGTAAATCGGTTTATTTGAGATAACGTCCATTGTCAAAAAGAACATCTAAATAAAGTCAAAACTATCAAAACTGGGGTAGTGTGCGAACACCGAAATGTGGTCTCGTCCGCCATTCTCTGCGGTCTGCAGTGGATTTGGCGTCACTGAAAAGTGTAGGAGTCGAGAAACTTCATCCATGTAAACAACGTCAAGAAGGGAAGCTGTGTGACACGCTGCGGGTTGCGATACGCAGCAGTACGTAGCCGTATTCACCCGCTGAACAACTATGCCACGGAAAAAGCCATTTAGTAACAAACAGAAGAAGAAACAGCTGCAAGTCAAACGGGACAGAAAGAGAGGTAGCTAAGCACGTTTTACCGTCAGCGTTGCCATGCTAGCTTTAGCGGAGAGCTAACGGTTCTTGCTACACAGCTAAATGTGGTTCAGCAGGAAAGCGCCTGTTATTATAACATCAGGCCACTCGTTCAGCCTGAACAATGCAACCCTATTATGTGTTGTGTTATGTTGGCTGTTAGCTGTAACAACATGCGATGTGACATAACGTGCCTTTTGGACTGTCACGTTCAACAGAATAACAGCACACGCTTGCGCTTTTGTGAAAGAAGCGTCACAACTTGCGTCATCATTTGTTTTTTGTAGCCCCTAACTGTACAAGTTATAATGCCACATTTAGAAGAGGCCATTGGGTCGTGTGCTGAGAGAGAGAGACATTACTAAACGGCACTTCACAGTCATCACACATTGGCTCAAAGATCTTCAAGCACAGGACATCGTTTTACCACCCCAGTGTTCTATCATACCAGCTCTTGATAATGTCAATAGGTCTTTCTTAGTTTTTTTGATATTTAAAGAAACAGTTTGAAGCTTTAATTCCATATTACTAAGTATGAAATCCTTCCTTAATGTGCATAAGTAGGTCAAGCAACCTCAAATATCTTAATCAGTGCAGTAGAGTCAGTGATCAGGTCAGAACGTTCTATTTGTTTGTTATTTTCTATGATGAAATAAAGTTTTGCAAATCATCACAATGTAAGTTGTCAGCATTTGACCTTGTGAGGATGTCACATTCCCTGCTGGATTGGGACTATTTCGAAGCATATAGTGATCCGTAATAGAAAATTTTAAGTGGGAAATGTAGGTCTGGGTATAGGATGTATGCCTGTTATTAGCTATTATCCCATAACATTTGCCCCCGACTTCCAGGTGACACGGGTTCAGGCCCGAGTAGCCGCAATGCCAGTGTGGAGAGAGGAGGAGAGAGGCAGTCGGACACCTCAGACAGTGAGACCACTGATGTCAGGAGAATAAATCAGCAGCCCTCCGCTAGAGAAGGTAGATATGACCCCAACAGGTGAGTTTTTGTTATCATTGCTTTCATTAAATAATGGTATTGTGAAAGATGTAAGATTCTGCTGAGATAAATGCACATTGGGCATTAGGTGTCTGTCAGTGGTACCTAAAATGCATTTCCTGCAGCAGCAGTGGGATGCTTGAATCGATAATAAAGAGGCGCAATATGATAATTAATTGGAGCAATATGTCATAGCATGTGGGTGATAAGAAATAAATTCACTGTAATTCTGTGTCTTTATTTGTTTTGAATTGTCTTTCTATCGTGCTGTAATTTGACGGAGACATGTGTTTCTTCAGTGTGTATTGTAAAGATGCATCTAGAAAGGTTTTATCTTATATTCTGAGAATAATTTAAATCATTAATCTGTAGATATAGCAACGCAATGCTAGGCAAGCCTTATTGAAACCCCCTCCTCTCTCCAGGTATCGACTGCATTTTGAGAAAGAGAGTAAAGAGGACGTGGAAAAGGGGAAGAAGTTGGCCAGGGAGAAGGTGCTGCGGCCAGTCTCGGAAAAAGAACATGAGATCAACATCAATGACATCTTCCCCTCAGATAAAGGTCTGCCTGTTTTTTAATGCTTTCCACATGACTGTCTCAAAATAAGCCGAACAGATGAGCAGAGTAGGTTAATGGAGTGGGTCACTGCTTGACACGCTTAAACTTAATTATTCACTGCTAGGTCTTGGTTTCCCACAACGACCGTCCTGGAGTTATGAGATGACACGAGAGAACCTGAATAGGAAAGAGGAGAAGTCATACAGAGAATACCTGGACGACCTACACACCAGAAACCCAACTGGCACTCTCAGCCACTTTGAGCACAATCTGGAGGTAAGTTACTTAATTGATGCACTCTTTCTTGAGACCCCCTTTTTTTTTTTAAACCAACAATGGAAGGGCTGGACCAGAAATTCCTTTTTCTGTTCTTAATTTATTTTCAGTTTGTTTTGAAAATCAGATGTATGATGAATGCTGCAGCTTAACTTTTAGTTTGACAAGTTTCAACTTTGTTTTGGAAAGCAACACTTAACTCAGACAAAGGTGAAAATGAAGATCATTGGTGAACTTGCAAAAATATTTGCACATTGCCTTAACACTGTTTTTAATGCCCCAGTTCCATTTGCCAGTCTGTGTCTTAGCAACTTATTTAGCAAGTCAAAATTCACTCTTTTTATTGTGTTAAATCACTCAATAATGAAGGTCAGGCCTCACAAATTATCTGATGAGCCAAGATTAGTTCATATATATTTATGTTTTCTAGTGTACTCAGTTGCTTTTGAACCCTCCTTGCCTTCAGTAGTAATTGTTTTCTTCAGCGGAGAGTGGTAGGTTTAGCATGCTGCCACAGAACCACTTTTATTATCAGGGGTTTTAAAAGCTCAGGCTGCCAGTACCTTTTCTGTGTAAAATGAATATTTATGAATCCTGTTAAACCCTTTGACAACAGAAAGCAGCATGAAGTAATCCTGCTTGTTTAGGATTTGCCTGTAAACTGATGATTATCCAGCAGACTTGTTTTTTACTCGTCATGAATACACAACTGTTGCGGCGGTTATCCAGCATATCATTGCAGTATGTACCATGAAGTGAATTGTGGTAAAGTTGGATCATGTGGGGATCTTTACACATTTTACTACATGCCTGTGTATTGTCTGGGATTTTTCACTGGGAACAAGGTACCATCGTACCTGACATGCGGTGATATTGCTCAGTTTTGCCCAGGTTGTGAAAATGGTAACACTATTTTTCAAAATCAAAGACCCTGCATATCTTTTTATTTCAAAGCATGGGCACATGACCGCAGCTAGTGGTATAATAAGTGACTCTCGGTGATCTAGAGATGATGGCCTTTTTAAGTGGAGGATCAAAATGATGCCTGTTTGAGAGGATCTCATTTCTACAGCATTAAAACAGAGCATTGAATTAAATAGTATCTCAAAGGAGTGAAGGATTTAAGGGAAACACGTGGAAAATGATAATCATAACTATGTTTTCATTAGCGTAAAAATCACCTGAAACTGAGAAGTGTTTTCGTTATCTTAGATTCAACACTTCATATCAACATAGGAAGCCATGTTTTACCTCAACATTTCTACAGTAGCCCCATCAAAACACTGGCTCTAGCGAGAGCCTTTTGTCACATGAAGTCAACCGTAGGTACTCTTGGAAAGAGAGGTTTCAACCGCACTGCTAGATGCCTCTAAATCCTACACACCTTTTAAACACATCATTTAAAAAAAAATCCTAATTTACAATTTTTTTCTAATAATTTGTCATGCTGAATAAGAACAGGAAAGATGAATTTATATTAAACCTAATCTTACTTCCCACTATTTTTTATTATTTATTCTTTTAGACATGGAGGCAACTATGGAGAGTGTTGGAGATGTCAGATATCATTCTGATCATCGTGGACATCAGGCACCCGGTAGGTTACCTTGTCAGCAGAAACCTGCAGGATGGATCAGACCACTAGATGGCAATACTGTCAATGTTCATCTGAATATCTGATATGATTTGTATTATTTATCAGTTGATTTAGCCGACACATATTTTCAATTGTATCACGTCTTTCTTTGCTAATTTGGTCTTCTAAAATAATTGTTCACATTATAGCAGATTTTAATACTGACAGGACAAATACATACATTGGAAAGTGTCAAGACAAAATACAAGTAATATTGACAAGATGGAGAGATGTAAAGACTTATCACTGAACATAGTAAATTTGGAAACAAATAAAATAAAGACAAGGAGAACATTATGCCATCTGATACTTCTACTTCAAGCCAGATATAGTTTATGTGAAGTGGATTCACTTTCTCTATTAAGAGTTTCCAGTATTAATATAAAGTTAAAAACAGCACAACCCGTCTTTTTCCTATTAATAAAGGTATGATTTTGTGGGGGGGGGGGTTTGTCGAATATGCCATAATTACTATTTTAATAAGGGTTTGTGTTCATTTAACCCACCCAGGTGCTGCAGTTTCCTCCAACCCTATACCACTACATCACAGGAGATCTCCAGAAGCACGTGATCCTGGTGTTAAACAAAGCCGACCTGTGTCCTCCTCCGCTGGTGATCGCCTGGAAACACTACCTGACCTCCCAGTTCCCCCACCTGCATATAGTCAGCTTCACCTCCCACCCTGGACAACCCTACAGCACAGGTGAGGAGAGGGAGAAAGTGGCGCAGAAAAGACAGACATTGAAATTGAAATAAACCTGCCACTCGGTGAATTTATTTGAGTGCAATACCACCAGAATAACCCGACTGGCTCTCGTTGCGATTAGAATAACCGTGTGTCTGTCTGCTGGCTTGTAGTGCTCCAGAAGAAGAGGATGAGGAAGAAGGCTGACTGGAGTCACGCTGGAGGTCCTATAGATATCCTGAAGGCCTGTCGGGAGATCACAGCAGGGAGAGGTGGGTGTCTGTCTTTATAATCAGATGCCTCAGTTATTATGGCTTTATTATATTAGTTGTCCACTGAATTTGACTCTTTGCATGTTCACACTTGGGTTGATCCTGTAAGTGTTACCTCTTGTTTTTGAAGTTGATCTATCCAGCTGGGAGCAGAAAATTAAGAGAGATGCTGTTGCTGGGCAACTGGATGGGGAGCAGCCGGATGAAGGAGCAGAGTCGGTGCTGATGGAGCATCAAAGTGACAGGGCGATGGACATGGGCATCCCATCCCAGGAGATGTACAAAGATGGAGTTCTCACACTGGGCTGCATAGGTATGCATCTGATTGAACCCTGTAGCCAGATTCAGAGAAGGTTTCTTTAAAACTATTCCAAAACAAAGTTTTTAATGAAAAGCAGTTTCTAATAAATGTCTCAATTGGGACATGTTGTCAAGATCTTACCAGATTTTTACTTTACGAAGATAATTGCGTCATAACATTAAGCACCTTTTTCTCCAAGCCGCTGGACAACTTCAGGTTTGCATCAGCAAACCACATCTGCACACAGCGACATCGTTTGTAGATTAAAGACTGAACCTTCACCCATACTTTTTTTCCCTGCAGGCTTTCCAAATGTTGGGAAATCATCTGTTCTAAACAGCCTAGTGGCGAGGAAGGTCGTGAGCGTGTCCCGAACCCCAGGCCACACCAAATACTTCCAGACCTACTACCTCACCCCGACGGTCAAACTCTGTGACTGCCCTGGACTGATTTTTCCCTCTCTTGTGAATAAACAGTTGCAGGTACAAACTCACGTTTGTGTACTTGAGAGCAGATGTAACTTTGAGTTTACTTGCCTGTTTAGGCTCAATAGAAACGTAATTGTGTTTTAAAGAGTGCAATCTTTTCTTATTGAACTTTTCTTTCTCCCTTTGTTTTATTTTCTTAGATTCTGGCAGGGATCTATCCCATAGCTCAACTGCAGGAGCCCTACAGCTCAGTTGGTTATTTGTGCGCAAGGACACCTTTCCTCTCTGTGCTGAAACTCAAACATCCCAGTTTAATGGAGATCAAACCCCATCAGAGAAACGAGGAGTCTGAAGGGCTCAACTGGACTGCATGGGATGTGTGTGAGGGTATGTCTATTCTCGGTGACAGCCACTGTCTAATGTGTAGCTTTAAGAATCATACAGTATGTGCACAGTTACTCAGCTACTTCACGACTGCCTCAGTACACTAAAACACTGAGTAGTACATTAACTAATACCAGTCATGCCTCTCTTCCATCTGTCTTTGTGTTCTTTAGCGTGGGCGGAGAGGAGAGGCTATAAGACGGCAAAAGCAGCTCGCAACGATGTTTACCGTGCAGCTAACAGTCTCCTGCGCTTGGCCATTGATGGCAGATTGTGCCTCTGCCTAAGACCACCTGGTTACAGCTGCTTAAAGGGTAAAAGAGTCTTTTCCATGACTCTTTTTTTTTTTTTGCTTCAAGTGTATTTGAAAGGTTAAAACAGCAGGTGGGTGGAATTTATTTATTTATGGTTTACAGAGCACTGGGAAAATCACCCAGATTTGGCAGAGATCATTGCTCTGCAAGGGAGGACGACAACAGAGGAGGAAGAAACAGAAGACCGGGACGACGATGATGATGACGGAGAGTCTAGCACCGAGCCAGAGGAAGAGCGAGACCGGGACGCAGACGATGATGAGGATGGAGATGATGAAGACGAGGGCTTTGTACATCCAAGGCCAAAGGAAGATAAGCCGTCTGGTTTCACTGTCAACATGTACGATGTCCTTCGTGAAAATGAGTGTGAGTGATAGCGGAGGGAACGACAAACAGGAAGGCATAACTTGTTCCTCTTCCCTGACTTCTCTCTCTCCGTTCATCCCCCTTCTCCTCCCCCCCTCCCCTAAATCTGCATTTCTTCTCTTTTTTTTTCTTGCATCTCCACTCATGTCATTCATTACCTTCTCTGGACATTAACATGATCTATTCTAATAAATTCACCATGTTTCCCTCTCCCTATAATATTCAGAGCATATTCATGTATCCATGCTGTGCCTCTGCTCTGCTTGTTCATCCATGAAGCTTTTTCTTGAGTGTTGCTTCTAGGAATGGGTTTGGTTTGGTTCCTTTTCTTTTTTTGCATGTAGCTCTCAGAAGCAAACAAACCAAGTGACTTCCCTCAGACTGGAATAATCAACCAACTGGTTTTCAATCTCTTCATTTACAAGTGACTTTACAGCTGAGATGCCAAAGTTCAAGAAAGGATGATGGAACAAATCGAATGCAGTCGATATGATGTCATTCACTGGATTAGCTATTTGGCTCTCGGAGCAGCTGGAGATTTAGGACCATGACTCTGGGGGATGGGATATGAGAGATTTTAGACTATAAAAGTGGAATGACTGAAACCAACATTTTACACACACAGCTTTGCAGTTATCAGTATTATGGCTCTCTTAGAAGTTTATTTATCTGAACTTGGTTTTGATTTAGATTATACCGTGTTCGAGAGTGAGATTTTATTTGGTGTGGTTCTACACAGTCAGCTGGAGGATTGTTGAATCCTGTATTGCTAGACGAGGCTGTTTCAGGAATTTAACTTGTAGTGTTTTAACTACTACAGATATTATCCTTAGATGCGGATGGAGAGCTACACTATTTAGTACAGGGTTTTGGGTACACTCATTCAGCAAGATCATTTGTTGATGGCAGTATAGTGGATTTAATCAACCGAGACTGCTTAACAATCAATGACAGGAATAGTTGGACTTTTTGGGAAATCTACTTTCTTCCCCAGAGTTGGATGACAAGATTGACAGCACTCTTGTATCAGTCCGGTAAATATGAAGCTATTGACAAAATCTTAGCTTAGCACAAGGACTGGAAACGGGAGGAAACAGATCGATGTCCAAAGGCAGAAAACCCACCTCCCAGGGCCTCTAAAGATCCTTAATTACCACTTTATGATCTTATTTGTTTAAGCTGCACAAAAAAAGCTTACAAATTCCACATGGGTTTAAGACTTAAAGTCCCATGCCAACAAATAGTCAAGTACATAACCCCTGGAAAACTTCAGTGTGTGATTTTTTTTTTTTTATATATTAATTTGAAAAACTAGATATAACGTGTTAATTAGCAAGTTTCCAATGTGCTTATATAGTTACCATGCAGATATAAGTCGAATCGATCTTCTCACCTGACTCTGCATGAAAGTAAATAAGCGAACCAAAACGTTGAACCTTCCTTTCACCACACAGAAAGAGAGACTAGTATCTTTGCTCCCATCTGCCCATCATTACAAATCGCATTACATACTCCATCTGCGTCGTTATTCACTATAACTTTGACACAGGGCTCAACTTCAAGGTCAGATCTTTTAATGCCGTTGAGACACATGCTGCAGACAATTCTCTGTTCGTCAAAGCCATGTTTTCATCAAGTTTTCTCTTGAAACTTGATACATTTGACATTTTTGCCGTTTGACCGGTCTTTCCCTCTCACGTTATGCGTGACGGCCCTGCTGCAATCCTGAGTGCTGTATTATTGTGTGCTGTGGTTGTACCTCATTCATGTATTCACTGAGGGAACTCTGCAGCACAGTGCTGTGTTACTGTGTAATACAACACTCGGCAGTCATTTCTACCATTGGTACAGTACAAAGCAGACACCCAACACTACCATGCTATTAGGAGCACAACAGACTTTTAGGTGTGTGGATGGGAGATGTTTTTTGTTGGAAATATTAAAACTGACGCCGTCTGAAATGTGAAGGCTTGAGGTGTTTTCAGGCTATTTGCTGCATTCCTCATTCCATTCCTAGTACACCTAATGATGACTTGACTGCTTTCTGCATTAAAAGAAAATAATTAATCTAAACTGTGTTGTATTTTATTTCAAGATCTCTTTAAGGCGTTTGCTTGTAACCTGTTTGAAATAATGCATGCTGATTATTTCATATATTGTCAGGGAGAGTTCTTTCAACGCCATATTGTTTTACGAAAAAAAGACTCACACACACTATGCCAACTCATTCTCATTTCAAATGCGAATAATTAAACTGAGAACAAATGTTGTGACAACATTTTAGAGATCTGTGATCAAAGTGGACAGCTTGGGCGTGTTTGGATAAGCTTTGTCAGACTAATTACACTGCCTGAAGTTTTACATTTATTCTCATGGAAAGGTCGGTGTGTTATAATAAAAGTCATGCAATTAGTTAGGGGACTTAATTTGAACAAAGACAGATAATTACAACGATAAAACGTGCTGATACTGCTCCGCCATACTATGGTCTAATTAAAGTCCTTCCAAACTATACTTAATTGGTCAATTTCCAGATGGGTGATATCTTAAGCAGATAGCTTGCAATCAAATGAAATTAACCGGACCTAATCAAATAATCTTGAATAATCTAATCAATTAACAAGCGTGGGCTCTCGTGCTATAATGTAACTGTATAATTACATGTTCAACTGATGTTATTCTAAATGTTTGTGCATTTGGAGGCACTGCCTGCCTTTGGCCCAATGCATTCTGGAATAGACTCCAACATGATGCAAATATGCTTCTTCAATGAGGATCATGTGTTGTGTTATAAGCAGTCCTTGAAACACACTGCATGTGATTTATTTTCCCTCATACGAGGATGTGCAGGGGGGAGAATCTCTTTAAAAGATGCTGCAGTGGGATATATTGTGTTTGCTTTGATGATAATTGTTTGTCAAAGAACTCCAATTTTTAGTTTGTCTGTTATGACTACATTTAATAAAACAGGATATGTATCAGAGAAAGAGCACTGTCCACTGTGCCACTGCTTTTCTTAACTGTAAAGCAATTATCACCTCTTCCAGCTTCTAATGAAACTATTTCCTTATTCATGTTAAAAATGCCCTTGATATTTGTGTCTCCTTTGAGTAGTGTCTGTCGTTGTCATTATGGGTTGACTACTGACAGTGTTTGTCCAATTATTCACACTCTTGACGCCTATCCAATCCTCTTGTCAGAGTAAATCTGGCTGCAGCTATTATCTCATTATGTTTATCGCGACCCACTGGGCACTATTCATGAGTGAGCTGAGGCGGTTTGATGATAATAACCACTGAGGACTGCCACAATCATTATTTACGGGATGGAAGTGGGTGGAGATCTCGCATAATTTGGATTCAGTGCCAACTTGTATGTTACTCACTGACTAGATCAACTCAGAGGAGGGAAGAGACAGAGAGGAATCTTCTGGAATTGTTTCCGATTGGCAGCCGGAGCTATGAGCTGCTTAATTTCCCCAGCTAGAGCTCTAACTATGTTGTGGCCCTCAAACCTGTATGGCAGTAATTACAGCCAGACAAAGAATTCAGATTTACTGGAGCATGACACCATCAATTTAAAAACTGTTAATTAAATTCTGCTGTGTTGAATGTCTTAGCTGCCATCCATCGGTTGCGCCAAAAATGCCCATGTGGTTTGAATATGATCTTTTTTTCTTCTTGGAAAGCTTTCTCATGATGCTATCAGGTTGTTGTGGGGACTCTTGTCCTCCAACCCTTCACCTGCTCTTTTCTTTGCCCCATTCTTGCTCCCTATGTGACCCCCCTAGCCAGCATGTGGGTGAGACTGGGGGGGCGAATGAATTAGTTTCATATGAGAGCATGAGCATGAGCATAAGCAGAGCTGGAAAATGTATTAGTCTGGTTTTATTCGGTCCCCTGGGCGCTGCACACACACACACATGCAGGCGAGAGAGAGAGAGAGAGTTGGTGGGAATTTGCAAAAAGTAATTATCATGAGGGAGAACAACAATAGCCACAAGTATATGAGCGTTTCCTTTAAAGACAAAAAAATAAGATAAAATGTCCCAGCTGGCCTTATACGGACAACCAAAGTGCAGTATGTCTCACTTCAGTAAATTATAGTTCTAAATGTCAGCTGGCAGCTACACCTGTGTGGTCACTAGAGGGCTATCAAAACCAACTTTGTTATGAGTCTGGTGCAGTTAATAGTCAGGTGCAGCAAGATGATTGGACACAGGCTTCTCATTTGTGGGGTTAATGGTGTGAATTTGCAGTATGTTTTACAACCACGATCGGTTTCATCACCATTAGAGAAGATGGGTCACAAACTATCATGAGGGTCATGCAGTGGACGAGAAAGCGTGTTATCGGCTAATTTAACAATCAGCTAAAAGCGCTCATCTGGCAGTAAAACTGTATTATATTACATTATTAGATTGTTAACAGTAATGGAACATAAGCACTATTTTACTGTTGCAGCTGGTTGATGTGGAGGTAGTTCAAACTACTTAATATACAGTCAGGTAGTTTAGTCCAGTGGTTCCAAAACGGAGGGTTGAAACCTCCTAAAAAGGCCACAAGATAGAACTGAGGGGTCATGAGGTGATTGATGGGAGAGAAAAGACAAAAAAAACTGTTTTATTATATTGGATCATTTGATTTGAGAAGTTTAGAGGTAATGATTTATTATAGAACAATACATCTAATAAGATTAACATGTGTTTTTTTATTTGACAATAAAACAAGCTAGGAACTCCAGCTGATAAATGTAGTGGAGTAAAAACTACAATGTTTCCTTCTGAACTGTCGTGGGGCAGAAGTATTTAGTGTGAAAAAAAAATGAAAAAAAATTAAGAACAGTGCGTTAAGTAAAGTTACTCAGTTAGTTTCCACCACTGATGAGAGTTGAGTTCTGTTGCATTCACAGATCACAGATCAGCTTTCAAACCTCAGGGTTGTTGTTGACTCTACAAGTGTTCCTGGAGTTTGGACCTTGAGAAGTATGTGAAGTTGTGCTAGAAATCCTTATTCTGCTCATACACACACACACACACACACACACACACACACACACACACACACACACGCACACGCACACGCACACACGCAAACACAGATTTACAACTTGGGCAGTCGTCCCTCCAGCAGCGCTGTGGGGGGCGACGAGGCCTCGGCTCTGAAGATTGGATGTCCGATGGACTTCTTTTCATGTTGGTTTCCACTGCAAACATCTACAGTGGTGGAAAGTAACTAAGTACATTTACTTACATACACACGTTGGTACAGTTTTTAAGGTACATTTTATGTCCTTACATTTGACAGAATTTTTTTTTATTATTTATGTTGTGTTTTTATAAAGCTTTGTTCTTATTGCTGGTAACTTTTAATATTAAGATTTCACAAAAGCTTATTAAAATATAATGCATCGTTGAAGATTAAACCAGAGGTTCCCAACTCTTACAAAAGGGACCCAAAAGCAGTTCCACAAAAGAGAGAAGAATAAAGATTTCCCCTATATACTAAATATTTACTTTAAATAACGGTTCAAGATTCAAAGAGGTAAAATTCTCCATCATTTCACAAAATAAAATAAAATATTAATCTGGAGAAGAACTTTCTTTCTAATCAATCATCTCATGGCCTCTTATTTCTTTTTTTTATCTTATGACCCTTTAGAGGGGCTCGACCCCCAGGTTTCAAACCACCTCAGCATATAGTTAGTTGCTATAGCGACACCTCTAACTACAACAGTAAGAAAGTCTTACACACTATTGCATCAGTTATCCAAATACACTGTGCGATATCAATATTCTGTGCAATATAACATTTTCATATTCCTATTTCATACGTGCAATAATAAATGTGAAGTCAACCATTCATACTGTTGATAATTATATTTACTAATTAGTTTTTTTTTTTTAAATCTTATCTCATCTTATCTTATAATAATTATGTCATAGATCATGAGAAATCACTAACGGGACATTTTTCTGCAGAAACAGAACTTGTACTTTGATAGTTTAAGTACATTTGCTTCACTACATATTTTTACTTGTAATAGAGTATATTTACAATGTTTTATTGGTACTTTTACTGAAGGGAACATTATTTGAATGGTTCTTCAACCACTGAAAAACTGTTTGAAAAGGCCATCGATTCTGACAAATTTGAGAGTTTGAATGAGGTTTTTGTTGGCAAAGTGCTGTTTACATCTGTCAGTACAAACTGTGTTAAAGGTGCCATCAGTTCAAATATTTCTCTGTCAGGCCAGATGTATTCAAAGTAGAGATCTATACTGGGTGGTATAAACAGAGGAACTTGCCCAGGTAAACACCACACCTATATTTTGTGATAATGGCTCTTTAAACGGACCACAAAAGAAATGAAAAAAGACAGCTGGTCAACGCTTGGCAAAGGATCCCAGCAGCATGTCATCATGAGGTAAACTCAGAAACAACATTTGCCACAGCAGGTATTCAACACACTGTGTACAGAGCAGCGTTCCCATATTCCTCCTGCAGAGGGTCACAATATGGCAGCTGGGTTTGTTTGCTCAGTGGACTTGTATCTGAGGGTGGAAAAGGGCCCGCTCTCTGTTTGACATAGAGCTCTCTAAAACAAAAAGCACTGCCCATCTAAACTCAGAGGGATTCAGTATGTGATAGTTAAGTTAGACTGTAAATAGAGGAGGCTTTGTGTATTTTAATTGTTCCAATGATGTGTTTTTCTGCATGGTAGAGCATAATGAGACCTCTTTGGTCACTGGCTTGAGTGTTTGTCTGTGACCCTGTTTGTGAGTTGGAACCCATGTGTCAATAGGTATTTTTAGCACCATCTCTCACTGGATTGCAATGGCACTCATTCGCACCCCTTTGAGCCCCCCCCCCCCCACCCACACACACACACACACACCCCCACACACACACACACACACACCCACACACCCACACCCACTGCCCTCACCATCCATCGACTGCGTCCTCAGCAGCTTCCAATCCGCCACAACATTCACTCTCACTGTGGAAGGACCCAGCAACAGTCTGCCTGAAAGTCTCTCACTTTTTTTTAAGTGTGAGATTTTGAGATCCAACAATGGGAACGGGAAGCAGGATCAGACTTGGGTTACCACGGCAATAAAGCCCTCAAGCAAGGCGTTCAAAATTGCACCAGTATATGAGATGAGTTTTGTTTCCCATGGGCCTCGTCCAATTTGAATATTAATTAATATAATTAAAGGTAGCTATAATTATATGTCTTTACACACATACAAACACACACACATACACACACACACACACACACTCACACACACACACACACACACACACACATACACACACACACCCGCTGGGAACATGACATGGCTGCTCAGCCAAGTTAAACTACTGTTTGAGCTGTGGAAAGGCTAAACATGTAATTGGTAAAGACAGCAGGGTGGAGGGCCAGATAAAGAAGATCAGAGCACATCCGATGGTGGTTATAGTGAGTTATTCCCAAAGCGCTATTGTTAGCAACACAGAAAGATTGGAGAAGAAAGGAAGGCCATTCATTCAACGGCTGGCTCAGACAGGTGAGGAGAGGAGAGGAGGGAAGGGGTGAGGAAAAGGGAAGACAAATCCGAGAGGGGTACTGTTTGAACAGAGGGCGACAGTTGTAGTTGAGCCTCCCAAATGCCATAGCACAGGCTGTAGTCCACCACACTGTCAGATGTGTGTGTTCGTGTGTACAGAGGGGATTTCTTTGGGGGGAGGAACCTGACACCCAAAAAGAGTTGGCATCCCCCCTCTCCCCCCTCCGCAGCCAGCCATAAGGAAGAGGAGACACAAGTGCACTGCTACAGCTGAGAGGGTCTCCAGGGACTACTCCTACTTCCCCTCAGCCTCCCGCCTACCTCACCCTCTCTCTCCCCACATTCCCCTGACAACACTGAGCTCATCACACTTCCTACTGCATGATCATGACAGTCCAGGCGGGGTCGGATTTATCCACGAGGCTCTTGATTATCTGCATGGTGTCAGGCAGTACAACTAATTAATTAAGAGTAAAAGTGTTTTCAGTGTATAAGCAACTTTTGGTTTTAAAAGAGAAAGAAATGCTTGAAAATAGTGTAATTTCCTCTAACGACATCATTAAAAACACAAAATACAACGCTTTCTTTGTAGAGAACTTTTTGACTGAATGAGTTTTACATTCTGAATCATCATTTTAGACATTTAAGACCATGAAATACCAGGTTGCCGATGTGAGTCTGTGCTTTGGTTTAGACAGAATACAACAACTTTTGTATGAATTGCCAAACAATTGTGTCTCAAACAATCTATCCTTATAACTTTGGGGATCCCCAGACTTTTAGCTCAAAGCATTGCTGTGCGTAAGATAAGAACTTCCTCAGAGAGCTGCTTGCTCGGCTATAGAGACTCGTGCTGTCTTGTTGAGAAAATGTATTAACAATCTTAAATCTAAAAATAGAAAAACAACATAAAAACAAACAGAGAGGACAAAATAGGAGCTCTGTGGAAAAGTGAGAGGAGCTGACATGAGCGTTTTCCACACCGATCACATAAAACGAGAACTCATGGACTCCCTGACTCCCTGACCCCCACCTAGGAACCTCCCCCTGAGGCAGACGCTGACCCTGTGACCCCTGACACCTCCACCGATTCCAGATCCTCTCCAGAGACCAATCAGATAAAACCCTCCCTCGGCCTGTGGCACGGATACTGACAGAGCGCAGACCAGTCACAGTAAACAGACATAAGGAGGAACACAGGGGTGCATGTGGAGTTGTACTTTTACACAGACACACATATGCATACTCTCGCACACGCATGTGTGTTAAGTCAAACCTGGACCTGAAGTCACACTGGTATGCAGTATTTTGTGGTAAAAGGTGCTTGTAGGCTCTTTGGAGGTTTTGTTGACCATTGCAAATCAAAGACATTTATTGGTTTGGGATTTTCCAGTGAAAAAGACTCTCTTGAGGTTTCAGAGGTAGAGTGCTTCGTATTTGGTTTTATGCCAGTTCCCAACATACTGCAAGCTTCGCATTCTGCAACTGATCAGTGTTGTCTGAAACTTGCAGCCCTGCACAGCTGTCCGACCATGACAGGGGGTGGACAGGGTGTGTGTGTGTGTGTGTGTGTGTGTGTGTGTGTGTGTGTGTGTGTGTGTGTGTGTGTGTGTATTTGAGTTGAACATTACTATTTCTAATTCAGATGTTGCTGTTTTTGCCCAGAGTGATGTAAGAAAGGTGATACATTCATCAGAGTGTGTTTTCCAAATGACAGCCAATAGATCATCTGCCATCCCTTCTGAATAAAAAGTTTGGATGAAAATGGTAATTTCTGCTGAAAGCAATAACCTTTTTCTTGAACGTAAAGATTTTCTTTTAACTTTGAACACACTTTTCTGTCTGTTGAAACCATCCTTTCTTCTACTTGACAGACTATTGATGTTCTGGGCAACTTTTTTATTTTACCTTCTCGTTATCTTTCCTTACCCATAGCACTAAGTGCTTTCTTGTCCTTGCTGACTCATGCTACATAACTTGAACTTCTCTCTTTCTCTGTTTGTCTCTCTCTCTCGTGGTGAATTCCTCACAGGATCAGACCTGCTTTTTATGCGCCACTGGTTTTCACTCAAAGTGAGAAGGAGTAGAGAGGGAGGAGGGAGAAAAGGGGGTTTAGTGAACAACCCACTACTCTATGGAGGAACCGAGCATATATTTGGTGAAAAGGGAAGAAAAGAAGTATGAAAAAAGATCAGTGCAAAGTTAAAGTGAGATACACAAAGAATAGGAGCTAGGTGGTGCAGGGTAGAGAGGAAATTATCGACAAAAAAGGTCATAATTTCTGCTGGGGAATTTGCAGTTGCCCGGACAACGAACAAAGCACAGCAGTTGGACGATGTGCACAACAAAAAAAGGCTGAATAGAGAAGGGAACGGCGAGGGAGGGAGAGAGAGAGAGAGAGAGAGAGAGAGAGAGAGAGAGAGAGAGAGAGAGAGAGAGAGAGAGAGAGAGAGAAAGAGAGAACAAGAGCTGAGAATGACTGCAATCATCAGCATGATAATGTCTTGGATAATTACTCAAATATCAATGATTTCTTCACCATTCCTTTAATTTTATATTAAGCACACCCTTCTTTTTTTTTGTTTAGCATTATTATATTACACGGTTTTGAAAGAAAGAGAGAGTGAGAGAGTGAGAGCGAGAGAGAGAGAGAGAGAGAGAGTTTGGTTTGGTTTAGCTCCGAATTGAAAAGTGGTGAGAGAATGTTAATGAGAAAATAAGGCCAGGCCAGATACAAATCCAGCTAAATTCTTTATAAACTCAAAGACTCTTGGGAGGCAGGGGGGAGTCACTTCCCCATTTAATCAAATTTATTAAGAATTGATTGACAAAGATATGTTGTATTTGTGTGCATGCAAATGAAGCTCATGCAGATTTTGTATTATTTTGTTCTTTATCTGATTTTGTTTTATTCGATTTTTCTAATTTCATCATAATAATGAATATACAATAATAAACACATTGAAAACAAGCATTAACTTATCGACGAAAACAGTCTCTAATGTTGAATGCATCAGGAGTGGAAGATATGGTCGGGTCATTAATTTAAGTAAAAGCATAGCAAAACTATATCCTAAAAGTCCTGCATTCAAAAATGTTCTGAAGTTAAATTATAGAAGTATTAACAAAACATGTTCTTAAAGTATCAAAAGTACTCATCATGCAGATATATGAATGTGAAAACTAACCAGTAACAATAGCTGATAAATAAATGTATTGTAGTGAAACGTTACTTTAACGCATGGCATGAAACCATCACATTATTTATTCAGTGAAAACACAGTACATTTCTTTACACACACAAAAGTAAACATCAGGCAGCAGAGAACGTATCTCTGTTCCTCTAGCCTCTTTATCCAAGGTGGAGCTCAGATTGTGGTAAATTACCTTTATGGGCCCTCGCTGCTGATTGAGCGCCAGCTAAAGTTTCCCTCCTTTCAGTCGGACAAGTACCAACACATACTGTAACTCCTACACAGTTTATTTTCTGCCTTTGTGTGTCTGACTGGTTCAACTTTTGATGTAATTCAGCATAAACATACACACATGTGGCTCTTTTAAAACATGAATTCCCATTTCACTCCTGCTTTGCCTCGGGGTCCCATATCAACGACTCTCCTGGTTCCAGCTCCATTGCTGTGTTTTACTGCAAACCCTTCAATCTGAGTCATTATAGCCCAGGGGCAGTAATGGTATACAGTTACACCAGCAATACTCTGTAATAAAGTTTCCTTTAGAGGTAAATACCAAGGCAGAGGGTTGTGGGACCACATGTAATGGCCCAGGCCAGATGCTGAGAGGCAGAACAGATAATTCAAGTTTACATTATCAAGTAATCCGTTTTCAAACAGCAGAGCAACATTGTCTGACACGCGAATGGTTAACAAGGTGAAAGCACTGTGGGTGCTGCTGTATCACATGCCATATTCCCCAAATGTCAGTGTTGCTGCAACAAAGAAACTCCCTTCACCCCCAAAGGCTCCTCGTTGAATTTCACTCTCCAGTGTTGTTAAGGTCACAGCTCCCGCCCACGGGGACCTCTGATTGGATAGCGTGCCTGCTGGAATATTCAACCAGGCACCTTGCTCAGAGGCGTGATTGGACACAGCCGGTGCAGTTATGTAAATGAGCACCTGGTGGCGCCTGCTGGCCCGAGCTGCTGAGGCTGAAACTGGCTGGGCTCAGATACAGAGAGGGGCCGAAGCGTAGAGACCCTGGACGGTAACTCGCTTTAAAAACCACAACAACAACACATTATCCCTCATTGTCGAAGAGTTTTAAAACAATATCTCCTAAGACTGCCCAGTGGAGGTCAGGCTGCGGGTTTAACATCAGCCGGTGCGCGCAGCAGTTTTTGGATAATTTCTTGTTTTCCGAGTTTGGCCAGAGGTCGTTCACTGAGCGCAACAACTGCCCCGGAGCACGGCTTGGATTATTCAGTGGGTTTGCGTGTTGTTCAGAGCGAAACACAGCGTTACTTCGTCAAACACAGACTTCTTCTAAAAGTTTGGACTGCTGTCAACGCATACCTCTCCGTGTCTTTTTTAGGTAAGTACCGACAAACTCCTTCAGACCCTTAGCGCGTTTCTTCTCCGCGCACTTTACTCCACAAGAAGCGGCTATAATAATATTGCAGAGGATATTTCCAGCTGTCTGTTTGTGTGTCTGTCTGTGTGTCTGTCTGTGGCGTGGCGTCTACAAGTCTCGGTGTGAGGCGTGCACGCAGCTCTGGACGCTGGCCACGAAGCGCATATATGCGGTGTAAAGTTGCGCACATTTGTGTGGCAGATACATGGTGGCATTTGCATTCTGCGTATAGCTGAAATAATCTGCCAGTGTGTACCATGGTCTACAATTTCTTTGGACTGTGCAACATGCTCAATGTGGGTCCTTGGCAGCAGACAAAACCTTATTAAGAGTCCTGATTTGTGCTCAGACGACTGTTTTCACACATTTATCTTTCAAAATAGACTTATTTATTCCATCCTGATTCCTGCCCGTCACCCAGTCTGATGGCCACATGCCTCCCAAACTGAGATGATGGTTTGGTTAAGGTGTCACCAGTCATGTCTTTCATGACTGTTGAACTCGTTCTTCACAATCCTCACAAGTCAAACAAAAGTAGTTATTCTTGGCATGCAAAGCTATAAAACTGCAGCAGCAGTCTTGATGAATGGGGTCAATGAAGTGTTTAATGTTAAGACCTCAACGCATCCAGGTGGTGGTCATCACACCCACCATTAACCCCGTGACCTCGCAGCACTATAGGTGACCTCCAATAAGGCCACCCGCTCTGGTTTCCGTCTCCTCTGGCCTTAAATGTGATGCTTCCTCCTTTGGGGGGTTAATCAGTCATCAGAAGCAAACTTGAAATAATCGCAGGGCGGCCTGACGCTGGAGAGGAGAAACTGCGTTGATACAGGGAAAACATTTTCAAACGCTGTGGAGGAGCTGCCAAAGGTTTTGGACTTTGAACTGAATACACATTTTGTGTTTTTTTTTTTTTTTTTATGAGCCAGAAGAAAGGGGCGGTGAGAGTGAATTAAACATGTGGCTTAATAAATGATTCTCATCTTCTCGGTGAGCGAGATGCTGCCGAAATCAAGAAAAATACTTCATGCTCGGAAACTGCATATTTTCAACTTTCTGCCTCACTTTGAGTATGGCAGAAGGAGAGAGGTGAGAAATGTGTGTTACTGTTGCCAGCTTGTTCCTGTGTGTTTGTGCACGCCTTAGTGCTTGCGGAGGGGGCCTGATGGAGGAGTTAACAATGGGCTTTAGTGGGTGTGCAGTGCAGCGGGCAGTCACCTTTCCCACCACATGAAAACTGTAGATGTGGGTCGTTTGTTGGCCGGGGGACTGAGCATGCAGTCCAGAAGAGGTGTAGCATTGTTAGTGTGTTGGGAGGAGGACGTTGGAGTGCCTGTGCTATTTGCCAATAGATAGAGGCAATAAAAGGCAATTTTCTCTCTCCCCATCCCTCCCTCTCTGCCTCTATAGCAAAGGCAGAGGCATAAAGTGAGGAGGAGCCGTCAGTGTGGATACACTGCCCCTCACAGCAAACTGCCGGATCCCTGTCTAATGGGCATCTGGCCGCTAAGTCTCCCACAGCATCCCACGAGAGCCGTTGGCCTGGCATAGCTGCTTTTTATCAGCTGTGCAGTCCAGCAGAGGAGACGCAGAATATATCAAATAGCTGGATAGGCCAGTTATGTGAGTATAATGGCGCAGGCACCCACTTGGGGAACAGTTCTTTCTATTGATGTGTATGTGTCTTGGCAGGCTTAGGAGAAAATGACATTAATTGCGTCATATGATTTGTGGAGAGGTATATGTACAGCACAAAGTAATTTGTCTGACAGTGTCCGGGAAATGGCTGTTTGTTCTTTGTTTTGTTCGGTCCTTAGACTCGACAACAAAAGTCTTGGAAAGATGTTTTTTTTATGTACAAGCAATAATTAACAAGTTTTCTTTGCAGTTTTGCATTATTGCTGGTGGTTTATTCCCCAAAAAACACACCAGATGCCGGCCTTTGTACGCACAAAGACTGACTGAAGAACAAGTTGGTCTCCACAATGAGAAGCGAACACTGGTTTGTGGAGTCTGGTCGATCATTGACCTCAGTCTGTTGTCCTCCGATCTGCGTCATTGTCTGGGCGGCAGCCATGCTTTGTGACTTTGTCTTTGTGTTTCTGGTTATTGACCGTTCTGAAAAGACTTTTTAGCAGGTGGATAGGAATCCCAAACCCAAAGACGGATCCCGTGCAATAACTGAAGTGCATGTGTTTCACAGTTGCCTGATCTTTATGGCGATGTGTCTAGTTAACCACAAGGAGCACAATGATGATAATGGGGCTTTCCATCCAGAAGAACGGCCTTTTATGTGACTTCTCTCACAACGATCATGTGTTAGGCAGCAACTCGGCTAAATTCTGTGCCTGCTCGTAATTGGCTCCCGACAGACCGATCGAGGCCATTGGAAGAAGTAATTTAAGGCAAGACACACTACACAGTTACATCTCTAAAGTTCTCAGCAAATGGGAAATGAAACCAATTAATGGCAGGACTCAACTGTCCACCCTGCTTTCCTAAACTAATTTCCCCTCAAGTCTAGACAGTTGGACTTTTCAATTGCATTTGTTGTATGTGTGGTCACATGCAGAGCGAGCTTGAAGAGACTGTTGGAGAAACGGACTCATGCAGTAATGGGTGGTGACACTTCAAAGCGAGACCTGGTGTTCTTGGCCTTTCGTCGTCTCAAATCTCTATTTGATTTGCGCTCAGTGAATCTTTGTCGCTGAAGTCTTACCTTCTTTCAGATTAAGCCTCAATCCCTCCCTGACATCCAGCATACCTTTGATCTCCTAATTGATCACTCTGACAATCTCTCTCTCTCTATATGGAGCATATATTCATCACACTCATCATATATATATATATTCTCCTCCTCATTCCCTTTGAAGCAGCACTAGATGTTTAATTTATCTTCCTCTGCTCATCCATCTCCCCCCCCAGCCTCCCTTCTCCTCTCTTCACTGCGGGGCTCCTCATTTATCTGTTTGTGCTTCCTGTCGGGGGTGCCCTGCTTAGATAACAATGTTTCTTCTTGGATGTAAGCAAACTGGTTTGGCTACTGAGGTCTTCAAAGAATTTGTCACACTATCTTATCAAAGTATCTCAGGACCTTGGCTTGATGTCTCATGTTAAATCAGGAGCCTGCAGAAATGCCTTTGCAAATATGCCCAAAATGTGGCCTAAACGGAGGTGCTAATATGTGTGTATGATATAATTCATTATGATGAAAAGTACAAGAATATAGAAGTTGGCAAGTAGCACTTTTTCTTATGATGTAATTTCTCAACTGCATTACATGTTTATGACTCCTAAATAATTAAAACCTCTCTCAAAAAAGTTCCACTGCATTAGCATCGCACTCAGTTGAACCATTAGATATCATCTTTTCTTTCCATTTATTGTTCTTGACGTGGGTGTGTTAACTGTTTTCCTGATGGCAGCTGATGTAGTCTCGAGCATTGATGAGAAGCAAGCTACCGAAGTCTGATGAGTCTCCCTCTAAAGCCTGAAACGCCTTCATAAAACTTTTTTTCACATATGCAGCAGATCTACCCGTGCCTGTAAACACACTTTTTGATTTTGGAAAATTGATGAAATCCCTCTTTGAATCATATGAGGTTGAGTTAAGTTAATGATCTAATAAGTGAAGGGTGCTAGTGCTCAACCCTGTGAGCTGAAACCAACCGTGAATCACGTGGAGTTCTTTCTCACGTCTCTCCAACAACTGGCAGTTGAAGTTATCGCTTCTGGAAAAACCAGACAAGCCTTCTGAATGATGGAAACTCTGTCAAACTTAAAAGCTGGTGTGCGTGCTCTGTTCTCTCCTTTCTTATAATTTTTATTTTTATTCGTCTCTATTGAAATCCTCTAACCCGTGAGCGCACCATGCCTCCCGTGGCTCAGTATATAACTAATAATTACTAATGGCTTCTGGCAATAGGTGCGTTTGATACCTTGTTGGAACATAGACGGAAATTGTGTTTAACATTAAAGGTGAACTTCTCTTTATATATGTCTTCTCTTTGTATGATGAATTTTAATTTGTAATGAAATCCACGCAGTGTGGGGCGGGCCTGTCTGTCTTTCCCTCCCAGGGGTTTGGAAAGGCATATTAGCAAACTGTTGTGTGATGTGCAATTTAGCTCTTTTTAGGAGGCTTTCTGCTGGGAGGGAGGAGGAGGAAGAGGACTGAAAGTGTGATAGAGGTATCTGCCTGTGCCCAAGGCATTCAACTGTGTGTGTGTGTGTGTGTGTGTGTGTGTGTGTGGATAGAGTTTCAGCAAAAGCCCAGACACCATATTAATCAGGTCACAACTTTTTGTATCCACATTTTCTTTTATGTGGTGTATTTTTCTGTTTCACCACTGCAGTAGCTAGACATTGAACAGCTCAACGACTTCTTAAAATCTTTTCTCTCTGCTCCGCGGTGATTCATTACAGCGGAGAAGAAGACGTGTGTGTGTGTGTGTGAGAGGGCTGGTTCGGCTTGACTGTTTTTCCCACTTTGACTCTATAATGCTGAGTCTCACTGAACTCATTCCTGTTTGACCTGGTCTCGCAAGTTTCTCTTTCTGCTCTGTTCTGTTCCACTCCAGGCCATCCTTGCTTCTTTCCCTCCTCCTTTCAATAGCTGCTCGCTGGATTGATCATTCTCACCCTCCTGCGGGCGAAGAGTAGCCTTTGTCCCATGCTCGCTCTGTCATTCTGAGTCTTTTCGTTCAGTTACTGAAAGGAATTCTTCTCCACCTCTGCATTCTTCTGTCTTCCTGTACCTCGTTCGCAGGTCGTTTACTCTCTGCCCATTGTGAGAGTAGCACTGTGCTGTCACATGCCTCCCCTTTCTCCTTTCACCCCATCCTCCCCTCTGCTTCTCACTTGTTCTCTGACAGGTGGCAGTGAGACTTTGTAAATTGACTTGAGGGAATTGGGCTACGGTTTGTCGTCTCACTGCAGCCCTAAGATGGTGTCAAACCAGAACCAAACACATACTCTCTGCTGTCATATTAACATGCTAATGCTGCCACGTATCTGCTAGATTCTCATTGTAATTTTTGCACACACACTTCAACTCGGGTCAAAACTCAGGACTAATCACTTCTGTAGTGGCGAAGGCTCGTTTTCATGCAGCAGCGTGAAACTCTAACTTCTAAATTTTTTCCCATAGTAGGTGAGAAAGGTCTTTAACTCACTTTCGCTAGAAAGTGAAATGCCACTCCTTTCATTCCAAATGCATTTTACGGAGACAAAATGAGCTCAGAACGGTTAAACTACATGCACCGACATGTATATGAAGCTTCAAGCCCTGGGAACCAAAACCGTATTCCAGTTGCTGTCAGTCAAAAACCAGTTTCCCAAAAGAATTTGTAATACACTATCCTCTCCTGTTTTTCCTTTGTGTGCACAGAGAGAGTTCTCCACGCTTTGATTCAGATGATGCAGCTAATGAACCGCCCACTTGGTGTAGAGCTCACTGATACAATGAAGGAATCTAGATGCAATATTCTGTTTGTACTGCCGGATTGTAGCTATAGACACATTTTGGACCTGGGTGCAGCTTTTTTGATTTGTAGACAAACCTGCAAAGGTCCTCTTTTTCTCAAGCTCTTAATTGGCACATAGGTTGGACAAATTGGCTGCCAAAAATGAACATTACGGGAACAAATATGCAGCATTTCTCTGAGAGATCTGGAACATTGTGTGCAGAATGCTGAAGAGGTTCTGGGTAAACTGTATACTGCAGAAACAATTTAGTCACCTAGTTTGTGAAGGCAAGACCTAAATGCTTTGTGCATTTATTGTTTTGAATAATTTTAAACATTAAGTCTGTTTTAAAGCTAGTACTCAGGAAAGACCAGGAACAATTTTTTTTTTCACCTCTTTCATAACGATGCCTTGACGTGTTTATTCAAGATCTTTGTCCACTATTTGTTATAAGGTAAACCACTTCATACTTGTTAGGACTTCTATATTAGCAATAAGCTACATCAGCTGATCTATTGTTCTAGCTCTGAACAGTATCTACAACAAACATGTACAATATGATCCATCCAGCCTCCATCAGGCTCCTACATAATCAAGGTTTTGAACTGTCTTTGGTGTGGCCTCTGTGATGTTGAATAAATGTGAATATTCTGTGAATTATATACATTTTACATGTATAATAAACCTGTCTTTATGTGTGCAGGCCACTTACACATATCAAGTTCCTACCATAGTGTTTCTTTACCGGCCCAACGCCCCAAAAAAGTGTTTCTGGCTACATGTTGGACGTATTGCTTTGTCTCCACACTTACACCCAGGGTTGTGGGCCGCTGTTGATGAAGGCATTCTTCGCTTGCCAGACCAGCCGAGGGTAATCAGTCATCGTTTGTCTCTGTCCACCATGCAGATATGCTGAGCACTGCTGCAACTGAGCGGCCAAGTGGACCTGCTTCCAAGTTTAAAGCAGGCAGCGAAAAGGGAGAAGATGAAAGTTTCACTCTCAAGTTACGATCTTTTTCAGCTTTGTGTAGCAGGATGCCAATTTGTACCTGTTTTTGCACCTCGGCTCACGTGCTGGAGTAATCCGGTGTTAGCTTGTGAATTAGATTTGTTATGACCTGTGTTGTTGCAGAGCACTACTGCTTTGTCTGTGTGTTCTGAACTGGGTATTTGTGGGGTGAAAGCTGAGCTGTCTTAATGAGTCACATGATGTTCAGCACAACTTGACTATTAACAGGTTTTGCTTTACAATCCATTTTCCGTGCTTCCTTTGCTGTTTCATCGTGATTCACCGCCTCTATCAGTCAACCTTTAGTCACATGCCACACTTTCTCCTTCTCCTGTTGCTGCTGTTGAATTAGTTTTTCTGACTCGGTCACCGTCGCTGCCTTCTCCTTCATCTCCCATTGTTCGGTTTAAGTGACTCATCCATTCTTCCCTCCTGCTTCCTCAACCTCTGGTACAACTCGGGAAGATCACATTCTACTGTCGTGACTGGCACTTCCTTGTATAGATGAATATTGTGATACACAGCTGTACAATTTGATGACTAACGTTTGATCAGCACTATGACTAATAGCAACTTTCCCGCAGCTTCCTGACATATCACGGATCATTTGTTGATGTCAGTGTAGGTAATTATTAGAAGTGCACTGCCTTCATTTTCAGTTTTAAGAGCTAATCTCTCCAGACTCCTTAGTTTCCGTCCTCACTGAGTAAGGGGGAGTAGTTGTGTGGTTTCCCTGTTTTAAAGTGAAGAAAAATATTGCACAAAGTTTAATTTTCTATATTTTACAAAAGAAAGCTTAAGAAAATTCATTCAAGATGAAAAAAGTAACCCCATGGACAGAGTGGTGCAGCCAAAAACGTATGCCTGCCTTTTCCACTGGGCAATCGATGTCATTTCAACATTGCATGATTTAGCTCTAGTAATAACAAGGAAACAGTGGCCCCTCAGGGATCAGCGCACAGCAACAAGACTGTTTACAGGAAATCCATCAAATGACCTTGTTTCAAACTGTTGTGGAGTTTAAGGATTAATCCATGCTTCCTACTCTCCAGGATGATAGTCGTGCGTACGATCTCACCAGCGTCCTCACACGCCGATGGAAATCCAAAACAAAGAGCTCAGTAGGTTTAGTCGCCCAGTGGCCTTTAGTCATGTGTAACTGAGGTAGCGTGTCACTCTTATCTGGCTGTGATTGGAGACTCCACACAGGTCTGTGAATGGACAAATAAATGCCCTATATCACTGCTGACCATTTTCCAAAAGATGCAATACAGTTTAGATACATTTCTGTACCATTTATGCAGCAACTGGTTTCACCTTGCACATAAAACATAGTTATGATAGGTAATTCATCACATTAAGCACGAGGTATCAGCATTTGTTGTTAGCATTAAGTGATCCTTCACACATGCAGTTGAGAGAAGAGTGTGTTTTGCACAGTGTCCATGCTGGTGTCTCCGTCAGACTGGGCAGTACATGGGCACAGCGTTGCCTGGAGGTAAAGGCTATGCTAAGCCTATGCTAACATGTAACACACAGCAACAAGGCTACCATGCTGATATTTAGCAGGTCACTTTTACAATGGACGTGAATGTATGCACCAAATTTCACTCCACTCCATCTTTATAAATTTTGTTGTTTAGATATTTCAGTCAAGACAAGGGGTGGACACTCCAACAACTCTCAAGTTGCAAAGAATCATGTCATTCAAATGATTTGTTGTTCCAAAACCAATCATTGTTAAAAGCATATTGTAAGTTTGCTCGTTTCTGACTTTTGAAATATTGCTATTCAGCAGCTCTCCTGAGTCTCAGATGTTGATTATAATAAATCAATAATAAAAAAAGAAAAGTGGACTAAATAATGAATGTGATTGATTATCTCTCTTAGGTTTCAAATCTCTGCAATATTATTCTATACTGTACTGAGACAGTCTTAAACTAATGGCTGTATGGAATATAAAAGCCAATAGTTATGACATTCTCTGCAGTGATGTAAATCATATATAGTTTGGCTTTTTAATTGGCTATGCGAACCAATATGAATAGATTCCTTTAGGTCACTTTGGACCGGCTTCATTATACAACTGGAAAGAATAACGCATGTAAGCATTTGGTTCCAACACGAGGGGCTTTCTCGAAAAGACACTAACCAATGCCAAAGCAGTCCTGCCAGTTTTTCACTGAAGAAATCTAATTATAGAGACTCTGGCGAACTGTTTTTAATGATGCAATGACTGCTAACTTAAAGAGTTTTTCCTGTGTTTCTCTGCTCTTACTCTCTTGTCAGTTGTGTTTTGTCGTGCGGGACAGAAACAGCAGCTGCTCATAAGTATTCATTAGTCCTGCGTATGGATTAGCTGAGACAAAATGTTAAAGTGTAGTTTGGGCTCCACACTCGGCTGCCTCCTCCAGAACACAGCAGGTCCTCCTGCCTCTCTCTGAGCATTAACCACAGCTGTTCGACACCACTTGACTTCTCCAACAACAATGTTCTCTGATGGCTGTGGCCACTTTTGTTCCTGCTCGCCAAAGCATTTGTCTGACTGATTTTCTTCGTCTCTCTGCGCCGTTCTGGATAAAAGGTTATTTCCCGTTTCATTGACAAAATAGTGACGAGACGCTGTCGAGGATAATGTTTGTTGATATCACAGTGGTTGTTATGGTGAATACCTCACATTCATGGCCCCAGTCATCCGATTTTCGGCTCTGATTTTGCACACGCAGCTTAGTCCTGTAAGCTCCACATTTCAGCATTTTGTCATCTGGCATACTCTCACACATACTTACTCATTTGGACAACTTGAGTGTTTTTTTAATTTCAGCCTCTCTTTCCTTTCCCCACTCGAACATATGAACTATGTATGGGTTGTGCCATGTTTCCCGTTCAGGACAGCTGCACTGGCTGGATATCCCTGAGATCTCCTCTGTGCCCACATACGCGACCCACGGACCCATGCGCACACGCACACGCGCACACAAACCCCATGCAAGGCCATAAGTCACCCTCTCCACACCACCTCCCTCCTTCTACACACACACACACACACACACACACACACACACACACACACACACACACACACACACACACACACACACACACACACACACACACACACACGTACCCATGTCATCGCTGATCTTGTTCCACTGACTCCGCCCTGTTGACTGAGCTAACTCTACCATTCACTCTGTTTCCATACATTCCCCCTCCCCGACTCCCTCAACGACTCCCCCTCCAATCTTCTGTCACTACAGCTGTGTGTCAGCTGTCGGCCTGTCCCAGTCTAGTCGGATAGATGAAGCCGAAACACAGAGGGTCTACAGGGAAGACAGCCTGGCCTCTCTGTCTCTCCCAGCTGTCACTCCCACTTCAGCCTTCCACTTATCATGAGGTTTCTTTCCTTCCCTCTTGCTTCACCACTGGTAGTCTTCCTTGAACACGTCTCAAAAGTAAAATATGCACGAGGCATAGAGCAGGGAAATGTGCTGATTTCTTTCACATATTCTGCATCACATATCAATGTCCTATGTTATTTTTAAAAGATGCGTTTGTTTCTGTAGGTACATCTAGCTTAAACTAATTCAGTCCAATATAACAGTCTTGTAATAAAATCCGACCTTCATGATGATCCTTTTGGAGGCTGTAGTTGGTTTATTCATTGAATTGTGTTGCGTTATACTGAGAAATGTTGCTATTAATTTGTCCATCCAATTTATATTAATGAGGATGACCTACATTTTCGAAACGCCTCTCTGTATATCACAACACAATTCAACAGCACCACAAACTACAGCCTTTGTAATGATCATTAGTTGAATCCCCCTCCCACCACACCCTCCCTCGCATTATAACCTTCATGAAGGTAGGATTGCATCACAGGACTGTTGTACTAGACTCCATACGTCTTAATGTACCTTAGTGTAGGTGTTTTAAGCTTCCAAGGATCTTCAAATTCACTCAACATCACATCCAAAATGTCTGTGACATGGTTATGAGCAAGTCATTTACTTTGCTCTAACCTTTCAGGGACTATGTTCACATCTCCATTAACTCAAATACTTTGTCATCGGTCCCTCTGTCTCACTCATTGGCTTTAATTTCTCTAATCTTCGCAGCTTCATCTGTTTATTTATTCCAAACAAGCCTCTCTGTCTGGGTGCTCCAAATTATACTTTGTGCCATACAGAAGGGATAAGAAATTCTCTCTGCGTAAATGGAGTCGGCTAATTACACCATCTTCAAATACTGTTTGTACCTTTTCTAAAGGCAGCAAAGTAGTATTGTTTCACCACATTCTGCTGCCAGAGAGAAGAACACATTAGTGTGTGAAAGTTTAATAACTTTGTTATATGGTGCTGTGCTTGCTCCACTGGGGTTTGATCCACTGAGCTCAGCATGCAAAGTGTAGAGAAACAAATGACTGTGAGATATGCAATGTGCTTTAGACTAAGAGGATTTGATTGAGGGAGTTGAGTTAACGATGGAGAAAGTGAGCCAGGACCTCAACAGCCTCAGGCTATAGAGTAAGTTTGTGTGTTTGCATAATGAATATACAGGCATGAAAATAAAAGCATTTGTGGTTTGATGGTGGTTGGTGCATTTTCGACAAACACAGTGAAGAATCCTAAAGTGAATGTAAATTTAAATATCTATCTTTCTGCGACAGGTATGCCTGTGGACATCGGTGCGTCTCCGGACAGGTAACCAGGTGTGTAGCTGCTGTCATGGCCTTGCCAACCCTGCGTCTGTTTCCTGTCACCATGGTCACAGTCCTGGTGGCGCTGGTGTCGTCTTCTGAGGACCATGAGTGGGACTTTAACCCAGGTAAGATGTCATATGGGTAAACCCAAATTCTGTTCTTTTACTGTTCTTCCCAAAAAGAATGCCACATTTAAAACAGCTTGGCAGTTGGCACATTACAAGTTTTTATTACCGCAAACTCTCACAAAGCCCTTCCCCTCTTTTTACCCCTCGCGTCCTCGCGTCCACGGGGCACAGCCACCGTCCGTCCTGCTGCTCCGACATTCTCAGATCAGTAAGGCTCATTCTCTGTCCGCTATCAACAGGCTATCCTGTGTCCGCTCCCTGTCTGCCAGCCAGTTGTGTCGTGTGTAATGGGAGAATGAGAAAGCTCGCCTCCCCCTCCCTCTCTGCTTGCCAAGACCGCTAATGCACAGGCAGCTCATGAAAGTGTCAGTCAAATCGTCGGGGAAGGGAGTGCATGAGGGGATAGTGAATGAGAGCCAACCAGGTGTAACCAGAAGACTGTTTGCAGCGCGGTCGACCTTCTGCTTGCAGCAGCTAGACTGTAAATGTGACTCGGCTGCTAATATTGATCATTATTTTAATGTTGTAGTTTTTTTCAACTACTCATCGCTTAGTTGACAACATTTGAGAAACTGGAACCATCAATCAAATGTTTGGATTTATAACTCTTATGATGAATAGATTATCCTAATCGGAGCTAAAACAATCACTCGATTAATCAATTATTCAATCAACAAAAACGTATCTGAATATTTTTTTTAATCAGTTCAACCCATTTTTAGGCATGTTGGCAGTATAGCTCTTGTGATGGCAATATTCTCTGTTGAGCAACCAATACATTTATTGACTAATTATGTCTGCACTGGATTAGATTAAAAAGAAACGGTTGGAGATGGATGAACAGACTGTGTGTGTGTGTGTGTGTGTGTGTGTGTGTGTGTGTGTGTGTGTGTGTGTGTGCGCGTGTGCGCGTGTGCGTGTGTGCGTGCGTGCGTGCGTGCGTGCGTGCGTGCGTGCGTGCGCACACACACACACACACACATATTGTCCTTTGAAACAACTGAATCAATCTCGACAGTGTGAACAGGAAGGTTAGGTGTGTGGGCCAAAAGTTTTATAAAAAAATGACAAGAGAAAGTAAAAGCAGAGGACACACGGAGCGAGAGACGATGAGAAGATTACAGATGGCGGGGTGTTGACTGGCGATGTGTGGTGATGATGATGTAATAAAATGGGCACCTGTCTGCTGTGTGTGTGTGTGTGTGTGTGTGTGTGTGTGTGTGTGTGTGTGTGTCTCTCTGCTGCAGGGTTTTTAGGGGTTTGTCATTCAGCCCAACATTCCTGTTCGCTGACTCAATGACAGAAACTGAGTTAGATGCCCACCCACACCCGCCTCTTTCTGTCACCCTCAGCCTCCCTCCATATCACTGTCAGTCAGTACCCCTTTCCACTTTATCACTCCCCAAACCCTCCTCAGCCACTCATCCTCCACCATCTCCTCCTCATGACTGACTTCAGAGCGGATAGCTGCGTTGTTGGGTAATCCTTGCCTGGGACCGTGCTATCTGGATCATTTGATAATGCTGCTGCTGGACCCGAGTCAGAGCCGATATCTGAGACCTGTCTGTGTTCGTTCATTTGCCCTTGGTTTCTTTCTCTCTTTTGTTCTGTTCCGGCATGTTCCCTGAGCAGTGGTAACCGTAACAGGAGCTGTGCAGGATCGCTGGAGCCCTGAGGAGGTGGCTTTGTGTGGGGAAAAAATAAATAAAACCGGAAAGGTGTAGTCTCAGAGGTCACGTTATCTCACAGACACTGGATACACTATGACTTCAGATGAATTTTTAATGACTATCTTTGCTGTTGTTACTTTTGACAGGACAAAAGGGATTCACAGGAATAAGTGATGCAAAACGCTGCCATTATGTTTCAAATGAACTCATTAGTACAGAATCTCCCCGAGAGATTCTGTAATAAAATAACAGAGGACAGGAACATTTATTGTGGAGTTTGGTATTTTATTTTTCTTCCTCAACGCTGTCTGTGTGGTTTATGAAGCATTAAGTCCGGAAGTTTTCCCAGGGATGACATAACAACTTTATGCTGCGTGACCAATAATGGCTGCTGACGTTCAAATGGAAATATTAAGTTTCCCTTGGACATGTTCTCCATACGAATGAGAATGTTGCTCATGTGTCTCTCTCCCACTTTCTCCTTCTCTCTTTCACTTGCAGCTCAGTGTCGTTACGCCCTCGGGATGGAGGATGGCACTATCCCAGACTCTGACATCACTGCCTCCAGCGCCTGGTCAGACTCTACTGAGGCCAAACATGGAAGGTAGGAAGTGTGTGTGTGTGTGTGTGTGTGTGTGTGTGTGTGTGTGTGTGTGTGAGGTAGAAAGTTACTAAGTACATTATTCCCACCCAGTAATCAAGTGTAATTTTCTCTTGCTGTACTTTGCGTGGTTACAGTCTGAAAACTGTAATTCTGCTTTAAAAGTAACGTATCATCAGGCTGATCACACCCAACGTCCCTGCTGCCCTGTTGCACCTGTAACCACACCCTAAAGTGATGTCACGCCGTACTGTGCACACGTCTACATCACTGCAGCGAAGGGAAAAGTTAACCTCTGACGGTCCAAAAGCACTTGGAGCTGGTGATAACATGCTAGATTTTGTTTTAATAAGATGTTTCATTTAAAGGACAATACCATTTTGGGATAATGCAGTGCAGACTTTTCAAATCAGTTTGCAATTAAACTGCATGACCATGAAAGTACCATTAATGCAGACTGGATGTTTACTGTGATGGTTTACACAATTCAAGTAAGTTTCAAGAGTGTGCTAATTGGTGTTCGTACTATACAGAGATGAAAGGAATTGTGTGCAACAGAAGTACATTAAGATTTCTAAAGCTTAGCATTATGGTTCGTAAAACGATTAGCAAAACCACAGATGAAGCCCTTTTTTAAGTTTGGCTTGCAACCTTTCAGCCAGTTCACAAAGCTTATTCGCTACATAATTGTTGGAAGGTACTTGATGGGGTTTATTTCATTGCCTCGTCCCAGATCTTTGAATCACTGCCCACATTTGTTCAGCACTTTATATTTAATAGAATCTGTTATATGTATTTTGTCTGATTTATTGACATTAAAACATTATGGGTTATAATGTCACATTGACCACGTTTAGTCAGAGTGGCCGTCAAATGAGCTACTGCACTGTTCGTTGGGGCAACTGATCTACTTCTACTGGAGTAAACGTTAAGTGGACTAACAGGATCAATTACACATTCCAATACAGGAACACATACACATATCACTGTGGACTAATGGGTTTGTCTGCATGCTTTATCTTTAGTCTGTTTGCACCACGGTTAAGTAATTTGTCTAATGGATCATGATAAAAGATGATGGTGTGTCTTTGTAAAACCTACTGGGTTATTACATTCCCACCATGTCTGCCTGGCAGTGAAGTCAGATATATAAATGAGCTAAGTCAGAACTGCTATACTTAAGTCGGGCATTTGAGAGAGTGTGTGACCACGACAATTGCACGTCCCCACAACATAATTCAATACATTTTAGGGTGAAGACTTCTTTCAACTTTAGGGTAAGGTTTAAGATTGGGTTTTTAGTTATTGTTCGGGTAAGTCTCTAGGAAATGTATGTAAGTCAATGTAATATCCCCAATAGTCATGAAAACATGAATGAGTGTATTTTAATTTGTCTCCATTGGTCTGTAAGGGCTGGGTCTCTTGGCTGAGTGTCTAACCATATGGAAATGATTATAAGGCTGAGCTTTTTTTAAGAGACATTGGGGGGAGACGGGAAGAGAAAACAAATGAAAGGTGGATCACTGCGATGGTGTGCTGAAAGCTGCAGAGAAATTAATCTGAAAATGGGGTTTGAGGGAAGGTGCAGGGTTAAGGGAGGGTTGCAGAGCTGGTAGGTATTAAATGGCTGTTATTACTCTGAGGCAGTGAAATATCAGCATAGTGTGAGGGAGTGGAGAAAAGTTGGAGGGAAAAGCAGAATTGAGAACAAGGTGAAAAGGATGAATTGTTGGCTGGTATTTAGGTAGAAAGCAAAAGAGGAATGGGAAGACAATGAGGTACTTGGCAGAACAGCGTGCTGTATTCTTAACCCTGCTGACTGGTGAACGGTGGACTGACCTCTGCCCTGCCAAATTCTTCCTCTCCCCCTCCTCATCCTCAGGACACACTATGTGCAGCACTAATGTGTTGATATCATCTTGCGGTTTGCGGCTGCATGATCTCACCCACGAGGGGACTTGTTGAAATACTGTCAGTGTGACAGTGGCGCTAGTGGATATAGTTATTTGTTTTGGCGGTCTGAGCAGCAGCTTTCATTTTGAGAGAAGCACCGTATTGGTCGGAGCGTTGTTGTGGCCTGGCGACGGTTCCAAAGCTCCTCATGCGAGTTTGTCCAACATCACGGACGCGCCAAGCTTGTGGTCTTTATGTGGCCAGTATGTGGTGGCAGTATGGACTTTTCTTCTCAAGCTAGATTGAGGAAGGTCACACAGAGTGAAAATCTTTTAGCGGTGCACGTGTGTGGTCGTGGCCGGCCCGAGGAGATCGGTCCTGATGTTCTACATCTTGTTGTGGGGTTTGAAGAGAGTCATTTTCACTCTGCCCCTTTCATCTCTCATGCTGTCTGTATTTTCGTGCAGTCTCTCTCTTTCTCTCGCTCTCTCTCCACTGATTGGTGTGCGCCTTAAGCCATAGCCAGGATTTTCTCTTTCAGACGCCATTGCCCCATTTATATGTGAAAGTTTGGCTGCTGTGCAATCAATAAGTGTGGTGGTAGAGGAGGGTTTTTATTGAATTCTCAGCGGTATCCCTGAGTGTTGGTGGCACAGTTATTATTTCAACATTTCTTAGGCAGTTTTTTTTTCTTCTCATTTTGTTATCCAACATTAATAAGCCTTTGTTTGTCGCAGGTTGAGCACTGGAGAGGGGGATGGAGCGTGGTGTCCTGCAGGAGCCGTATTCCCCAGTGGATCAGAATACCTTCAGGTCAGATACTCAGTTTACTCTGCTCTGATTCACACAGTTACATTTTGGAAGTAGAGCAGTATTGTTTTCCAAAAGAATAAGATTTCATTATTGTCTGTTATTTTGTGATTATGAAGCTGATATAAATTGTTGTTGGGAAAATTATAATAGTCTTTAAAGATTCACTCAGGGCCATGCTTTGGAGTGACTCATCAGCTATGATGAGTTGAGAAAAACACTATATTTAGTTATTGCTGAGAGTTAGATTGATATCACTGTCTGTCTCTCTGCCCGCTGAACATGAAGCTCAAGCCAGAAGGCGCTTCGCTTAGCTTAAAGACGGGAGAGGATGGTGCATCTTATCAAAAGAACAGAAGGAGATCTTTAAGTCCTATTGGGCAACCAGCTTCTACTGCACAACCCTATTTCCCAAAAATGATAACCTACTCTTTTAAAACTACCTTCACATATCAAAATGTGACGTATTAAACTTTCTTTTTTTAATGAATCTGTTTGTCTGTATTTTAGTGAGTGACGAGTGTTTTGATATTCTCCGTCTCCTGCAGGTGGATCTGCACAAACTCCACTTCCTGGCTCTGGTTGGTACCCAGGGTCGTCACGCCGACGGGCACGGCCAGGAGTTTGCCCGCAAATATCGGCTCAGCTATTCCCGAGACGCAGTGAAATGGATCACCTGGAAGGATCGCTGGGGCAAGGAAGTAAGCAAGCATGGTCTTTTAGTTTTGTTTATTACAGCAAGGCCCACTGCCCCTTTCACAAGTACTCTGATGAAGGACGGCAGCCATTTGAATGCCGTTATTTAAGCTTTGGGGGATCAAGGAACTTACAGTTGAGACCGATGCTCCATTATTGATAGAAAACAACTCAATGTCCCGTGGCTGTTTTTAATATGATGTCTTGTTAAACAGAGGGCTGGATTATTCATCTGCTTTTGATTTATTTATCATTTATTGGCAATGCACCAGCTAAACTCTGTCCACTAGCTTTTCTGTTTGGACTAAATCTGCCTTCACTGCCTGAGCTTTCAACACTGCAATGAGGGCTTACCTCGTGCAGATAAAGGCATCGTACTGTGTTTGGTAAATGTCCAATATTTTCTTTGGTGACTAAGTTCTGCACTGTGTTTTGCACAACTTCTAGATAGCATGGGAATTTAGACCTCCAACAGCCAATGTTTCAGGGATGGAATCACACCGTTTGTTTTTCCCTTCCAGTTATTATTTTAGGACATTGCCAAGCAACAAATATTCAGACATTTCCAGCCAATGTAAATCTTTTAGTGTGAACTGCGCCAATAAAAACTACCAGAGGCTCACGCTCGAAGATCAGTCCTTCTTTACACTTTTGTGTTTTTAAGAAAAAGTCAGTGCATACGAGTTCCCCTTATCTTAAAAGAATTTGAAGACACGCTGAATGAAAAGTCAGAGCCATGAGGCGAGATTCATCCAACCCCTCAGCAATGGACTGTGTGATTTGATATGTGTACCTCTTGCCCCTAGGTGGTGTCAGGGAATGAGAACACCTATGATGTGGTGCTGAAAGACCTAGGCCCTCCCATAGTGGCCCGCATGGTGCGTTTCTACCCCCTGGCTGACCGAGTTATGAGTGTTTGTCTTCGGGTGGAGCTCTATGGTTGTCTTTGGAACGGTAAGTGTTTGTGTGGAAGTGAGAGACATGAAGAGATCACCGAAACACAACATCTTTCTTCTTTTGTTGTTACTTATTGTTATTCATATGATCTGTGTATTCTAGGATATGCCCCCCCAAGACCTTGATTTATCAGATCACATTTCATATGGGGAAGGTGACTGAGGTCACTATCATTTTAAATGTATTCAAATGGTACAAAGGGGATTTGTAACGATTAATAGTGTGTTTTCGCCATACGTCCAATGCATTGATTTGAGGCATTGCATCACATTAACAGCCCTGCTGAGTTTTTTCCAGTTAAAACAAGCCACACAGTAATAAATTGTATTGGTCTCCATGCGCAACACTGACAAGCTCAGTATTTATGGCTGTCTCACCTCCTCTCCTGCCCCATCTAACTCCCTCAGACGGCATCAGGCTGCCTGTAAATCATAACTGTCACAGAGGCCAAAAAAGCCCCAGGTCCTGATCTGTGTCTTCAGGGAGACCATCTTTCTAAAATGAGCTCTAATGTGCATTCAGTGCAGCTCCGTTCACCCACAATCCAGAGATTATACAGGATTCAGAATGTCTTCAGAAAGTTTTACACACATTCCGTCTCTCATCTCATCTCATATCAGATTTGATGGCGGCACAGTGTCTTGGCTGTGTTTATTGTTCTACATTCAGTGTCCTGCACTCCCTCACCCAAGAAACACACATCTAAGTGCATAATCACATCCACAGACACTCATGTATGTGTAAACAGAGAATACTGCACGCATACTGTAAATGCTATGTGAAGCGTTGTTTATTGTGGGTAGCAGAGCAGCGGGCTGTTGCTGACGTCACCTCTGTTCTCGTGGAGCGGGCTGATTAGCTGTATATTGGGGCAGAGAGGCTTGAATTTCTCCGGTAAATGTTGTGTGGGCTGTTCAGACCCGTTCTTCGTTTGTTTTACTACTTAAAAACAGCTATAGCCGTTTCCCCGCGGCAGGGATTACTGTTTAATGTTGACTCAAGAAAACGTGTAGCTGCTCATGACGAATATATTAAGTTTCACATGCAGCTTGTGCAGGTCTTTCTCCTGAATAGAAAAAAAAAAAGTTCAACAAGTATTGAATATTTGTATGTGTATCTGTGTTACTCAGATGGGTTGATAGCTTACACAGCTCCACTGGGTCACGTCATGCATATGTCTGGCATATCTGGCATGCCTGTCTATCTAAATGACACCACCTACGACGGGAGCACCGAGCAAGGGTAAGATATTCAGAATGTCTTTGGCTTTTTTTTCTTCTTTTTATTACCATTTCTATGTTTGAGTAAGTATCTCATCTCCATACATTTCCTTAAACTGCTCCTTTTTGGATTTTGTTTTCATGGAAATGCATGATGAAACCGACGTGGCCATGGGTGTAAAATTGCAACACTGCTTTTGCAAATATTATCACAATAAACATTCACACGTTTTACGGTTGGCAACGTGGAGTGACTCAGTGGAATACCAAAATCTTCTCTGCAGCGCTCATCACATCTGTTCGCACTGAAGTGGGGTCTCAGGCAAATCTTTTCTTGAAAGAAATTCTGGCCTAATCGAAAGGGAATGTCGTTTTTTTTATTTTTTTAGTTGCTCTGGGATTTGAGGCGCGTTTCCTGACCGTAATGTTTTGGCAGGGAGCAAAGAAGGGCTGAACTAGGAATTGATGGGGGTCCTCTCACTTGCATGGGCTGTGTGGGTAATGGGACTGAAATGTTTTGCTAGCGGGTGAGTTAACACGTTTGATGTAATCCAGACGTGCTTTAAGCAGATGTGTGTGTGTGTGTGAATGTGAGTGAGTGAGTGAATATATGTGTGCGAGCTTGTTTGCATGTGCATCTATGTTTATATGCTTATTTATGCATCTATGCATGCCGGTACATGAATACATTTGTAAATGGAAAGTGACAGATATTTCTGCACAGAGCTGCATGTTAACCCATCCAGTGTTTGTGCAGGATGCAGTTTGGAGGCCTGGGTCAGCTGTGTGACGGTGTCCTGGGAGGAGACGACTTCATACAAACGAAAGAGCTGAGGGTGTGGCCAGGGTACGACTACCTGGGCTGGAGCCGGGAAGCCCTTGGGCAAGGCAGCGTGGATATTGAGTTCCACTTTGAGAAGCCACGTGTCTTCCACAACATGCAGGTAGGCAGTGAAAGTTTGCGTGACGGTGCATGTGCTGTTGTCTGTGAATGAATGTGAGAGGGTTATGCAGGACATTACTATCCCCCTGGAATCTCAGGCAGCATGGAGCTGCCTGTAAATCAGAGACGTCATTGAGGCTAAAAGCCCAGATTTCCGGTCTGTCCTCAGGGGTCTTTATAAAACAAGCTCTGATGGGGATTAAGAGGCACTGCAGCTCAGTTCGTCCACAAGTCACTGAAGCCAGAACATATGCAAAATCTATAGACTGTCGAGTTTAATGCACATTCAGTCTTTTATCTCACCGCTTGTCAGATCTGATGACGATGTCTCTCTAGTGTTGCGAGTAAATTAATGTCAGTGTTATGTGGGATTTTGTTCTTAGTCTTTGCAACAATGACTCAAGAACGCCTCGTGGTTGAAATTTACACGGCCGAGGACCTGAGGTGTACGTCATTCCCCTCTCTGCTTTTTATTGTCTGCATATGAACGGCCAACTGTCCAGTAGACGGCAGAAGTGCCAAAAACTAATTTCAAAGATAAAGATTAGTTCACAATGCAATCTTTCTTGATATACCACTTGTTCCCCCTTTATAGGAGATGGTTTGATTTTAAAGCACCTTGATGCATAAATCTGCATATATCAAAGTAAAACTGATCATATTTAACTCCTTGATGTTTTAAAATGAGATCCTGTGTGTTTCGTGAAGACCAGTATTCTGACCCGCTTGTTAATTAATACCCATATTTGGTTAATTAATTACCTCATTAGCACAAGAAAAGCATGTCGTACTGATTATAGCAGGACATTAGGCTGATTGTTTCTTTGAGCATCTGATGAAACTCTCTAAGAAGCATAGTTATGTGTCTGCCATCTGCAGCCATTTAATTAGTTTTAATGTGCCATTGTTTATCATGGCTTGGCTGTCTGGGTGCAACCAAGTTGCGTCACAGTTTGTTTGTCTATGTGGCTTTTGGGGTTAGTTTGTGGACCAACAGGGGGGAAGGATTATATAAAGCAACCCAGTTTGAGTTATAACTGTCTCGTTTGACAGGGGTTGGAATGTTGGTTTGGGTGAGAGTCGCCCGATATATGTGCATATTGAACAGCATGAATCCCTAGTCAGTTATAAAGTTATCTTTTAGAGGTTTGGTTTTGACTGTGATCCCAAGTTTTGGAATGTTCTCTCTCAGCTCTTTTTTTCTTCACATTGTCGTTATTTTTCTAGTGTTTCTCAGTTACCTTTTTACTCTTTCCCAGCGGCATTCCTAGTGTTTTTCCAAGGCTTATCCTGTTTTTCCAGCCTTTTCCCCTGTGGTTTTCCCTCACTAACCTCAGCTGACATGCACCGTTATGCTGGGCTAGCAGAGCGGATATGTCAGACATACAGGTCAAATAAATAAAGAGTGGGAACCTGAACCTAACTCTGGCTTGTATTGTCTCTGTCGTTCCTTAACCTGCACCTAATCACTCTCCCAAAGGGAAATCTGCTCTTTTGACCTTTTGTTAGTCGTAACCTGCACTTCCTACAGGACCTTTAACAGGACCCCAAATCTATGTAAAGATTCAGTTCTGTCCTCTGGGAATTTATGCAAAACCGTTCTTTGTAAGCTCATGAGGGAGGAAAAATTAAACAAAAAGATCAAAGGGAACTCATGAATGTAGGTTGGCTTTATGATGAAACAAGCAAAACGTAATGAATGCAGTGTTATGCTCTCAAATTAAGTTTTACGCAGGTCATTGGAGCTGTTTTCACAAAAGGAGTAGTGAATTACTTCGGTTCTGTTGACTTATTAGTCCCCCACCACTAGCATCAACATACAATACATACCCCAACCCCTATTTATGTCCCTTTTCAGATAGAATCAGTTACACGCCAACTCAGCATCTGGTGCAGCTGTTCTTCATGCCTCGTTTGTGTGTGCGTGAGTGTGTACATTTACATGTGGGTTAGGTTAGAGAGGCCGGCCTCGCAGTAAGTGTGAGGTTAATAGTTAACCTGTCAGTGCAGCCTTCGCACCACCCTTTCTCTCTTAGCGGAACAGAACCTCCCTCCATCGGCTTACCGGTACTTTTCTATCGCTCAGATCTATAGTTTTGACCTCTCGTTCGCTTATTTAATCACCCTCCTCATCCTCTATGTCCCTCTCTCTCTTCTCCTTAAGCTCCTATTCCTCCTTAAGGCCACAATGTCTCCTTGTAGATTAGATCTCGGATTCTCCTCTCTTTGGCCTTGCCTGCTTGTAAAAAGCAGGAAAGATGTATCATCTGCTCCCCTCCATCGGTCTTCTGTCACACACTTTCTTTTCCTGCATCCTTTCTTTACCCCTCCTGTGTTCTAATTTTGTTAATTTGTAGTCTTGCTCAGCTCTTAAGTTTTGCCAAAGCAATTACGTTTAAACAGGATGAGAATGTGTCATTCATTTTGTGTGTTAACTGAATCTTTATGTGCCCCTTCGCGAATAATAAATGAACAACGCAAGAGGGAAATAATCAGGTGTTTGGATATTTAAAGGACAACATCATGTATCTCTTCATCTGTCCTCTTTCTATTGCCCTCTTTTGTCTCCCTCCTCTAGGTGCACAGTAACAACCGCCACACTCAGGGCGTGCGAGTCTTTGGCAAGGTAGAGTGTCTTTTCAAGCCTGGCATCCTCCAGCCCTGGTCCCCTGAGCTCACTCTGCCCGTGCCCCTTGAGGATCTAAAAGACCCCTCCTCACGGCCCATCTTCCTTCCACTGGGCGGCCGGCCGGCTCAGATCCTCCGCTGCAAATTCTACTTTGCTGACCGCTGGCTCCTCATCAGTGAGATATCCTTCCTTTCTGGTAGGAAACAGAAGCAACCACTTTATGCCACACATATTTTATCAACTATGTCCAGCACGGTCCTGGAGGTCCAGTAGAGATTTGGCTGTGCCCACACAATGGCTAAATATAGACAGCCGCAACAGGAGAGGAGATAACTGAAACAGATTGTTAGAGGGGGTGTAAATCCAATCAGCATTCTTCAAATGTTCAAAGTAAAAGTCAGGAGAGACTCAGAATCACAACTGTTTGCTTTTTATTGATTGAATGTGTAAAGGCAGGGATTCAACAGAAGAAATAATGCTGATGTTCTTGACAAAAAAACATTTAAAGGGTAAAGCGTTGTATCTGTTATTCTTTTTACCCTCCTAAATTAAAAAAATTAGATTCAGAACCTGTTTTTCCCTTTCATTCTGCTCTCTTCCTTACTGTCCTGTTTATGGACTGGAAAAGACCCACGCAGAAAACACAAAGGGGTTTTTGATGTCTTCTGCAAAGACAGGATTTGTGCGTCTCTGATTGGCAGTCAGATAGAGGACTCCTCTGCTGCTCTCCGACTGAGATTGCTGTTAGTTTTAGCGTACTAAGAATCAGCAAAGTGCTCCTTAATCACACTGTACTCGGGTAGCTAAAATTAATTGACCCAGCAGTGATCTGGCATGTCAGCTACTGTCACTAAATCTCTCAGCCTAATCTTCTTATATGGGACAGCTGATGTTGCTATTAAAACCAAAACAGCCATGGTTGGTTGGCCAGTTAATTTAGGGATGCCACTGTAACAGTTTGCCAACACAAAATCATTCAGATTAGCCATATCCCATAAAACATGATTAATTTTCATTAAATTGTCTCCCCCGCTCTTTCTCCTTTTCTCTTTACCCAGAATCATATGAGGAGGATGCAACAGAGAAGGATTCATTTCTTACTAATCTTCCCAAGATTCCTACCACCAGTTCCTCTCCTTCTCCTGTCAACCTCACTTCCTCCTCTCCCACGTCAAACCACAGCTCCTCCAATACCACTGCCGGCCCATCTGGTGAGTCCTGCTGTTCCTCCTCTTCGTCTTCATCCCCCTGCTCTCCACCTCCACATCTCCTTGTATTTACTATCTTCCTTTCCACCAACCATTCCTTCTTTCGTCACCCACCGTGCTCCTTCTTTTACATTTCTGCTTTCTCTAGCCTCTCTAATTCCCCTGATCTCTCTCTCATCACCTCTAGTCTCTCTGCCCATCTCTTTCTCTGCAGTTGTGATGAGTGTGAGCATGTCGGCAGTGTGTCTAAACCATGTGTCTAAAGCAGAGCCAAAGGCAGGCAGTGCCAAAGGAGGCCCATGTCTGACGAGCCGCCCTCTTTATCACAAGCTCTGCAATCCTTTGGCTTTGAGCCAAACATTTGCTCAACGCCGGATGCTTATCTTATAGATTTCATTGTACTGTAAAGGGCAGGAGAAATCTGGCTTAATATTAAAGGTCAAATGTTTCAATTTTAAATTCTTGATATATATATATTTTTTTTAATCATCTCAGTCTGGCTTTTAAAAAGTTGGTGTGAACATTGAGTGATTTTGATTTACATGGATGACAAGCCAAAAGAGACTCCTGACTTCCTCTCCTCATCACCCTCTTCTGAGTCTTCACCTCCTCCTCTCACACATTCCTCCTTTGTCCATCCCTCGCTCCTCCAGAACCCCCCACCTCCTCCTTCATGATGGACACCACTGGTAACTGGACGCTGTCAGGTGAGAGAGCAAAAAAAATAACAAATGAAATAGACCGAGCAGATGAACCGAGGGACGAGAGCTAACTGCTCTGGCCCTCCTCAAGCGTCTTAAAACTGTCCCACTGCTCAGTAGAGTGGAGGAAGTATAATGGAGGAGTGGTTGCAGGGGCAGGCTTTGGCACTGGGCTCTGTCCCCTGAGTTTGAAGATATACAGCTGTCGGAAAAAACACTAACACAGCTAAAGTACATCATATTTATGTACAATAACAACATGGCTTCCTGCGGTCTCACAAACTGCATGTTTTTTTTGTCGGGTAGCTGGCTCTGTTCTACACAGCTTAACAATAGCAGGCTTTTTAAAAAAACTGGAAATGGGTTTTCTGTGTCGTGTATGCTGCTTTGTCCTTGTTACTGGCTTCGGTTGAACGGCTTTGTTTGGGTTTATTTATTACCTGCATGGTGTCAAACTGACTGGGAGAATTGTTTTGACAACGTGGTGGCTTGTAAATGAGTGTGTGCTTGCAAGTGTGTATTTATGTATACACATGAAAGCATAATGTCATGTGTGCCAGTTTTTTGGTTTTGAGTGTCCATATAGCATTTTGTCGGAGCGCCAGCGTCTTTTATACAAATAATTTCCCCAATGACAAGAAGGCAATATGCGGCCACATATTGTTGCCTAGAGAAATGCTACACCAAGCGTTTGTTTTCAGAGTGCACCCTTTTTTCTTTTCTTTTTGGCAACCGCTTATAGTTTAAAATCTCTAAACTTTTCAAAAAGGCACTATGGATGAAGACCCGCCCCCACTGCGCCTGCCAGCACTTTTCGTGACATGGACACTCAACCTTAACTGAGCAATCATTACAAACTGTCACTTATTCTGTTAAAGTTGTTTGAAGAGTTCAGTTCCATCCTTCATTCAAATAGCTTGCCACGTTTGACCTGGGGGGGTGAGAGACACCCCTGAGAGAGTGCGTGACTGCACCGAAAGAGCTAATGCTCACAGACTGAACTGTGCATTAACTCATGCCAGCATGTTAACACACAGTGAAATGGACAGTGATCTATACAGAGCTACAAATAACACCAGGTTGCAGACAATCAAGCTCATACACATACAAAAACGTAACATTTGCACCTATGTTTTCCTCCTCAAGATGCCGAATTTGGTGCCAACACTCCAAGGGCGGGGCTTCCTGTAGCCAAGGATGACCGTAGTAATACAGCAATTCTGATTGGCTGCCTGGTGGGCATCATCCTTCTGCTGCTGGCTGTGATAGCTGTCATTCTGTGGAGGCAGTACTGGAAAAAGATACTGGGCAAGGTGAGTCAACATGCAATGTTTGATCATTATTCAAGCAGCCACTTTTTTTGCCGTTGGTAATTTGGCTGTAACTAGTAGTTGGCGGCACAGTTTTGCACAGTCTCCTCACAGCAAGAGGGTGACTGGACTCATGTGGACACAAGTTCCTTGCCCGTAGGTGCGAATGTGAGCATGAATGGGTGTCTGTATGTGTCAGCCTTGTGATTGCCTGGCAAACCCCGCCTCTCGCCCAATGTCAGCTGGGATGAGCTCCAGTGAAGGATAAGCGGTTACAGATAATGTATGGATGTAACTAGTGAAGTCTTGTATTTAGTAGACATCATTTTGGACCATCTATCTCTTTCTGTTACCACCCAAGTGCAATAGAAGTCAAATTAATGTTGTTTGTGTTGCTCAAAGATCTAAATCTGCTTGCTTTTATAGAAACAATGGTTATTCTGAATCATCCACAGATCTTTCTGTTAACGACTTTCTACAGAATAAATAAGCCTAAATGAGAAAATGTATTCTTGTGTGATTAGGCTGAACTGTTTCCTTAACCAGATTTAAATGATTGATAACAACTGCCAGTCTTTTGGCAGAGCACCACTGGATTTCCATCTGGATGTGAATTGTTTAAGATTAGAGGCAGTTTCCACAGTTTGATCACCATCTGCTTTAGGAATTCAAATGATACATTTACACTCGGTGCCAGTTTATAAGATACAAGTCGGTCGAACTGATCCAAGTCTAAAACAATAGCCTTTTATAATGTTCAGTCAGAAAAAGAGGTGTTGAGAGGTAGTGTTGTGTTATACTGCGAGGTGTACATGCTTATGTAGCATACCCTCATAAATATATATACGGCTTGGACATGATAGTAGATGCAGTGGACTCAACACTCTCTGAACATGGACAGGGTTTATTGTAGGACCACATCTTGTATTTCCTGCATTACCTATGAATCCTCTGCCCTCCCAGGCTCAGGGGAGTCTATCCAGTGATGAGCTCCGGGTTCACCTGTCAGTCCCCTCGGACAACGTGGTCATCAACAACACACACAGCTACTCCAGCCGCTACCAGCGCATCCACACTTTCCCCGACGACCGCGACCATGAGAGGGAGGGAGAAGGAGAGTATCAGGAGCCCAGCGCTCTGCTACGGCCAAGGGATCCCAGAGACAGCACAGGTTAGTTATGGAGTTACAGAGTTATGGAGTCCATTTCTAGATATGACAGGGTCAGTTGTTTCTGTCTGTTTAGTCCAGAGAATACACATTTTGTTTAGCAGCGTGATGTAGAAAAACATGCCAACATGCAGTAAAACCGTCCACATGCTAAATACATGTGTACAGAATAGAAATTTACACAAATATGTATGTGGTTTGTGAAGTCTGCATGCTTTTCATTTGTTGAGCCTATCGATTATCGATGAGCAAACTCATGCACAAAGGGGAAGCAACAGGAGAGAAAATGTCGCCTGCATATCAAGAAACATTGGCCTCACAATGTATTTTACCACACCAAACAAAAGTAAACCAAACCAAACACCCCGAGAGGAAGAGTGCCTCCATAAAGATGCACAGCGCAGAGGGGAGCACAAAAGGGCTATTGTTCTGAGAAAAGGGAGGAAAAAGAAAAGAGGAGTAAAGAGAGAAAAGGCATTCCTTCGCTTGCATTGCACCACTGGAGGTCTGCATGCCGTCTTTTATGAGGCGCCTGTGTGAGTTTAAAATAACAGGAGAAACAGAAACATTATTGAATCCACTGTTTCTTGTTATGTTTGTGAGAGTTGTGTTAACTTTGCCTGTTCTTGCTTTGCTCTTCTGTTCTGTGCTCGTGTCAGTGCAACCCATCCTCCTCCTCTTGTATTATAATGGACATGCTAACACTGTCATGCTAATGGTTGTTATCGTGTTTCGTTGGATGTGTGTGTTTTGTGTCATGTGCCACTTTGTGTGATTCAAATCATGCCTCCTGTGTGCACCGCGCCTCGTCCCGTACGTGTTTGTGTGTGTGTGTGTGTTCTGTTAAACAACCCAGCCTATCACCTACTCCTGTCAGATCACAGAAAAGGCTTGAGACCCCGAGTTGTCCCCAGCACCTCTCAGACTCAGGAAAAGAGCCTCAATGTGCCCCAGGGTAAGAGACCTCAGACTGGGCCGACGCAGGCAGGAGGCGGCCCTTCCCCTCTACCTACCTACCTACCTACCTACCTACCTACCTACCTACCTACCTACCTACCTTTCGGGGCGGTGGCTTTAGAAGTGCTCTCGCAGCCGCTGCACAAAGCGATGCTTCTGGGATATGATGTTGATGACGAAGTCTCTTTTGCATGCGTCTGACCTTCATCATCCCGCCTGTTACTTACATAATTAGTCACTCTTTTACTCACCACTCCAAATAACTTTGTTTGAAGGGATAGTTTGGTATTTGGGGAACTGTAGTAATTTTCCAACTTCCCCTGAGAAGTACAAACCCACAGACTGCTTTGTTGAGCCGGCATGGCTCTGTTGAAGTCTGACTGTTGGTTCATCAGTTTGTTCTCGACTGACTCGACAACTGTTGAATGAGTCAACATGAATGTTGGACAGGTACCCAGTGGATGAATCCTCTTGAATCTGATGACCTCTAGCTCCATCATTGGGTTTTAATTTGTTGAATACCTGAAAACTAATGGAGGGTTTGTACTATGTTTAGTACTAATCAGCAAATGTTAACGTGCTTACGTGGTAAACTTAAGTGGTTAACATGGTAAACATTATGACTGTTTAACAAAAACATACGGACATTGTTGGGATGTGAGGATCTTGGCATGCCGACATCAGCATTTACCTCAGAGCCCCGCTCTGTGAATCTGGAATAAAAAAAGGCACTACTTAAAAAGAAAATGGCCATTGCTGTACATTTTAAGGGTTGTGTACTAAGTGGGATACGTGTTGGCCTGGTGTCAACAATCTTTGTATAATATTTTTATGAACACTGCATCGATCTTACAATGCAGCATTCCCATTTGTGGCTGTCTGCGTTATCATTTTAACAAGGTTGTAACAACTTGGTATTCAGCCACACTCCTCACAAGTCTTTGACTTATGAGCCTGTCAGAGCCTCATTGAAGCTGATTTTGTTAAGTTGTTACAGCTTTTGTAAAATTAAATCTTGAAATGTGCAAGTACAGCAGTAGATTATTTTTTTAGTTTAAAGAAAGTAGAACAGGTCAATACAATGTCCCGGAAAGATTCATCCATCACAGTTATGTGCTTTTTTTGTGATTTGGATACCTGCTGTGATCAGACGATCAGGAATTAAGGTTTTTATTTTTGTCATGAAATTCCCTCAAATCCAAGCTATCTCTTTTTCTTTGTGATAGCATGCGATTCTCTCACTAACTAACAAATAGTCTTGAAGCAAAACAAATCTGTTTTTAATCACAGAGCTCTTCTAATCTCTCCATTTAATCCACCCTGTCTGTCTCTTCCCCCTGCATTCAGCCTGTGGTTTGGACATGGACATGGAGAAGGGTTTCCCCCCCACTCAAGAGGAGCCTCCTCCCTACCCCGGCTCTCCTCCGTACCCCTCCCTGTCTCCCCCCGTTTCTCCCCCACTGCCTCCCAGCGTTCCTCATTACGCTGAGGCAGACATAGTGAGCCTGCAGGGCGTCAGCGGTAACAACACCTACGCCGTGCCCGCCTTGGCCTCCTCGAGCCCCGGAGCAGACGGCGCCCCGCTGCCGGAGCTGCCGCGCCAATATCTCATCTTCAAGGAGAAGCTGGGAGAGGGACAGTTTGGAGAAGTGAGGAATGACCTGACATGTGTGTGTGTGAGTGTGTGGAGGGAGGGGTGGTTGTGCTTTTAACAATGTCTCTATTTATTTGGTTAAAGGTTCACCTGTGTGAAATCGAGAACCCTCAGGACCTTCCCAACTTGGAGTTCCCCTTCAATGTGAGAAAAGGTCGCCCTCTTCTGGTCGCAGTGAAGATCCTGCGCCCGGACGCCTCCAAGAATGCTAGGTCTGTAACATTATACACAGCTGAGCCTGGCTTCATTGTGGTTCACACTTCTTTCCACTTTTAAGGCTCATCTTGAAATTAACTGAACTGCAGTGTTACATGACCCCATTGAGTTTTTAAATGTCCTTGTCACACTTCATACCCTGAGGAAAACTAGTTAAGTTGAAATGCGTCAACAGCCATGATTTAGTAAAGGATTTTTAACTTACAATCAGAGGGCCTTGGGTGTTTTTCAGACAGCCAACTAATACAAAGGACTTCCTCCAAATGGAAGCTGGACAGTCCTTGAGAACTTAGGTAGTTTCAGGGAATATAAAATATATACCTTTTTAATTAATAATGTACCATTTTTGTTTTAGTAAATCTTTCTGCTAAATTATTACTTTCAAGGTGATAAAGAGAAGAATGTGGATTTCAAAACTTTCAGAGAACGCAGCCTTCACATACCATATCATCTTATCAATGCCTCATAGATAATATGTTGGTTATCAACTGCATGACATGACTGAGATGTTCAGCAGAAGCAGGGTTGAAATTCTTTTCATCTGTCAAATACGATTCTAATATTTCTCACGTTTTAGACTTGATTTGGTCCTCCACCCTCTGAAAAAATAAAATACCTGGGCATCAGTGGTTTTCTAGATGTCTGACGCTCGTCACCAGCTGCTGCTTACTTTGGCTCTCTGCCCTTTTTGCACTGGGCAGATAACTCTCCTATCTCATGTGAGCTTATGTGGTTAGTGAGAGCGAGAGCAACACAAACATATTGACCCGCAAAACAAATCGATGCGGAGGACAGCCGCAGAGAGCTGCAGACGGGGGTGTTGATTCAAATGATATATATTTTACATAAGGTCTAAAATCAGCATGTTTCCCTCTTTATCTGTCCTGTGCGATATCCCTTCATCTTGGTCCCTCCTCGGCCTGGTAGGAACGACTTCCTGAAAGAGGTGAAGATCCTGTCTCGCCTGAAGGACCCGAACATCATCCGCCTGCTGGGAGTGTGTGTGAGCAGTGATCCGCTCTGTATGGTCACTGAGTACATGGAATGTGGAGACTTGAACCAGTATCTGTCCCATCGAGTGCTTCTGGACAAAACAGGACTTTCACATAACACCGCGACCATCAGGTAAACCAGAACTGTGCACACAAATCGCACATATCCTCCGATTTAGATAAACACACAATCAAAGTTTTGATTTATTCATTCATTATTCCCTCTATCTGTCATCTGTCATCTATCCCCCCCCCCCCCCCAGTTATCCGGCCCTCATCTCCATGGCCAGCCAGATTGCATCAGGAATGAAGTTCCTCGCCTCCCTCAACTTTGTGCACCGGGATCTGGCCACCCGTAACTGTCTGGTCGGGGGAGAGAAGGGTGAGAGCGGAGAGGATCAGGGAGGCGAGCGTCACATCAAGATAGCTGACTTTGGCATGAGCAGGAACCTGTATGCAGGAGACTACTACAGGATCCAGGGCAGAGCTGTGCTGCCCATACGCTGGATGGCCTGGGAGTGTATACTCATGGTGAGAGGACAGGAATGTGTGTGATGGTTGCAATGCAGTATGTCACACTGTTACCCAGGATCAACTATATGATATATTACAACAATAGATTTTATTTTATTTTTTAATCCTGGAGTTTGTTTAAATTTGAGTAAGAAACTGGTCAAATTTGAATAAGAAAAAACAATTCTCCTGTGAGCATTTTTATAATATTATTTGCATCATGTAAAATACAAACTACTTTAGAGGGAATCTGAATGTTTTACGGGGAGTTGCTCTGGTTTGTATGTGCAACAAACAGGAGCATGTTTACTGTAAACCTTGGTAGTCGGTGTCTTTGTGGAGCAGGAAATGCAACCTGTAGATCCACAGAGACATGAATCAAGGGTACATTTGTTAAACCCCTTCGGTTTTGTTTAAAAAAATACAACAAACATCAACGGTAAGAAAAATAAATGAGAATGTGTAAAGTTTAATAATGATCATCCCATACCAATAATTTGTCATCCTATGGTAATGATGCAGATAATCATTTTGATAGTGGAGGAGATTATGATGTTATCTGTGTGGTTGTATGTTCCCAGGGCAAGTTCACCACAGCCAGCGACGTGTGGGCGTTCGGGGTCACTCTGTGGGAGATGCTGAGCGTTTGTCAAGAGCAGCCGTACTCCAACCTCACAGATGAACAAGTCATCGACAACGCTGGCGAGTTCTTCAGAGACCAGGGCAGACAGGTACAGCAGACGGTCTGGAGTACGAGTGCTCAGCTGTTTTATTCAGATAATAACACGGCTGACTTCAAACTCCATTTCTGTGGCGGTTCATGATGATGTTCTGATATTCAGTTTTTCTGCAGGAGGACCAACAAGAAGTGAAATTAGTGATAATAAATATGGTACAATAAAGATTAATTTAGGTATTTGTCAGTTGAAAACTGGTGGACTTTATCACCTGTTTTCTTATTATTTGTAACCTGTTCAAAATAAATCTAAACGGGTATTTTAAAATAATGTCTCAATCAAACATTCCCCACCTTCTCTCTCTCTCTCTCTCTCTCTCTCTCTCTCTCTCTCTCTCTCTCTCTCTCTCTCTCTCTCTCTCTCTCTCTTTCTCTTTCTCGCTCTCTCTCTCTCTCTTGCAGGTGTATCTGAGCAGGCCGGCTGTGTGTCCTCAGGGTCTCTACGAGCTCATGTTAAGCTGCTGGAACAGAGACTGCAAGCTCCGCCCGTCCTTCATCGACATCCACTCCTTTCTTACCGAGGACGCCATGAACATGGTGTAGATAAAGAAACAGAAGGAAGAGAAATGCAACGCTAAAGAGGGGAAACGCCTCGTACGTTTCTGCATCCTTGCTCCAGTGGGGAAGGTGTGGTGGAGGTGCTGCGCAGCAGATGAGAGGGGAGCCTGGGTTGCTCGCTTTTATATTTGTACTTTTTTGGGTGGATGGGGCTGAGACACCGCTGGTTCGGTTTATTTCCACATCAGACCCCCAACCTCAAAGGCAAAACTAACCCCAGCTTTAGACGGGTAGGAGTCCGAGCTACATTTCACGGGTGATGGGTGCAGTCTGCATAGGAGCTTTCTCTCCTCTCAGATACTTTATTATTAGGGGGCTTTGTGTTACTGGTGACTAAGTGCTGTAGAGTTAAGGACACAGGAAGCTGCTGAGGCTAAGTGACTGAAAAGGCTCCAAACTACGATCATAGCTAGCTAGGACATGAACACTTAATGTTTCATGACCTTTACGTATCCATCATAAATGCTACATGCAGGGTAACGGGTGAAGGTGCACATGAGACACAAACTTGTCTGAACAGCACACCTATTGTTTAGACATGAAAGTGCATGTGCAGGGATTGTCTTAGTATTTATAGTATGTATAACCTAATGCACACATTTTAGTCGAAATCAGTACGACTATTTCACGCTGAGGCACAAAAAATGATAATTTGACCAAAAGTCTATGAAAAGATTTTCAGACTGATTGATAACTTTCGCCAATCCTCTATCTCAACCCAAAAAACGTACACGGTGACCCTCATCCACAGCTGTAACTCCAAGTTATTGTGGACTAATGTGAAATGATGTGGACCAGACAACAGCAGCATTTCTGCGATGCAATTACATCAGGTATCACCCCCCCAACCCAAGTTGTAGTTAAAAAAAGTCCAAGCGATTTTTGAAGCCCATCTTGAAGCCACAGAGAGAAGAACTGTACCTCTGGTGCCAAATGGACTTCTAAAACCTGAGGAAACGGGCACAGAAGAGGAGGGTCTGCTGCTGCCGATGTGATGTGACTCACAAACTGGAACGTTTTTTCCATGCAGAGAGACAATACTGCCATCTGGTGCAGAGGCCGGGACATCTTCAGATGTTTTGGCATTTTGTTTTTGTATCTGGCAGCGACCCAGACACAACGGATTGATGACAAATTCCACAACCAGCTGCACTTTAAATCCTACATGCATATCCCTCCTCTCTGCGAGGGGCCTGAAATGATTCCTGGCAATGTGGATTCTAATGCATTTCACCTGCAGTGAGTTCAGTTTTTTACCAATGAAGATCAAAATTCAGGATCGTCTGTCTTCCTTGTTAAATCCTCTCCCTACAAGGCATTGCCAAACCATGAGATGTAAAATATTATTTAAAAAAAATGGAATGGCACCATGAATTCATCTCATTTTAAATGTATGACAACCTTTTTGTTCGGTGTGTTGAGATGAGTTTACTCATCGGATAATCAATCGTCGCTCATCCACATGCGTTACCGTACTCCACAAACACACTGTTACGGTGTTACTCAAACAGAATTCTGGGAGTTCTGACTTTAGTGTGAATGTCAACATCAACCTCTGCATTTTCCCATGTTAATACATTAAGCTGACTGCGGTAGAATCAATGATATCTACCTTACTGATTGTAAAGCACTGTAAATCAGTCCTGAGGTGATTAAGAGTATCAAGTAATACATGTTTACTGATTGACAATGGTTGTGCCATTTGAGTCATTTTTGATACACTGTAGTTCAACTAAACCCATATTTTTATATATACTTTATGTACTTAGACACTCCTTGATGTCTGATTTCGTCCTTTGTGTCTTTTGAGGTTGAGCATAATAGTATGTACATATTTTAAGAGCAGAATTGTAATTTCCTTTACTAATATATGGAAAACTCTTTGTAACATTTGGGGTCTTCTGTATCTCTGTAGAACGCTTGCTACCTTGATGCCATGGTAATTCATCGTTGTCTATTTTTGTAGATGTTTTAATAAAGTTAACCTTTTCAAAAAACTCAAGATGGCTGTGACTATTGATTTGCCATTATCGATTAATTGTTTGGTTAATAAAACATTAGAAAGTAGAACATTTGCCATTCATATTTTCTGAGAGCCCAACGGTGATGTCTTCAAATTGCTTGTTTTGACCAATAGTCTAACACACAAATATATTTAATTCACAATGATATGAAACAGAAAAGAGGAACTTCATTTTCCTTGATTGATAAGTATTAATACAGTTCATATTCTGTCGCTCTTGATCTCTAGTCTGCGCCATGTGGACTTAAATGAAACTTGAAAGAAGTAATTAAATAAATAAACAGATATCGACAGGTTATAGATTAAACCATCACTTTATTGTTGGAACATTTCACTATAGATAGATATTGTACACTACTTCAAAGCTATATAATTTTGTCAACTTAAAGTACAGACATGCAACAACACGATTTAGGGATAGTAAAAGATTAGTCGCAAGTAGACTGATTTGGCTTTCATCTATGGCCGTCGCTAGTGTCGTCCAATGGCTTGGGATCAGTTGGATATGAGGAACAGTTCTCTGACAGAAAAAGTGTAATAGGCTTAATAAGTAAGGAAGTAAACTCGACTTGACAGTTGTGGTTTGACCAGGCACTTGGCGATAACAAAATGCATATGGCTTGGCAGCTGCAAAGCAGTTAGTCTAAAAAAAAGATCTCCTGATCAGTGATGCTGAACTTTACTCAACACCTAATAGGCAAGAGCTAAAATCTATAATACTCAATCACATCATAGAAAACACTATAAAAGAACAAAAAAAACAATACTATCTCACATATGTCAGTTTAAACTCCAGACAGCAAGCACATCAAAGCAGCAGACGGGCATGCATGGTCCTCCTTTACTCTCGTCATATAAAAGGCCCAAGACTCCTAAAGACGCTGCAGCAAAGTCGAGAGACTATTTGTTTTCCACCACAACAGACTTTCATTTCTTTCAACGAGGAACCCCTGCAGCTCGTTCTCATCAACCACTTCCTTCCCCTTCGTTCTGAAACATCAAATAAAATCTTTCGACTGATATGATTTTGGGCCCAGTAACTTAGTCAGTTACTACAAAAGAGACGTGGAGTTAAACAATAAATACTCAAGAAGCTAGGTTAATGACGGTAACAGTTCGCCCACACAAAAAACTATGAGGTGATGCTGTGATACATTTGATTGATTGAAAGCCACAAACAAAACTACAGCTTACATTTTCTACATTAAAAGTTAAAACAAAAGAATTACAGTTGGTAAATAAGTCCCTATTCAGAGAAAATTAGGCTGGTTGGTGTAGATAAAAAAAAAAAGTATAGAACATCAAAGACAGGAAGTCCGACCTAAAAAAGGTTGTGTCCTGGTAAAAACAAATAGCTTCATTAATAATTGTATCCCTTGCAGCTACTTTTGCTGTCAACTACAGCAGAAATCACAACGGCTCAGAGCAGGGACATGAAAAGAAACCGCATCACGGAGAATGAATAACCTGTTTAGATGGAGGAGGAACCGGAAGGAGAGACACACAAGTGAAGCATGCATGCATACACAGAGACGATCAGACAAGACTACGGCGCTGCAGTGATTATAGGCACAAGGAGGAGACGTGAAGCTCCTCAACTGAATATTGGTGACACCTCCTGATTACTTCTACTCTTCTTAGTGCGCAAGGCCGGCCGATCCTACAACCTGCAGAGTGGACGAGAGAAACATGAGACGATTACCACCTGCAGCCGTATGTCCAGTCTCACATCGGACTTTCACACATATATTCCAGTTTACCTGGGAGATGCTGACTCCGGTGAGTTTCTCCACAGCGGCAGGCAGCCTGACCATGATATCTAGCACCTCTCCAGTAAGTTTGGCTGCTCCCACCTCAGAGTCACCACTGGACACCATAGTGATCTTTTTAGCCTGAGACAATGGCCTGCTGATCTCCTCTGCCATCTGCAGGACAGGAATTAATGCAGAGAAGGGGGAATTAGAAAAAACATGACAACATTTTAAGCAATTATAATCAATCCAACATAATGGCAACTTTTGTTAAAGCAAAGCTGTACAAATGGCCATTCATGGTAAGCAGGGTTCGATGATTACACAGAATTTCGTCACACAGCTCATTCGCCTATCTTCATCTGTTCATTCTTTCATGAGGGTCAGACTGACCAGTGGCAGTTTCTCCAGCAGCATGTCTACCATGGCGCCATCTTTGTACTGCTGGAAGGCTTCTGCTTTCTTGGACATCTGCTCCGCCTCAGCGCGGCCCTTAGCCTCCACGGCAAAAGCCTCTGCCTCGCCCTTCATCTGTAGAGACACACCCATAAATGCGGAGTAAATATTACAATATAAGTGTACAGGGCGACAGACAAAGTGGAAATGATATGGAATATTTAAAAATAGGAAACATGCGTCAGGACTCACTTTGATGCTCTCGGCCTCCGCCTCAGCCTCCATGATGAGCTGCAGGCTGCCAGTGAGGAGAGGAGACTTGTTTAATTGTCTTGAGTGATTTCTTATTGAATTGTGTCTTTCTTAGTGCTGCTCATATGTTGGATGCACATCACTTGATTTGTATATGTTTTTATAAATCTCATCAGAGCAACACAGCAGTATTATGTCCGTATACAAGTACTGTAGGACTCACCGGTGCGCCTCAGCAAGTCTCTCCATTCTGTATTTCTCTGCTTCTGCCGGCTTCTTAACTTTGGCCTGCAGCTCCTTCTCCTTGCGGATGATCTCCTGCTCCTGCAGTGTAATCTGCTGGGTACGCTCCACCACCTGAATCTGCATCTTCTCCTCCTCAATGCGCTGCTTGGTCTTGGCCACCTGATGAAGGAAGATGATGAATAACATATGTTGACGAGGTGTGCACAGGCTAAACAGACAAAATGTCACCAGCACAACAAAAACATATCAAACTTAAAAGCAATTCCTAGATCAGAACATGAACTGTACCTGAAGCTGATAGGCCATTTCTGACTCAGCCTTCTTAGTGTTGACCTCAACATCATAGTCGGCCTTTTTCAGCTCGTAGTCTCTCTGGGCTTTTGCCATCTCAATCTCATTCTTGTACTGAGCTGATACCTTCTCCTGCATTGCGTTGGCCTCCTGTATAGAGCATGAAGCAGGACAGAAACCGATGAATTTTAGTATTCTTTTCTAACTAACGATTATTCTCATTTTCAGATTGTCCATATGAGCATGTAGGGGACGAAGAAAGAAGCAGATTTTACCCTCATGACAGAATCCCGTTTGTACTGAGCCTCTCCAATCCTGGCATCCTTCTGCACCTGGGCTGTTCTGGCTTTACCCAGAGAGTGAAGGTAGTCCTGTGAGCGACAGAGATGAGGGAAACAGTGACAGTTAACCACAAGACAACACATCTCGAGCAGTAAAAAGGATGGCAGTCCATTCAGCAAACAGAAACAAGAGCTGGTGTGGTTACCACTGAAGACCTTATTCATCACTAATGTAAAGAGCAGTTGGAAGTCTCAGAGACAGTGAGTCAATATCATCTCTTAAATCCATTACTGTAATACAGGAAATCATATGACACTAAAAGCTTTCATGTAAAAATCTTTCAGGCTCAAAGCGACACTTAAGATTTCTGCTACTTCAGTAATTAGTGTGTGGTGTTTATAATATAAACATGTATCCCATTAGCATTGGCAGAAAATGAACCCAAACAGACATGAAGTACCTGATCATCATGCACATCTTTGAGCGTGTAGCTGACGACACCAATTCCCATGTTGACCAGGTCAGAGGAGGCCACTTTAAAGACCTGCTCAGAGAACTTCTTACGGTCCTGATAGATCTCCTGTACACAAGAAAAGATACATCCATAGTTGTAGATGGGCATTCACGTATTGGATAAGTGACGAGTCATAAACATAACAATCTTTTATGGATGGAAAATGTCAAGCAAACCAATTAACAATGTCAGTACACTAACCTCCACAGTCAAATGGGCAATGATTGCTCTCTGGTGTCCCTCCAGTGTTTCTAGTGCAATCGTAGAAATCTCAGCCTCAGACTTGCCCATAAACATTTGGCAGGCAGTGGCCAACATCTCTTTGTTCTGGCCCTGGATCTTCACCTGGATAGAGATAGGAAAAGAAAATGCAGGTCAAAAACGCAAAGGAAATCTGGTATTAACTACATTTGAATTTAAAAAAATAAAAAATAAAAATCACAAAAAAGTAGCGATGCCAGTCAGATCTTCAGGATCAGGAGCATATTTCTGTAGACAGGTGTTTTTTTTGCAGAAACATTTTATAATTTATAATTTATATTTTACAATTTAATAAAAGCCGTTTGGTATTATCATTTTCAAAGCATACCTGTGCAATGCCTGTGACAGAGATAGGGACCCCATGACGGGTATAGACTTTGTCACTCTTCACATTTAGAGTCAGGGTGTTGAGGGCAATTCTGAGAAGAAAAGGCATAAAATAAAAGGATGAGTAAGATACAAAAAGCACAGCATATGTTAAAGCACAATAAAAGAGAGACAGAGGAAATTAAGTCAATTATCAGCCACAAAAACCACAAAGCAGTCCGGTAATAGGTACATCAGTCAGAAAAGATATCGGCAGATACATCTCTTCTGCCAACATTTATTTCCCTTGTTAACTGACCGTTACATAAAACCAAGCAGCAATGAGAAATAGAGACTGAAAAAAGGATCACCTCTGGATCTTCTGAATACATGGGAGGACAAACACTCTTCCTCCAGCAATCATTAGAGGAGGAGAACGGCCAAAGCCTGGAAAGAAAGAAGGGAGGGGAGAATACGTGACATAAACAGTCCACTAGCATTCAGTAACAAGCTAGTTACTCATAGAGTAACTGGATCTAGGTCATAACCCAGTATTACAACAACTATATTGCTATTTATTCACTACAGCTTGAGAGTACACTTTACAGCGAGATAGAAAATTCCTAGTTCACTGCAAACTTACAAGTGTTGCTCAATATCATCTTATACTAATAAGTGATGATCAAATCACATGGCCCACAGTAAACACAATTTATTGTGTCACAGGATTGTTATGACACATAGTGCAGTGGCCTTCTGAACTCCATCCTGTGTTATTGGGAGAAATAATCACGAGATGTAGGCAAAAGGTAGATAACAGATCTTACCAGACACCACCATGGCTTCATTTGGTCCACACGTGTAAAACATCTTGATTTCTAATTTGAGGGACACAAAATTAAAGCAAGACCGTGTCAAAATATGGACATACAGTGAGCTAAAAAGACTGCACCATGTTTTCTTGGATATCACTGGGGTGCATATGGTTTGTAAAATTATGTATTAGTATTTCTGTATTGCAGAGAACATGCACCAATGGTCATAAACACTATTCTGGTGTTATGACACCATTTAAATTGATGGCACCTACGATACAACATTGACTGATATTAACATCCATACACTTATTAATATTTTAGTATCGTAATCTCAAGAGTTTGTTTTTTAATTGACGGATTGTTGAGGTGTAAAATGAGAGAGTAGTTTGGTAGCAACACTCGACTCCCCTCGATGAAGCGGAAGCAGCCCCTCCTTCAAACAAACCTCGTTAAAAGGGACTTTAACGAGGAGCGACGTGTTTACGAGTAGCAGCGTTAGCTCGAACAGCGAAAACGCCTCGCAGCTCGAAAAATAAATGTCGGACATAAAGCATAAGGAGTGTATAACCGAATAACGGCGTGCAGAGGAGGCCGGTTAACGTGCCCTCGCGTTAGCTCGCTGATAAAAAGGCAGCGGACTCGGGTCTGGGTCAATTACGTCACCAACCAGTGAAAAACAGCGTTTAGCGTAACTAGTTACCTCGCGTCTATTCACGACAACTGAATGACGGGACGAATCGAGAGGATCGCTCCGTTTAACTTACCGATATCCGGTCAATACAGAAAGAGAATTCCTTTTTTTAAAGAAGAAATTGAGGTCAGTTTAACGGTGCAACGATCAGTCACTAAGCCGTTTTCCGTCAACTGGAATGAGAAAAATGTCTGTTGGAAGAGGGGGAAGTGTGCAGTGACCACGCCCATCTTCACGACGCTGCAGTCCTCCGTCAGTCGCTATCTAGTGGTTCATCATAATAACTGCACTCACTCACTCACTCACTCACTCGCTCACTCACTCACTCACTCTATCTATCTATCTATCTGCATGTCTGAAATGACATTTTAAACAATCGCCATAAATGTTCACTGAGAAAAAAACAAAACATGTTTTTAGTCAGCCCATAACAATGTATCTCCACAATACTCCTCTGCGTGATTGATGAATGCACTGGAATAATGTCTGAAGTAGGCGCACATCAACGTGTGTTTGATGTTTCATGTATTTAGATATGATATTATTAATGTGCACAATTGCAATGGAGTCTTGCATTACAATTAGACTCAGTGGTAGGACTATGACTGCTTCTATTAGTAAAATAAATTCAGATATAGATTATATCATAAATAAAAATCATCCAGCAGCAGATATTAGTTCATAACTCTGTAATCCACAAACTCTAATCTGATTACATCATAGACATGGAGGATTCTGGATTTATGCCTGATGGAAGCTGCAGGGACCTGGCTCACTCATCCTTTCCACTCTGGCCAGACCTCAACTATCTAGGCAAGACTCTTTGCAACTGATGTGAGGTTACCGAGAGCAAAGTTTTTTCCTCCTCCTTTTTGAGTGAAGTTACTTCTCCTCTCTGGCAGGCGTTACAGGACATTACATCAGGTTGCCCACACCTCAAGACTGAAAAACAGTGTCTTATAAAGCTGTCAAATTGTTGAACATGACCTCCTGACAACTATGGGGGAAGGAGTTGTCAGGTCTTGTTCAACAAGATACAAAACACACACACACACACACACACACACACACACACACACACACACACACATATATATATATGTATATATATATATATATATATATATATATATATATATATATAGCTTTTATGCTTTTATTTCATATCTTATCTTAACAATTTAAAACAAATGTTCTTTTTATTGCATATTTGGTTTAATTTAATCAAATGGTCTGATGAACAGAGAATTGTAGCTAATTGGTATCAGTAATAATCCAACTCTTATGGTGTTGCCCCGGGAGGTCTGGGAGAGTAAAGAGAAACTTTTATGCTGCTTAATAAATATACACTTACATACATGTATGTCCAACAAACTTCATTATAAGGCTGTGTCAGCTCACTTGTTGAATGTCACACAAACAGGAAAATCACAAAACCTCAAAGTGGATACGGAACAGCATGTCTTAAATTGTTTTCTCAATTGATTTTTCCAAAGCTAAAAATTACCTTGAGCTTTTAGATAATAATAAAGGAGAAATCCTTGACGTGCCCAGAAAAATATATCTATATATAAATTAATCTTATTTCCAACTGCAGGTTTGATTTGATTTGATTTAACTTCATTGCTTTCTGAAATGTGTCCTGCATCACAAGATGTATAGCCTACTCTGCAATGCAAACAGTTTCATGGTTTGCTTTCACATTCAGTACTTAGACTGCCCATATCCCAAAAGAAGAAAATATATCAGTGTAACGTGAATACTGGCCTACTGAGACCTTAAATTCTGATTTGACAGTATGGAAGACAAACATGTTCCTAACTTAATCAGCAAGATAATGTAATATGATAATAAACAATAACAACTCCAGAACAGCTACTAAATGGGCCATAAAGTGAGACAAAGGACCCTGAGGAGAGGGGCTTGAGCTGGCTGACCCCATCTTGTCCCTGGTTTAAAACTGCAATATCTGCCATCTGTCTTCTCTGCAGCGTTACAGTAAGAAGAGTGAATTTCAACTGCTGATTGGTTGTTCAGCTTTGAAAATCTAAAGTCTGAAATCTGTAATAAAAAAAACTGCAATACATGACAGTCACTGGCTGTTACTGGACAGCAGCTGGTAAAATGCTGTTCAATCTCTATATCTTCTTTCCACACCCTGATCTGCAGCAGCGCCCCTCCCCATCCCGGCTCCGGCTCAGCCTTCTTAGCCAATCCGCGTTCGCAGCAGCTTTGTCTGGGTCTAGCCACGCCCACTATTCCCGCTCTGGAAACGCTCCAACAATATAAATGCATTGTCTTGCACTCCTACATTAGTCTTGGGTCCGCTCCTCGGCGCCTCGAAGTGACTTGTCTGCACGTCGTAGTAAAACTTTTGCATCCACTATGAGGGAAATCGTTCATATTCAGGCCGGCCAGTGCGGGAACCAGATTGGTGCCAAGGTAAGAAAATATCATTTTTGATAAAGTACTGATTTGATAGTCCTTTCATAACGTTTACTCTCACTGTAAAATAATAATACAAATAAATAAATAAACCGGCTCATTATGCAAGACACACCCATTTAGTTTTTAAAAGTCTTCATGATGCTGATTGTTTGGCTGTCAGACGACAAAGGACTCCTTTTGTCTCACTGTGCATGAATAAAAAAACATTCCGTTCATACTTATATTGCTTTGTGTAATCAAACACATCAAAAATCATAAAATATCACTCATACATGTTGATATATTTTTTTAATCACTTTTCTGTCTGTATCTTGAACACTGCGGTAGCCGGCAGGTGGGGCTGGAGCAGCTCACTCACTCACATTGAAATAACGGTATAACGGGGCTCTTGTGTCTCCACTGGTTTTGTTCACACGACACCGGGCGTGTCTGCATCTCAACAGTTGAGGATTCAGCTGAGGATTCAGCCTCAAGATATTGTCTGGGGAAAAGAAAGACGAAAAAAAGAGTCTATTCTTCACTTGTCAGAGTCTGAGTATTCTGCACTCCACACTGGATTCTTTGTCTTGCACACACACATTTGGCTGGTATTTCAGACAATGAGTGGGAGTTGAGGTGGCAGGCTTGGTTCTTTCCCCCCAATGGTTGATGGATCAATAGCCCATATTGATTTGATTTGATTCCTGCGGGCTGTAGATGCAGACAAGGGTGTGGCATAGATAATTGATGAAGAAAGAATTGTTCCTTTAAAATAGACTGATTAAGTGCATTTTCTGAGAGACATCATCTGTGCTTTTAGCAATGAAATACTCTCATATACTTGCTTTTGTCAATTTAGTATTTAATTTGAATGCATTTGACACTATAGTGTACTTACACCCATACAGCCCTGCAGTCTGCCTCACATCACCCTTACAGTAAAAATCGCAGTATGCTAGTACAAGTCTTCACTGCCCCTTATTATCCTTGTCTTATTACCTCCTTTTGTTTTACAACTGATCATTTATTACAAATGGGACATTTCAAATACACACACACACACACACACACACACACACACACACACACACACACACACACACACACACACACACACACACACACACAGATAAACTCTTTCCCTATTAAAAAAGAGTTTAGAGACCATGCAATGGCCGATGTATACAGGATACATCATTATCATTGTGATGCTCTGCTGACAGAGATTTGATGTCCAGTAAAGCAGGGCCTGTCTCTGGAATCCGTTTATTTCCTCTCTTAACCATATTAGGGAGAGGGTGGGGGAGGAATGGAGGAAACAGCTGATGCACAGTGGGTGAAGTCATTGGGTTCTTAACTGATATGCGATTGCTGAATCCCTTGGAAGAATGGCTCCCAGAAATAAACACAACATATAACCATCATAACTATACTTTTATTGAATTTGTATAGCAGTTGCTCCACATAATGTAAACTGCAGTACATAGTGTGTATATAGGCTTATGCAATTGAAGTTATTGCAGTGAATCTCCCCTTCTAAAGCATAGAGGATGATTTGTGTCTTGGTGTTGTCCAATATGGTGTTAAAATAACTACTGGCAGTGAGGATCCACATTTGTTTAGTCCCTCAGGACTCATTGACTCAGATGTCCAGTGAATATGATTGACAGAATTGCTGAAGAGCTATGTGGTGAATGAGGTCAGGGTGTGGTTTTGCCTTCCTGCATATTGTCCCCATTATTTCCCTTTGAATATTTTCAGTCTTTACTGATAGTCGTCTACTGTGTCACTGTCATATCTGCCAGTTTCTTAGTCTTTTGGTCGTTCTTTTTCAACTCTCAGTTCTCTTTATCCTGCTGTGATCTCCCTCATATTAAGGTCACTTGGTCATTTTTGTTTTACGTGGTCTTATGTCAAGATACTCAGACTACAGCTGACTCCCAATCTCTTAAGTACTAAACAGCAATACAGCCCGCTTATCCAGATTACTCTAAATCCTCCTACTGCTGCTGTTTGCAGAAAATGACGGAAAAAAGCCTCAGTTGGAAGATATCACAAAAATATGTGCAAGCAAATGTCTGGCTGTGTATGCAGCAGTCCCGCCTACTGATGAGATGTGATGCATGAATGCACAGTGTGAATGTGGTCTTTAAAGAGTGAACAATACATGAATACAGATCTGAAGACAAGCAGTGTCTCCACTATAGTGTGACTGCCTGAAAATTGAGTTTATTTTCAGTGTTTCCCCTGGAGTGATCTGTAGCCCCTTTGTACTCCCTCCTCTGCATTTTACATCTGAAAGAACTGCGTTTTGCTTAGTCATCACTTGATAACTTTTCAGAAAAAAAGCAGGCAATAAGAACAGCTGCATTGTCTTCAATGGGTTAATATATATGGCTTGGTGAAAGGAGGAAATATCAAAATCTGTTATTTTCATAAGGATCCAAAAATGCAAAACCCACTGCTGTTTTCCTCGTTTAAAGTCTCCGGCCCCATAAACCGCATTGCAAATGGATATATGTGTACTTTGGAAGTAACTGTCAAGTGATACCTTCCATTTTTTGTCCACAGTTCTGGGAAGTCATCAGCGATGAGCATGGCATCGATACCACAGGGACTTACCACGGAGACAGTGACCTGCAGCTGGACAGGATCAGTGTCTACTATAATGAGGCCACTGGTAAGTTAATAACTAACATTATACTATGGAAACACATGCTCAGCTTTGCCATTTCATTCTGAATTATGACTTAAGACATGTTGTTACATACTCATGTCTGCTGTCATGCATGGGTCTTCTCACATAAAATATCCTTTGTATCATTTAAAAAAAGGTTTTCTTGCGTTATTGAATTGGTATGTTTTCGTTCTCTTTCTCGTGAAGGAGGAAAATATGTGCCTCGAGCCATACTGGTGGACTTGGAGCCTGGCACCATGGACTCTGTGAGGTCTGGGCCCTTTGGGCAGATCTTCAGACCTGACAATTTTGTATTTGGTGGGTGAAATAAAGCCATATCCTCATGCAACTGACTGACTTGGGCCTTTTTATGAGCAGGGGGCAAGAATGGCTCACCTGTATGTTGCTCCTTCTCCTCCAGGTCAGAGCGGTGCTGGAAACAACTGGGCCAAGGGTCACTACACAGAGGGAGCTGAGTTGGTGGACTCAGTCCTAGATGTGGTCCGCAAAGAGTCAGAAAGCTGTGACTGCCTGCAGGGTTTCCAGCTCACCCACTCTCTTGGTGGAGGAACTGGGTCCGGAATGGGAACCCTGCTCATCAGCAAGATCCGCGAGGAGTACCCCGACCGTATCATGAACACCTTCAGTGTGGTGCCCTCCCCCAAGGTAACGTAGCCATAGGAATACAAATGTTGGGTTTTATTTTGAGTTTATCTTGCCTTACATTTTTCTCCTCTAAGATATTGAGACTGAAGAACGATTCTGTGTGTTTTCTGTCCTCAGGTTTCGGACACAGTGGTTGAGCCCTACAATGCCACCCTCTCAGTGCACCAGCTTGTAGAGAACACAGATGAAACCTACTGTATTGACAATGAAGCCCTGTACGACATCTGCTTCCGTACTCTGAAACTGACCACACCCACCTACGGAGACCTTAACCACCTGGTGTCTGCCACCATGAGTGGGGTCACCACCTGCCTGCGCTTTCCCGGTCAGCTCAATGCCGATCTTCGCAAACTGGCTGTCAACATGGTGCCTTTCCCCCGTTTGCACTTCTTCATGCCTGGCTTCGCCCCGCTGACCAGCCGAGGCAGCCAGCAGTACAGAGCCCTCACAGTTCCCGAGCTCACCCAGCAGGTGTTCGATGCCAAGAACATGATGGCTGCATGCGACCCACGTCACGGCCGTTATCTGACCGTTGCCGCCGTGTTCCGTGGGCGCATGTCCATGAAGGAAGTTGACGAGCAGATGCTGAACGTCCAGAACAAGAACAGTAGTTACTTCGTCGAATGGATCCCCAACAACGTGAAGACCGCCGTCTGTGACATTCCACCCCGTGGCCTCAAGATGGCCGTCACTTTTATTGGCAACAGCACAGCCATCCAGGAGCTTTTCAAGCGTATCTCAGAGCAGTTCACAGCCATGTTCCGCCGTAAGGCCTTCTTGCATTGGTACACAGGTGAAGGTATGGATGAGATGGAGTTCACTGAAGCAGAGAGCAACATGAATGATCTGGTGTCTGAGTATCAACAGTACCAGGACGCCACTGCTGAGGAAGAGGGGGAATTTGAGGAGGAGGCTGATGATGACGCTTGAAGAAAAAATGGGAAAGTCAAGATATCAAGACCACTTAGGAACCCAGGAACAAACATAGTGTCTGAAGGACTGCTAGAATTTTACTTTAGCGTAGATATCCATTGTGATTTACTGCAAATAAAGTCAAATGAAAATGTGTTTGCCTTTCATTGATGGATTACATTTTTCTTATTTGTCTGATAAAACATCAACTACAACTCAGCCATCATATCTCAATCACATTTCAAAACAGTGTAAATACAAAGGATTGAATATTGAGGCCCTTTTCCAGAGATGGATGAATGTTAATTATGTCAAGGTCAGCAGTTTCTGCAGTAGTGGATTCTGATGTGCATTCATGTGCTGTTTCCTTGCAGCTATAAACAAAAATGCTGTGCCATTCAATTTTGTTATGCATGGGTAAGACGGTTTAATGTTTAATGTTACATGAGCATATCATTATAAAACAGTTAGATGATAGTCAGACCATTTTTTCTCTGTGCCAAGATGCATTCCCGCAACTATGACTCAAATCTAAGAACAACTTTTCGCTGCACCGCGGCAGCATTTAGATGATCCTAATATAAAACTTAAAAAGTTCATCCATTAGTAAGTCATATTTCAGTTTTTTGGCTGGAATGTGGTTGATATCTTGCTGAGGCTTTGTCTGCACAGGATTTGGCTCGTAGGTCGTAAGCTACAAGCCAAATCCTTTTGGCTCGTAGGTCCTAAGCTTTTCCAGAAAGGTGCGCCAATCATGTGTGGCATCAAGCTAGGGATATGAAAATGTATATTTTCATAACTTGGGGAGCTCTCTCGAGTCACGTTTGAGTCCTCTCGAGTCATATTTATGGTTTATGTTAATACGTATGGTTGAGTTGTGTTACAAACATGTAAAATGGACTTATATGCTCTTGTAAGGCTTTGCAGTTTTTTTTTTAGCTATGTCGCATCAGTGGCTTTGGTATTGATTCATGGGAGTACGAGGACTTTGAGAGTGAGAAAGACCTCCTGATGAAGAATTCTGCCTCATTTCTGGGGGCGCTAGGGTTTATCGAGTTTTAAGTCCCATTAATAAAAAATAATATATATATATATATATTATTTTATATATATATATATATATATATATATATATATATATATATATATATATATATATATATATATATCAATGTTTCGTTAATAAAGCAGCACCTAGCTCAAGGCCCTTCTCAAGAGTGCTGTGCTTTAGCACTGCATATATCTAAAACATATTTGTAGCCGTACAAAGTATATAAATAAAGAAGATGAAACTACTTCTGAACTGTATTAAAAATAGAATATCTTTGGAACACCTCATGAAATGTAACTGACAGCAAACTCATAAGGACTTGAAAAAAACAAAAACAAGTAGGCCTAAGCTACTGGATAATAGAAATGTTTCTAACTATCTATCAGAACAGTTCCCCAAAGCTGTGTAAGTTTTGCAGACAGTTATACCTGTTCATTTCGACCAGGGTGTGTGATGGACCCTTTAAGATACGCTTGTGCGGGGAAATGGTGGTCCAATCAGAGTCTTTTTAAGTTAAACTGGAGTTTATTGACCAATGGAAACAGATTCATGTTTGAATGACTGGTATATTGGCCAATACATCGCGGTTGGAACGCCTCTTGTAGGCGTGGTCAATTATTTACAGGAAGTGTATGTTTATTTTCTTTTATTATATCGCCGCCGAAGAAAACGTGTGAAGGTAGGCATGAGGTTAGAGTACAACATTTGTATTAATATGTAAAGACAAACTTGTAATGCAAACATATTGCAAATTCGAGCTCATTGGAAAAATGTTGCCATGGAGTTGGGTGTTGAGCGGTCAAGCCCCTCGGATAATCTCTTAACGTTAAACTTCCTGCAAGTTTCAAGGTAAAGTTAGATTGAATTGTCCTGATAGTTAATTGCTTTTTCAATGTTTTTTATTAATAATAAAGACGCCGCGTACACAATGGGTTGTTGGGTTTCCTATAACATGATGTTGCGATGTTGACGTCTGAGTTACGCTAACTAGGTTAGCGAGTAACGTCTTTTTGTACTTTAGTTCTCATGCTGACCGGAAGCGGGGTTTCTGTGAAGTGATGGTGCATTGGCAGACACGTTCAATATAAATTATATCAGCTTTACTTTATGCTTCAAAGTGGAAGTTAGCCAGAATACAACAGGAACGTATCGCTAAAGGCATCACCAATCAGCTATTCAGACTGACGTTAGCCGCATGCAGTCGCCTGATCATATGCACTGTTGATGTTTTCAGGGCCAGTTGAAGTACCGTTGGTGGAAACGGACGTAGGAGCCATTTACCCGTCTTTACACACCCGTCTAGTACAGGCCCAGCAGTCGTCCTGCCTTACCCTGTGTGAGGAATGGAGGCCACTCAAATGATCAGTGACTCAATCTTGGAGTCAGATGAGGAAGAAAATACAGAGAAGAATGAAAACAAGAAGGGACGACCATTGGCGAAACTGTGCATCTTAAAAAATGAACACATCCCTGAGACAGGTGAGTGGCTTACTACTGCTGTTATTACACCAATACATTGTGGATTTAACTGGCATAAACAGGTCTTGTCTCTGCATTTCTTCTAATGGACGTTCTCTGTCACCCAGAGTTGCCCCTCTTTTTGGGAGATAATGTTGTGGGCCGTGACCCCAATACCTGCACCCTGCCCTTGCCAGCACCCTCAATATCCAAGCAGCATGCCACCATCAGCCTCTCTGTCTACAGGGGAAAAGGTCCTCGCAATGAAGTGGACATAGAGGCTTTGATTTGGGACCTAGGGAGCATGAATGGGACCCACAAGGGCCACTTCAAGCTGACTCCTAACGTACGCTATGCCCTCAGTGAACGTGACAGTTTGGTGGTGGCAGACATCCCATGTCAATATGTCAGCTGCACTATAGACACAGTCTCCTCTAAAGGGTATACGATGACTCCTGCGAGTAGAAATTCAGGGGTAAATGCCAGGTGGCCAGATGCCTCGGGAGAAAAGGGAGGTGACACAAACACAGGGAGCAAGACATGTGTCAATGGGGCTTCAAAGTCTAGGGTGTCATTACCTGGTCAGAAGGACACAAGGAAGACTCCTGTCAGAACCAGTTGCCTGTCCTTTGAGCAAACTCCAACCCAGCCACAGGGGACCCTGGTCCCAGAATCTGACTCGGACTCCGACGAGGAAAGAGGAGAAAGAAGGCGCAAGGCTCCAGGTATGTTAAATCATGCAAGTGCTTATAGAAATGAAGCCCTGTTTTTTGTATCTTAAGTTTTACATCTTTATTATTTTTTTTTGCAGGGTCCGATTCTGACTCTCATATATCAGGTCCCACCTGTTCAACATTCCTGAGTCCCACAAACAAAATTGTCCCTGAAAGGTATATTAGTAATATCTTACTTTGGGCTTTTATTTGTACATATTAACATGTAACACAGACATTACAAATCTCTGTAAGTATGTGCATCGAAACAGTGAATTTTTTAAAATTTATTTCTGAATTATAATGCTGATCACATTTTCTTCCACTGTTTACAGTGAGGATGAAAGTCCCATCACACCGTCTTCCTCCACTAAAAATCGGCCTTCCAGACATGTCAGCTTCAGTAAGGAGGAGCCAGACGGAGAGATGGGGCAACAGCAGCTAAAGAACAAAAAGACACTTGCAATTGTGGCCGACAGTGACGAGGACGAAGAAATGGCAGCGCTGGAGGAGAGAACGCCTGAGGAAACTGAACAACATGTGCCAGTGAAACAGGAAAGCAATGTCAGTCTTACTGGTGAAGAGGACATGCCCGTATTTTCACCAGCAGTCTTAACAGATGCAATCCCTGTATTTGACATGGACAGTGACACTGATATGGAGGGAGAAGAGGAGATGGTGACACCTGCAGGCCCAGTGACCTTGCATACATACCAACACGCTGTTCAGCCACCAAACACAGCCCAGTTACACATGGACAGTGATTCAGATGTCGATGAGAATGCCTTGCACGAAGTTCCCAAATCTGTGCCTTCCTCTGCTGACCACGCTAAACCTCCTCATGTTATTTCCGTTATTCAGGCAGAAGGCATCACTATGGACAGCGATACTGATGTGGATGATGACGACGTGTCAGACGCTGCTATTAAAGCAAAACCAACATCACTTCAAAGCACACACGCGGCTGACTCTTCCCCTTCTACGCAGCGCAACGATTTACACCTAGACAGTGACACAGATATTGATGAGGAAGAAGAAAAGCAATGTGGAACAAATAATTCATGCTCTGAAATAGATGAAACTCCTACTAGATTAGATATCAAGCCAACTGGGCCTGAATCTGCCCCTGCCGCGCCTCACAGTCTGAATCTAGACAGTGACACAGATGATGAATCTTTTCCTGCCGCTGCCATCAGTGAACTCTCGGTGGTGTCTGCTGTCACCGAGTCCATCACCGCTAGGGATGCAGGACCTGTTTTGGGTCTTCTGTCTGACAGTGACACAGACGAGGAAGAATATTCTTCTCTGCTCATACCTGTCGTTATCTCAACCTTGTCTGTCGATCTTGGTACCACGTCAGAAGCTCTTCAGTCAGATTCTGATGCAGACACAGATGTTGATGAATGCAGTGTGCCACCAGCTGGGGACGGAGTCAATCCAGCCTCTCTCAGAGGGGACAGTGACACAGATGTGGAAGATAAGGAGGTGGATTTTGGAGAGGCAGGTGAGAACCAGATTCCCAGCCTGCGCAGAGAAATTACACCTGGGTTCCTGGTTCCTCTTCAGCAGAACTGCTCTACTCCGGTACAGGCGTCAGGTAATCAGTCCATCTTCAAATATGAACTTAATGGAATGCATCTAGGCTGCAGATAGATGGTGTTCAGTGTTGTCTGATTTGCCAATAATTTTTTCAATTCATTGTTTGTTTTTTAATAAGATGATGGAAAATAGTTGAAAAATCCCCATTTTATTTACCCACAGCCAATGGTAACATATTCTGTCTGCTTGTTCTGTTCAATAAACAGTCTAAACTCCAAAATATATTCAGTTTCCAAAGAGTTAAAGAAGTTCAACTGGGAAATCTTTTACTTGAAAAATGACTGAAACATTTAAGCAATTATCAAAATGGTTGCCTCTTAATTTTCTCTTGATCAACTAATTGTTGCAGCTCTAAAATATATTACATATTCATTTATTTGTATTTTTGTTTCAGGATATTTCTGTTTGGTGGAGGTATTTAGACAAAACCTTTCGCTATTGTATGGCTTTTTTAATACACTTAATTTATTAATTCAACACAATACCACAAAACCGTATTAACAGTACAAACAATGAAAAAGAAAAGAAAATACAATTACAGTTGCACAATTAAAGACTCACTATCATAAGTAAAGAGTTGACCAGATTCATACATTGAATTGACAGAACAAGCATTTTGCAGTGGCTCTTTCTTTAATAACTTCCCAGGTGTGAAAACTAAAAACTGATAATAAACAAAAATAATAACAATATCGTACAAGAAAACAAAGATAATTGGCGCTCAAAATAGAAAGAGGCCAGAACAACTGGTTAAATAATCGAAATAATCAATGACAGGAACTCAGATTTATTTATATTTTTATGTGATCCATTTAAAGAGGACCTCCTTTTGTCACTTTGAAGACCCATCATGCCCTCATTGATCCACTGTATATATTTGGCATTTTAATATGAAATATAAGCCTGTTTAAAATGCCTTTTTAATATAATTGAATTTGTTATTTTCCCTTTTGGGATGGTTCCAGAAGAAGGAGGACTGGAAGATATGGAGACTCAGGCTTTCCTGATTCCCTCATCAGGTCCATTTAGACGTGAGTAAATTACTTTTGACACATAACTTTGTGTCGGTTTATAAGCGGATGGGTATATCAGATGTAAAGCATCACACTTCTTTATTTTGTCTTTTTTTTTGTCTATAGGTGCAAGACCTATAGAATTGTCTCCCTGCACCGACCTCCTGGAGGATGACTTGTGTGTTGTGGCTGAGACCCAGTCCTTCATTCTTCAGACCAGAGACTGTCAGGGCAACCCTCCAGAGGACCACAACAAGAGCCCCATCCAGTCCTCTGTTGATGAAAAAGGCGAACAGTGCATTCGAGAAATGTCTTTCCAGCTGGGATTGTCTGACAGCAGCCACCTGGAGGGTCAGGCCCAAGCTCTAGCCATGGAGAGCACCCAAGCTTTTGTCTCTGTGGTGGAGGGTGCAAATCTGGAAGATACCCAAGCAGATGCAGACGGAACTTCCTTGGAGATTCAAAATCTGCAGGCCTATAGAGAGGATGAGGAACCTGCCAGATGTCCAGTAATGTCTGAAAAAGAAGGCCGAGTAGATTTAGCCCTGGAAGCAACACAGGCATATATTTCAGAGCCGAACAGTGAAAGCGATGAAGATGAGAGAAAAAACACTGCTACTGCTGAGACTCAGCCTTTCCACCTTCCTACCTTATCTACTCTTGCCATGGCTGAAACCCAACCAATGTTTGCCTTTAAAGAGGATGAGGAAAGTTTGGATGAAGGAAATGATATTTCCTCTGTGCTACAAGTTAAGTCCAGCCCACAGCATGTAACGGAAGGGAGAGAAGAACACGTGGAGGCTGCTCAACCTCAGAAGAGGCACCTCCGTGATGCTCTTTCTGTGGCTGAAACTCAGCCCATGCATGTAAGTGAGAATGAGGAAAGTGATGATGAGGACTTGATTCCACGAAGAAGAAGAGCAAAGCCACAGCAGCTTGAAGAGGAGCTGACACAAATGCTCACAAACTCTGACTATTCCCTTGTTGAAACCCAGCCAATGCACATTGGTGTTGCTGAAACCCAGCCCATGGCTACAAGTGGAAATGAGGAAAGCGATGTTGAGGATTCAATTCCAGGTCCACGAAAAAGAAAAGAAAAGCAGCTGTGGCTCGAAGACGAGCAGACACAAACACTCACAAACTCTGAGCTCTCTACTGTTGAAACTCAGCCAATGGATACAGGTGAAGATGGAGAAAGTGATGAAGAGGACATGATTCCAGGTCCACGAAAAAGGAGAGCTAAGCCATTGCAACTTGAAGACGAGACGCAGCCCCTCACTAGTTCTGGAGTTTCTGTTGTTGAAACTCAGTCGTTGGGTATAAGTGATGAAGAGGTCTCAACTCCAGGTCCTAGAAAAAGAAAAGCAAAGGCACGACAACATGAAGAAGAGGAGACACAGCCCCTCACTATTTTGGAAGTCTCTGCTGTTGAAACTGAGCCCATGGTCGTGGGTGAAAGAAGAAAAAGAAAAGAAAAGCCAATTCAAGAAGAGGACACACAACCGCTCACAAATCCTGAGGCCTCCACTGTAGAAACTAAAACTGTCCGACAGTCTCAGAGGGGGAAAGGGAGTCAAACTGAAACCAGTGGTACGCCTGTTGGAGGTAGAAGGACACGGGCGAGATTAAGAGAAGAGGAGGAGCAGGCAGAGTGTTCTGAATCTTCCAAGAGACCGACAAGAGGGAAAATTAAGGAGTTGCCAACTACTAGAGGAAGAAGAGGGAAATCAAGGCCTGTTGAGGAAGAGGAGGAGGTAGAACAGGCTAAACGCGCTAGAGGGAAAAAATATACGAGGCATCAGAAAGATAGCGAGGAAGAAGAGGAAATGCTTGAAACAGAAAGAAACAATGCTGAAAATGACAACCTAATAAAGGAACAAGAAAAAGGTAGGGAAGAACAAGACAAATTAGAAGGGGAAAGAAAAGATAAAGAAGAGCAAGAAAGTGTGCAGGCTGAACATGCAGAAAGGTTCAGACTTGAGCAAGAGAGAGCAGAAAAAGAGAGAATAGAGAGGGAAAGAAAGGAAGAAGATGAAAAGAAAAGAGCTGATAGGGAACAACAGGAAGAACAATTGGAGAGGGAAAGAAAGGAGAAGGAAGAAAAAGACAGATTAGAGCGTGAAAAGGCAGAAAGAGAAGAGAAGGAGAGAATAGAAAAGGACAGAGAGAAGGAAGAAAAAGAGATACTAGAGTGTGAAAAGGCAGAAAGGGAAGAGAAGGAAAGAATAGAAAAGGAAAGAAGGAAAGAAGAAAAACTGAGACTAGAGCGTGAAAAGGCAAAAAGGGAAGAGAATGAAAGAATAGAAAAGGAAAGAAGGAAAGAAGAGAAACTGAGATTAGAGCATGAAAAGGCAGAAAGGGAGGAGAAGGCGAGAATAGAAAAGGAAAAAAGGAAGGAAGAAAAACTGAGATTAGAGCGTGAAAAGGCAGAAAGAAAAGAGAAGGAGAGAATAGAAAAGAAAAGAAAGAAGGAAGAAAAACTGAGATTAGAGCGTGAAAAGGCAGAAATAGAAAAGTTGGAGAGAGAAGAGAAAGAGAGAACCGAAAAGGAAAGAAGGGAGAAGGAGGAAAAAGAGAGAGTGGAGACAGCAAAGAGGGAACGAGAAGAAAAACTTGAGAGAGAGAGGAAGGAACAAGTAGAAAAACAAGAAAAAGAGGCCAAAGAAAAACAAACAAAAGAGCAACAAGAAAAAAAGAAAAAAGTAAACGACTCCAAAACACCCGCAAAAGGTCGAAGAGCTGCCCCGTGTACAACGGAGCCGCATGAAGACTCCACCAGATTAGCCATTGATGACGTCCCAGCAAGGAGAACCCGATCTCGCTCCAACTCTTCCAACTCCGTCAGCTCGGAGAGGTCTGCTTCCAGTGTGACCCCCCAGGGGAGCCGGGGGAGAGGCCGAGGCCGAGCAGCGAAGAGGACCAGTGGCCCGCCGCAGGCAGTCGGCGCCAGGAGCAGCAATAGAAGTAGAACTGTAGCTGCAGAGCTACCACAACAGGACAGCTATGATATTCCTCCTCAGGGAGCCCTTTCGAGGTCCAACTCCACCAGCTCTGAGATTTCCAGCTGCAGCTTGAGCGGAGGAAGAGGAGGCAGGCAGCGAGGAAGAGGGAGGAAAACAGAATCAGACTCCTACCCTCCCATCAGTAGTCAGAGTGGCCAGACGGTGGCTACCAAACCTGCAGCCAGAGGCAGGAAAGGCAGGAGAGCAGAGGAATCTTCTAATGAGGTTCCCAATGACATTGAGAAAGATAAATCAGATTCTCAGCAGGCTAGTACCACTAGAGGGCGGCAGCGAGCTAATGCAAATGCCTCTAAACCTTCTGCTGGAGATAAGAAAGGCCCTTCAAGTCCGGAGTGTGTCAGTGAAGATTCACCTCTGCTTAAAAGGAATGTCAGGGGCAGAGTCCCAAAAGTGGTAAAGTGTGAGACCGTGGAGACACCAGTAGCTCCTGCAGTCAGTGACGAAGAGGAGGCTAAAGGGAAAAGAAACGGAAGAAAAAGAGAGTTGGAGGCGAATTCGGATGTGGATGCCAGCTGTAGCTCCAAAATATCCAAAGCGAAGGAGAAAGCCCAAACAACAGAGGCAGCAAAAGAGGAAACAAAAGATGAGAGTCGAGTCCAAGTTAAGAGAAAAGGTCGGGCATCCAGCGCTCAAGCTAAGAAGAATGCAAGAGATTCCCCTGCTGAATCGGAGGTGATGGAAGAGAGTGAGAAAATGAAGGTGACAGTTGAGAGAAGAGGCAGAGGTCGGCCATCAGTGGTGCAGAAACTGAAGAAGGAGAAGCAGGAAGAAAGTGGAGCATCCTTTGACCAGGATCCACATTTGGAAGAATCAGAGGTGACTAAATGACTTACATTTTAAACATGCATTGGACATTTTAAGGTGTCAGAAGTTGTTGTTTGAGTGAGACAAAACTACAGTAGGGCTGTAGAATAAATCAGATCAAATTGAACACTAAGTAGTATATAATTAGTGTCCAGGAACGTCTGTCCTTGAGTAGGAAGGCTTTTACCTTGGCTAAAGGCCCTGGTGTATTTTTTCTCCGAGTCAGCCTTTCCAGCCATCATAATGTACTGCAATCAACATCCGGGGCGGCCTGCGTCTCTCCAACTCTCTGAGCAACAAGAGTAGCCTGACCCGCTCTGCATCGCCATTAATACACTAATGAATTAAGTGGTTTAGTGGTTTCACAGTTACTAGCTACTCTGACATTTTATGAACATTGCCTTCTTTGCTGCACATATTTCTATATGACATATTGCTCATCCTTCTCCTTGTATTTGTTATGCTTGTCCTTGTCCGTTGCTTGTCCTTGTCTCCCCTCCCCCACCTCCCTTCAATTTCACAGCCCCAGACTCCGACCAGCAGTGTATCCCGGAAGCGACAGGCTCTTGTGGACTCCTCACCTGTGGCAAAGACCCGCCGCGCCTCCTCTGCTTCCCCGGCAGCCGACGGTCAATTACGAGCTGCCAGACAGGCCTACAAGGTTTTATATGTCTTTGTACACATGTGGTCATATTTGTCAGATTGTCAAAATTATGCAGAAAAGGCACATTTTACAGTCATGACAATCACATTGTGCTATGCTGATATTGTTTTAAAAGATCTTCATTCAGAGTATGTTGATCGTTGTATTCAGGGGTGAGTGTATTGTTTGAACACAACAAAAACAGACTGGACAGGGTTGTTCAACTGGGTGGCAAGACAACGGCATACATGTAGCTCACAGCAGATCCACAGCACCCTCTCAGGCCGGAATTTGCACTTCCCTGCAGCTGCTTAAAAAGCTGTTAATTTCCCAAATGATGCTTTTTTTATGATACATATATATAACATGATGATGTCATATATGTTTTGGGACATTTTCTTGATATTCTTTAATGCGTTTTAAGCAAAGCAGTTTCTCCTCGGGGCAATAAAGGCGTCACACATTCACTTTTTGCTTTAGGATTTATAGCGATTCAGTCAAACTTAACAGAATTTAAGTTTGCTTTGGTTTGTTTGTGCAAATACATTTTTACTTGTGAGCTTAAGTTCCCTCTAAGCACACTGTTCTGTTATTCATTAGGAGTGATAATTAAATTTGAACCAACCAAATGATACAAAATGCATCACGCTGTGCTTTGTTAACTTTACAGGAATCAGACTGAGATTTGTTTCAATGTCCCCGTTTCTTCCACTTTTAACCTCACAGGATGACGGATAACCAGAAAACTGTTCAGTAAGTTTCACACGACTCACCTCTGAACAACACGGTGCGTCTGTCTCTCTCCCTCAGGTGTTGTTCACTGGTGTGGTGGATGAAGAAGGGGAGAGAGCGTTGGCTGGTTTGGGAGGCAGCATGGCTAAAGGAGTGGCAGACATGAACTTCCTCGTGACTGATAAGGTGCGCAGGACCGTCAAGTTCCTGTGTGCGGTGGCGAAAGGAGTCCCCATTGTCAACACACACTGGCTGGATGAGGTTCGTTGCTATATTAGCAGTTGAAACTAGTCTGGGGCCAGTTTTCTCTCTCTCTCTTTGAGAAATGAATGTGGAAGTATAGTCACATAGACACCATCCTCGTTGTCTTTCTCCCCTCCCCCTGTGTTTCAGAGTGGTAAGGCTGGGAGCTTCCTGTCTCCTAATGCGTTTGTTGTGAAGGATCCAGAGCAGGAAAAGAAGTTCAATTTCTGCTTGCAGGAGTCTCTGAGGATTTCCAGCAGTCAGCCTCTCTTACAGGTACGCTTAACACAGCCATACCATCTATTTCTGTGCTTGTATTGTTTCTCTGACTGAGAGGTTGACAGTGTCATTGCGGTGGTTCCCTTGGCAGACGGCACACGGTTGGTGGATAATAAGACACTGTGAGGTAAAGTGACTTGTGGTGTCATCCAGACACGCTCGAGTCAGAATCATCTTCAGTGCAACAAACCTTCACATTTTGTCACATTTTAAACCTTCTCAGCCTCTTTCTTGAACATGCTCCGATCTTTTCATGAGCACATGAGGCTTGTTTACCATAACACTTTGGCTTGTGGGCAGTAATTTGACATTAATTGTTAAAGTACCAATTATGTTTTATGGGCACTTTACGGATGGATGCGGGCAGTAATGCTTCCATTTCTGTTTCACTTTCTACCTGACACTGTTCAGATCACTATCAGAGATACTTTGATACCACACACCATGCTGACACTAGCTCAAATTGGAGCAGGTATAGACATGAAATACCAAATTTCATTCCTGAGCCTTACTGTATTTGTGAAGGCGTTCTTGCAGAGACGCATGTCGTGTACTCCATCTCTTGTCTGCTTTTCTCTTTCTCTCAGGGCTATGAGATCCATGTTACAAAGTCAGTGAAACCAGAGCCAGTTCACATGAAAGACATAATCTCCTGCAGTGGAGCTACCTTCCTTTCTAAGATGCCCTCGTCTCACAAGGTACCAGTCAAACGTTCTCCCCCAGGCCTCACATACAGTAAATGAACATAATTGTTATGATAGTCTGTCTATTTATCTTATCCTCTGACATATCTGTGACCATTCACTACGCCCCTCTCCTCTCAGCCTCAGACTGTCGTGATTTCCTGTGAGGAGGACTGGCTGCTCTGTGGCCCGGCTCTCTCTGCATCGCTCCCAGTGGTCACAGCTGAGTTCATTCTCACAGGGATCCTTCGGCAGAAACTTGACCTTCAGACCCACAAACTGTCTGCCCCTGCAAATACGCTACAGCTTTTAGGAGGAAGGGGAAGGAGCAAGAAGAAGACGTAGCACCGCCAGGGTACACTGTATTATAAAAAAAAATCATTGTTTGCGTCTAGGAAGTTTTTCCATGACACATAGATTCCCTTTTAAATCAGAGTGTGGCAGATACACTAGTGAGCCAGCTGTTCCTCTGTATGAAAGACTTGAAGAATGTATTGCAACATATTGTGGATGTAGCGACGGTGTAATTTAAGAAGGTCAGCTGTTGCACCGCATACCGGTTTGTAAGACATCAATGGAAGAAACACAACTTAGGAAACTGCAGTTGTCCCTTTTGCCTTGCACATGCGAAGAAATGTAGGTTTTAAAGTTGTAAAAGCTAAAAGCGATGTTGCTGCTATGCAGAATGGGAGATAATTACCCATCAACCGTCCTTGTCACTTTTCAACTTTCATCCTCCCCTCTCTTTGTACGATAACAAGCAGAGCAGGAATTAACACTGCTACAGTGAATTGCTGCTACTCTCTGTGTGTGCTGAGTGCTTTGGCTCAATCAGCCAGTTTGGCAGGTAACCAGCCATCAAGTGGGAGTTGTATAATCATGTTTGGGTGGTGGAATAGTAGAATCGATGAGGGGTGGGGGGGTTGTTTTTAAATACATCAGCTACGGTGGCCAGTGGATGAAAAAATAAGATTGTTTCCCCGGCCTGATAAGAGCATAGTGTCTTTTTTATATCGCAGTAATCATGAACCTACAGTGTGTCTTTTTCCTCTTACTCCATTAACGCTTCATCCAATCCGATTGCGTCCAGGGATGAGACGCGGCTTCCACATCAATATCTCATGGCTATACATTTATCTGCAATGTGTTAATGTCTCCATGTTATGTCAGTAAAAATGACCAGTACACAGAACTCACATTTGGTTTCTTTCCTGATCTTACCTGAAATATTGCTGTACCATTTGGTGTTTTAAAATTGGACTCACTACCTTGCAACTTGATTTTTAGAACTATCAAATAGCTAATTTCTCAATAGCAAGTTTATATTTATATCAAACTAGGAAATCTGTTTATTACCAATTAAAACATTAAATCTTGTCGATATTATGTGTATTTATTTTTGCAACTTTGTACTTAACCTGCATATTTTGGTATTTTATTATGCAGCCTTGTTACTAATATCTGTGTTGTTTAGGCTTTGATGTGTCGCTCAGACCTAAGTGGACCTTGTATTGCCAAACTCTCATTTCCTTGGTCAAGAATGAACCTTCAAGCTCAAAATTGACTTTGCGGCTTTCAGGACTTTAGTTTCACAGTCTGCACCCTGAAAGGTGGCTCATCAACCAAGAAGAGGATCTCTCTTTATCTATAGTTTAAAACATATGCCAGATATCCTCTTCTGAAGCCTATAGCTAGAGGATGACTGATGATCAGGTTTGTTTCTTAAAGCCTTTTTGTTGTTTCTCAAGAATTATTGATGAGTGGGTTGTACTGAACAGATGAGCATCTGCCAACATATCTGAATTGTATTTTAGGACTGAACTGTTTTCCCCAAGCCAATAGACTAATCAAAATGCTCTTGTTTTGTGGAAAATTTAGGAAATAAATGTGATGTGATGGGAAGCAATGCATCAAAGCATCAATGTGGTTTAAATGCCAATCTAATCCGAACACATTATCAGCCTCTTTGGCCATACTGTCTGAGTTTAATTTGTTTATTGACGCATAACTTTCTGCTGAGTCGGCATCATCCTCTGGAGCTTGCCTGTGGAACACCTCGTGGAATAAACCCCCTCCTCGCTGTCAGATGGCCATAGGTGTCTTTCAGGAGGCGAAGGGTGGCCGGTGTTTCCCGACAGTAGTCGAGTGGCTCCGAGAGAGAGAGCAGAGCCCGGAATATTCTGAACACCTTCCAAATGTTGAGCCCGAGTCGTGAAGTGCAGCTCTTCAGGGGGGCGAGGTTGGAAGGGAGGGAGACGACGAGGGAGAAAACGGGCCACGTACACACAGATTTCCTCTTCTAAAATCACCCCGACGTCTCCGCTCACCGCACCGCTGCTCCGACCGGCCAGTTAACGGTAGGTGAGCTGCAAAGCGGCGCTTTTCCTCCCGAACATGCATGTGCGGATGCGTCCGAAATCTGACGAGTGCGTTACGGGTTAAATTCTGCAGGTTTTTTGGTTGATGCGCTTATCGGCTATCCCGGCCCTGAGGTGCCTGGTCAGACCTAAATCTGTGAGGTTTATCACCAACTGCACATTATATTGCCAATGAGAAAAGTGCTATATATGCAGATATATATATATATATATATATATATATATATATATATATATATATATATATATATATATATATATATATATATATATATATATATATATATATATAGAGAGAGATATGTTTTCATCCAGGCACCGTGTACACTGGTTGAAGCGGTCCCGGGATGGAGCCGGCTTCGCCATAATTGGATATTTTAGGGTTATTCCATTTCATTTTTCAGCCTTCAAGTGAGAGTCAATATAATGCTTTTTTTTGTTGTATGATGCAGGATGATGTCAGATGTGTCTTATTAGGCTACCGTCTATGTAAACAGTTTACATTGAAAAAAAGCAGGTAGGTTAAGTCTGTACCGGTCATTAGTCCACCTTAAACATGGGGTGTGGGGGGGGGAAATAACTTTTATTATCACGACCACCATTATTTCTATCATAGGAAAAAAAAATTGCTTAATTATTGTAATGTATATACTTATTTTTTCCTAAGGCTGCCTTCTCTTCATTTAAGGAAGTCATGTCAGTAGTTGATGTGTCCTGTACAGTTAACACTTAAAAGCTTAATAGCATCCATTATCTGAGAGGATGCGCCAGCCTGAAGGCTGTGCTGCCTCCGCCTGCAGTGTGCTGCTCAGAATGTGACCAGAGCTGCACAGAGGCCAAAGCACTGAGAGCAATGGCTCAATGATAATCTCATCTTTTACCATGACCACAGCCTATATCCTCTGTGTGTTCGTGTGTCTTTGTCAATACTGTACACAGCTCCACCACCCCTCTCCTCCCTCATGTCCACCGAGTTTAATGAATCTGACAGGTGCAAGCAATATAGTGGGAACCTGTCTTTTCCTTTAGTTCACCGCAGTCAGCTTTGGAGGAAAATAGGTTGTCAGCCGCTACAGGCTCTCACCTAGATACACTTTAGAAATGACATGTTTTGATTTTGTCTAGACGAGATATTCTGCTGGTTTGAGCCGCTTTTACCTGCATCATTTCTTTCTGCTGTGCTGATCTAAAATGTGATATGTGTCGTTGTGATGCAGAGGGTACAAGTTTGGACATTTAGGATAATCAGAGTGGACAAATTTGAATTGTGAATGCATCTCATGTCAGCAAAGGGAAACTAAATATTTGTACTTTTTAAAACTTCCTGCCAATTTCCACATTTGTCTTTTGGTGCAGCAACCCCCTCTCCCCTCTTTTGATGCCTCATAATTTATAAATGTCTAGTGCTGATAGAAGAGGGTGCATCTGTGTGCCTGTGAGCCATTTCTCCTCACCACTTGTGCAAAGAGTAAAGTGAAAAGGAAAGAGAAATGATGAAGGGTAAAGGGTGAAGACACAGAGGTGGCTTTGTAGGGTCCCCACATCTGCAGTCATTGAAGGCATTTCCGCCTCTTTAAACTATGCGTACAAAGACCCGTCTGTCCTTCCAGTAAGTAGGGAGGTTGGAGTTAGAAGGAACACAGGCACAGGCTTTGATTTCAGAGTGGGATGCACTTGCTGGATTATATAATATAAGGAGGAGGAAAGGATGTAAGAGACATGATAAAATAGAGAGAGAGAGAGATCCAGAGAGAAAAAGAGGAAATGAGAGAGATGTCCAGAGATCTTCAGCGTAGGGTTTGGGTTTGCGAGGATCCATAATGAGAAGACACAATGTGATGGAAAGAAAGAAAGCGAGAGATGATATGGAGCTGTCCAACAGAGGCATAGAAAGTTATGGGAGGCAGCAGAAGAGGATAGGGAGGCTTGGACAAGGTCGTAATGGTGGCAGAAAGTAACACTTTGAGATGTGAGAATGGTGACTGAAGTGAGAAAATTGAAGAAAAGAGGGAAGAAAGTCAAGTAAGGTAAAATGAAGACTGAGTGAAGGGAGGGAAAGCCATGGAAAGATAGCAGATGGCATACGCGTCTGTGTCTATGGTAAACAGCCCAGAGGGCAGTGTGTGAATAAACCAGTTGTAATATAGCTTATTGCACGTGTTTTCATGTGCTTGCATGTTTGTGCTCAGTGAGGCGGCCCTCGTAGCCTTTGCTCTGGCTTCAAATATACACAATATCACACAGAAATGAAGGAGATGCTTTTAGGCTTTTTGCTTCACAGATCTTGTGTAGAAACACCAGATTGGCTATGGTGTCGACTGCTGTGACAAACAGATGGACACGGTTCACTTCTCCCCTTCTGAGCCAACCTACAGTTTAGATTCCTGCATTAATTAAATGCGGATGGCTACAGGGGTCAACAGTCAGTTTTATAGTTGGAAGTAATGTTCAGTCCATGATTCAGTGGCCTCACATGAGTGTTCAAACACAGAGAAAATAGCAAAACTGTTCCTGAAACAATAAGGGTGGGGACTGAAGTAATACAATTGCAGTGTAATTTGAGTTTTACAGATGACTGTTGCAAAAGACACTAATGCTTGTTTGCCAAGAGATACTGTTCTGTGCGACGCAGCTTTGTTCCATATTCTGTTTCAAATACAATAAAATCATTGGGCTTTTGGGCCTTGTGCGGGGTGTGGTGCTGATGTTGCAGACATAGTGCAAAGGGCTGTGTGAGGCCTTATCAGCAACTTTGTTTGTCAGATGAGAATGCAGTGGAATGTTGCAATATTTCCATTAAACAATAAGAGGAAATGTCAAAGTTAGACAGGTGTCAGTCAAACAGAAAGTGCAAACTTTCTGTTTGACAAAAAAGAGGCTACTTACACAGTGTGAAGATGGCTAAATGCTTCGTCATATCCAGCAGGAATGGGATGTCTCATGATGTTACAATGAGACACTTTAATCTGTACTGCATGTTTATTAGCTGCTGCAAAGTGTGACTGAGCACTGCAGGTGTTCCCTCCTAGTCCCCTCCTGGGAGTAGTAAATGAAAACCGCAGCAAAATCTTTTTTGCACAAACTCTCTGGATGTGTTGCCTCAGTTCGCATCATTATAACCCCCTCAGTGTTGCACTTAATCACGCTTCAAAACCGTCTTAATGTGGTGTAGGAAATGTGTTCTCGCCGCAGCGCTTCTCGTTCTGGACATTTCCTGTTACTCAGCCGAGTCGTCACTCAAACCCTCATGATTTTAATTATCTCAAGATTCATGAATTATTCTGGGTTTAAAGTCAGACACATAATCAATAGACAAGCCTTGCCAGTGATCCACTGCCAGGTGGCCCTGGTAAACATGCACATACACTTAAAGGGAAGGGCCTCTTTAAGATGAAAATGCCTGTTATGGCCTTTTATCAACACTAACTTTTTACTCATAAAACAGCTCATGTTCAGGTTTTAAATTGAATTCAGGTGTCACGTTATATTGACACTGTCATTTGATTTGAACAGAACAGAAGTTGTACCACAGGCTGTTTTTTTATCGTCTGACAATAATAACCTCCAGGCAATGCTCTAAATTGAATTTACAGGGACTGCAAGATTCCCTTAAGGGAGTTTTATTTTTTATTTTTAGTGCGATTCGATAGCCTAATGCCTTTCTTAATCCAATCCACGACGACAGAAAGACAGCTGCAATGTATGAATAATGAAGCATATTCATTTCATTATTATGAGGCCGTATACTTTCAGATAGTGATGACAGTTTTGTGGCATATAGATAACCTTGGCTGCATGATATTTAGCTGCTCCACTGTGAGCACTGCAGGTGTTTCCTCCTGTTGTAAATGACAACCACAGGAGAGTTTCTTTTGCTTCAACCCCTTGATGTGCTCCCTGTGATATGTGAGCGCAGAAGAGAGCCGTTCACATCCTCAATATCCAACTCAGTGCCGCAATTAATCAGGATTCGGCAGAAACCTGCTTATGTTGTTCCCCCTTTCTAATCTGGATGTCTCCTGAAAACATTTTTAAGCATCTGCCGTTTTTTGAGTCTCTGTAGAAAAGAGATGTATACTGTGAAGAATATTTTATACCTTAGAATACTGCCAGTGACACCACTGAACGAGGAAGCACATCAGAATAATGTGTTAATGTATTCTTTATTGGCAGTTTTTCTCTTGACAGTAAACCAAAGATAATACTTTTTTGTTTACCTCTATTGGGATGGTGTGTGAGAGTGTTTGTGCTTATATGTCAGCAGGAAAGCTGTGTAACCGATGAACAGATTCCCAATATAGTTGGTGCACTGATCATCCTAGATCCAAAAAACAATTGATACAATTTGAGTGTTATCTGCATGCATGATTTGAGCCAGAAGGTTGTGATTGTATTTTCAGCCAATATTTACTTCAAGAGTCACAATATTCTAAATCTATTATAAAGACAAACCCTTCCAATTAAAAGCAACTGCCTGCTTCCGAAGAATGCAAAGCAAAAATTAAATAAACCAAGAAGCACACTTTCAATTTTCTACATGAGTGTGAAGTTCACTGTGGATGCTTCATCATCGGTTGATCGAGGAACAATGTCAGACACCAATTTCACTGTGAATAAGCAACTTTCTCTTAACACAAACACACACATCTTCCTGTTCTCTTTCTAGGCACAAAACAATCAGTCAGGATGGCGACAGCCAGTGTGATCGCGTTCAGCGTTCTGCTCACCACAGGTATGTCAAGAAACACGTGTGATGCTGTTCCCTCTAGTAGTAATCTGGAAATATGGAAATTGTGTCTTTTTCCACTAATTTCTGATCATAATACACATGAATTCTTCAGGAAGCACTGTTTTATTAAACAGTTTAATTTCAGTCTGAATGGGCTGAATAATATACACTAGTGAAGTAATCCGGAAGAGAAAAAGTGTAGAAAACAAAAGTATTGTTTTATTTGAATAGAGAGAAAAAGGAAAGAAATGTCATACTATGTATTTTTACTTGTATTTTCTCTCATCCTCTTTTACAGCTCTTTCTGCGCCTCTGAACGGTAAGTTGTTGTGTACCAGTGCATACATTTCTAAGTGTGTCACTCATCAATTATAAATGATGAACTTTCCTTGCCCTCTGATGTGTTTGTCAACTCCTCCGTTCCTTGTCCTTCATATCATGCAGCTAATGATGACTCCAAGACCTTGTTCTATGGGGAGGCTTTCCACATCATGCTGCCCTCACTCGCGTTGGACGTCATGTTTTGGAACAGGTCTGCTCCGCGGTCGGGCGATGTGTTCCTGATGCGGGGCGGCATCGTGGTCCACAGTCGGGCCAAACTCAACCGCCACCTCAGCCACCTCATCATAGACGATGTGGGTGAGGCAGACGAGGGCGTGTACACCGTGAAGAATCTAGAGAAGCCAGAGGACATCAGACGCATTACGCTTGTTGTCCGAGGTACGGGATAGAATGAGTGTATGTTACATGAGGAATGGTAATGAAGCATAGCCTCTACTGACATGTTTCACTCTCACAGGCTTTATTCAAGAAGACCTTGAGGTCAGAGCATAGAACCTTGATGTCAGAGAACCCTGAGGTTATAGCATAGAACCCTGAGTTCAGAGCATAGAACCTTGAGGTCAGAGTATAGAACCCTGAGGTCAGAGAATAGGACCCTGAGATCAGATCATCCATATTTCTTCACTTGCTAGCTGCTGACGGGCTGGTCCTGGTGCTCGTCTTCATTTTGGAACTAGCTGATGCTCAATCTCATCCTCTTCGTCAATAATTTTCATAAATGTGATCCTCACCTTCTGAAACCTCTTCCTCTACAACATCAAAAGCTTCTCTCTCTTCCAAAATCATTTGCAAGGCCCTCTGAGCAGAGCATCTTTTGGCCACCGTAATAAGTTGTGATAAGGAACCACACGGGCAAAGCTATATGAATTGTGTCCCGCCCCCAATTTGCAGCTGGGATGGAGTATGAGCAAATAAAGATTGGTTCCCGCGAGACAGAAGCTAAAATGTGTGGGAATGTTCAAGCAGACGGGTGTCGGTGCTACTCAACCCCAGGATGAAGAATAAGCCTCTTTCATGATCTAGAGTCAGAGTTGTAGAAGTGTAGGTGCTGTCTTTTATCCTGCTTTAATTATGCAGTCAGCAGCCAAATAAACCTCTCAGTTACACATCCTGTTTGTTCTCAGAGTGTTACAAGTTGCAGCAGCGTTGTTTCTGATGAGATTGGACAAACACACAGACATGAGAGGAGGAGGCAGTGGGCTCAATCCCAGCGCGGATAAAGGCGACTGTAGCGTGGCAATATGTGAGAGATGTGCCATATGGAGGGAGTAATGTGTTGTGAGTTGATGAACAAGCGTGTGCGTGCGCGCGTGCGTGCGTGTGCGTGTGTGTGTGTGTCCGTCCTAAGAGTGTCAGAGCATGCCGGAGCTGCCAGGCAGTAATTATGCAGCTCTTTAACCACCAACCCACTCCTCTCTCCTTCCCTCCCTGCTGTTTTCCTGTCTTTATCTTGTCTTTGCTGCCTTTCCCTCTATTTGGTTTGTACACCCTTTCATTTCAGCTGCCCTGCTATTTTTGGATTGGTGCTCTTTTCTCGACCCCCTTGGTGTCAAGCCATTCCCTCTTCCTCTTATTCACTCCTATATGTCCTTTCCTTCACTTGAAGAAAAAAGAAGCTCTCTTTTTCTTCACCCCTTTCAACATAAATGCAATTTCCTTTCCTCTTTAAACAACCTTGTTGCTTCCACTTACTCAAGAACAAAACTGTTCACCACCCTGTTTTTACCTTCTAGATTGTTCCAACGAGCAGATCATTAAATATGGAGACAACTACCATGTTCCTCTGTTACCGCTGACTCCTCCCATCACCCTGGAGTACAGGCCCAGTGCTGTGGAGGCCAACCAAACATCTAGGTAGAGTCAGCCAAATGACACTGACACATCATAGTTGGAAAATGCCGTCACAGATTCTGTTGGGTTAAAATACCCAACAGAATCTGTGACGGCATTTTCCAACTATGATGTGCATGCACTGCGACAGCAAGTCTCAGACGTACGGACAAAGATTAAGGAGCGTTCATCCTCTATTACTTTCTCCTGCTACAGACCTGCTCTGGTACTGCTGACCAGTACAGGGATGTCCAGGGACGGCTACCAGGGTCGAATCAGTGTCAATGAGCGCCACGTCACCCTTAGGGCTGTCACGGGTGCAGACGAAGGTAGCTACACTATCAGGGATGCTGAAGGCAATATCCAAAGAAAGGAGTGTCTCAACGTCAAAGGTGAGAGCCCAAATGAAGACAGATATCTTTTCTTCTTCCATGCTTGACCTGTTTTTAATGGTCGGCACCTTCCATCAGGATGCTGCTGTTGTTTCCTTTCATGTTGTTACGCTCCCTTTTTTGTCGACATAATGGCTTTTTAAAGACGCAAGCGTTAATGGGCTCAAGCAGGCTAATGCATTTTAGATGATTCATGGGCCTGTAAACAGTGCTGTGATGAATTTATTGTATGTCCTCCCTTCTCTGTCTGTTTCTTTTGCAGAGCACCAAAACTTTGTGACCTTGCCATACGGAAAAAGACTGAAGATCAACCTGATACTCAACAGCTCCTTGGTCCATCTCTACTACACCCCGGATAATGACCCCACACCCCGTCTGCTGCTGGACAAGGGGGAATTTACGAGTGTAACTGATGTCTCTTTAGCCCCACCACTGTTGTGTTTAGGAATAATGCACTGTATATATATATATATATATATATATATATATATATATATATAAAATAAAATATATAATTCCATATGTGAACATATAATATAGCCAGTTCATAATAGGTTTCCTATTCAGCAACAATATTTAAACCAAGGTACCTGCAGTGTTTTATAGCTGTGGGTCACCTCGTGTGACACAACGACCACCAAGACTCAACGTGCTGGTGCTGAAGGCCAGACCTATTGGATGTCTGACAAATCCAGTTTGACTTTTGCTAGTGTGTGCCTTTAATTTAACTTTAAAGTTTAGCGTTTGTAGTTGGTATCTACGTCATTTTCTATATTGCATCATTCATTAATGTTGTATGTATCTTTGCGGTTCATTTTTTAAAGTTAAGTGTATGATGTCTGTCTTTTCTAGGCCCAAACAGATCTGGGTCTTGAGGACCGTCTCTCTACGGAGGGTTCATGGGTTTATCTGGATCAGATCAAGGGTGCAGATGCGGGCCAGTTCAAAATTACTGACATACTGGGGTTTACTGTGTCCAGCACCTACCTGGAAATGCAACGTAAGGATGGGACAGGTTGATAAATGGAATAAACAATAGGTTTATATTGTTATGGCAGTTGCTAAAGGATAGTATTAAAACCATAATAATTGTTTTGTGGCTAAAAAAGAAAAAATAATTCCTTTATTTTGTCTCCTGTATTAATGCATTGGAATTTTAGAACGTCAATAAAAGGTCAGTTGAATTAGTTACCTTCCCACTCCCATCTTTCTCTGCCTCCATGCAGCCTACAAGCTGGAGTCGCTGTATGTGGCCATCATTGCCCTGTTGGGTCTGCTGGTCTTCCTCCTGCTGGCTTGTCTGCTGTCCTGTCTGATCAAAGTGAAGAAGAGGACCAAGAGGGCTGCTGACTTGAAGAACATTGCCGAGAATTCTGGCAAAGAGGATGAAGGAGAGGCTTTCAGACAGGTTGGAGGGACAAATATGCAAATGACAATGTGAAGATGATGATGTCTGTCCAGATATTATGAATGAGAATCTTGTGTCTATGTGCAATCTTCACAGGTGGTTAAGAACATCACCAAACTCAGTGAGGAGTCCAAGCATTCCCAGGCAGACAATACAGAGAAATCTCAGAGCACTGAAGTGGATATTAAAGTAAGGATTTGTAATATTTATTTCTTAAAACTCTAAAGAGTCTTTCAGAGGTTTTAATAATGTCTCCATTGTATACTGTTTTCTGCGTTCAGACAGCTGCAGCTTATTCAGAACGCTGCTGCTAAATCAAGAAAGGGGATCGCATCAGTCCAGGTCTCAGATCTTTGCAGTGGCCTCCTGTGTAACAAATAATTGATTTTGTAATATTACTCTTGGTTTATAAAGCACTGAATGGTTTAGGTTCAAACCTACATGTTTGATCTGCTGCTATGTGATGATCCCTCCAGACCTCTCAGGTCTTCTGGGTCAAAACTATAATAGGGGCGCAGTTTTTGTGCCTCACATATCTTGAACAATCTCCCAGAAGACCTGAGATCTGTTCCAAATCTCAGTTCTTTTAAAACAAAGCCTAAAACCTTTCTGTTTGCCTCTGCCTCTTATTCAATTTGATTTGGAACTATTTATTCTTGCACTGCACTTTAGCTGAGCTGTGACGTTTATTCTCCTGTTTAATTCAATTTTAGCTTATTATTAGCTTTAGTTTTGCTTACTCTTTTTACATCTTATATATATAGATATGTGCTCCCTTTGCCTTGTGTGTCTGTTTTTTCTTGTCTAAACATATTTTTATTTCTCCGGGAAAGCACTTCTTGTTGGCACTATAACAATATTCATGCCATAACTTGTTGTTTGTTAAACTCAGGGTCTGGAGGTTTCCTCTAAAGAGGTTGGGGTTGGTAACCTCGACACCAGTGACTCTGGCGTTGGCTTTAACACCGCCCTCCCACTAGACACTGACACTGATGCCCCTGATCAAAACCTCGACTCTCTGGTCGTAAGTATCTCTGTTGACTCTGAAACCAAACCAAGTCCACCGTCTGCCGCTGCCGAGTCCAAGCCAAGCGCTCCTCCAGCTACGGAAATTAATTCCAGTCCAGTAGCTAAAACTAAAGCCTGCCCTGCACCCGAGACCAAGAAAACCCCTGATCAGCTAGTGGAAGCACAGTTGGACGTGCCCAAACCAGCAGATGTTAAGCTCAGCCCAGCCTCGAGTCCTGAGCCCAAGGCTCGTCTGAGTCCAGCTGATCCAAAGCCTGCACCCAGCCCAAGCCCAGAGCCTAAACCATCTACTCCTAAAGCCATCACTCCCACACCGGAAAGCAAGAGTTCTCTAACGCCCAAAGCTGAGCCCCCCAAACCAACCACACCGGAGCCTATTACCAACGGTACACCTGAGCCAAGCCCGGATTCCAAATTAAGCCCAGATCATGCTGATATTAACGGAGCTCCAAAAGCAGCTCCCCCTAAAACCCCTGAAGTGGAGCAGAAATCTAGTGGCGCTGCGCTGGAGGCGAGCAAAGACGACACCGTGGCTGAGGATTCAACCACCACCACTTGAGAACTGTCTCTGCAATAACCCGAGGAAAGGCCCAGAGATCTTCTCCGTCTACCACTTCAGTAGACAATCGAACCCCCATCCCCACCAAATAATGAAGAAACCACTGAAACTGGGGCAAAGACTTTGATTTAACATGTCTAATGCCTGAACACAATATTACTTTGATAACAGTATTGCACTCACCAACTAACACATAACCTTTGAGACTATCTGATTCTAAAAACTTCACATAACAAATGCGGCTTGTTGATTGTTAAAGTTGTAGTTGTGTACAACTTGCCGTTTTATGGTAACTTTATAGAAAAATGGTCTGCAAATGAATTTATTTAATTCCTTATTTGACCTTAACTACCAATTGTATTCCATATAAAATGATTGTTCCTCTATCAGCATGTAGATAGAACAGACAAAATGCATGCAATTTTCAGCCTATGTCATCTCAAAACACTTTTGATTGGACATCATCAAAATGGAAATGAACGCCCTCTTGATCACACACTGTATGTACATAGCTGATGTAAGGATTTCATACGCTTGTGCTTCAGTAACATCTGCAACACATTATCACATGTAGAAAACAATATTTGTTTAGTGTGACTTTACCCACACAAGAACACATACTAATAATGCTAACCATACTATTTATAGTCTCTGAGATTGAGATTCAAACTCCCAGTGGATATCTCAGATGATTAAATATGTTTTGCAGACTGATCCCTCAAGTCTGGATCAACCACTTTACTGCCTTTGATCTGGATTTCCCCGTGGCTCTATAAAAAACATTATTTCTTTAGTTTAATAGCAAGCTCATGTCAGCAGCAACTCCAGCACATAATGGGACCACCATGTTCCTGCTGTACATCTGTTTACGTGAAAATGCTTGCGTTTTCTTCTTTTAATTATCCCTTGTTCCTCTCTGAAACTTTTGGTTTAGTTGACAGCTTCTGTGTCTTTGGCCTTCTGAAGTTTGGCAAAAGCTTAAACATCAATGCCTTGCATCTTAAATGGCTCCAAAATACTGCGATGAGGTCTTTATCAATGCCACGCCATCATCAATATGGATGTTCAGTCAACACAAATCAGTCTTAGTTGAAAAGTCTTGAATGGAACAGAGGTGTGCAGATACATTTTAGTGTTACAAAATGCACGTCGCTACCTCACGTTTTAACGGACCACTGAGAAGCCAATGGTGCACTGAAATCTACACAAATAATTTTATGAGAAGCAGAAAATGGCAGCAATTAAATGATCAGTGAAATGTAGGAACATTGTGAGAGGTAGATGCATCTACAACTAACTGGCCTTTCTGGTTGCTATGCTGTCTTAATAAATTAATATCAAGCGAAACGTCAGCATTTTAAAAAGCCCATGTGGCTTTTTAAATGCTGACATGAAGATATGTTTAGATGTCAGATTAGATACTAAGATCAATGAATATAATATATAACCAAAAAAAAGAAGATCAAATTAAGAGGCTTTGCTGTTGAATGGACAAACAGTATCAGATGGTGTGATGGACACACATGAACAAAAGCATTCTGATATAAAAAGACTGCATATGCCTCATTTCTAGCTTGGATCTCTGAAATAACCACGATCCAATTCAGACAATTTTCTTCATACATACATATACACACAGACACACACATTCAGCCTTGTAAATATTGCATGCGTATGCCGGTTTAACCCTCTTAAGGCTGAATGTTTCTAGTGTATAGAATGGTTATTGTATTATACTTGATATTAAAGAAGAAAACTAATTCAAATCTCTCACCAACCCTAAATCCAGAATATAAAATATTCACGCATACAGTACTATATAAACTAATATTCACAAACATCTTAAACTAATTTAAGAACCAAATATTGTAAAAATCCATCAAGACTTTATTAGATCTTTTTAGATCAATTATCTGCATTTATTGCATTCCAACCTGACTATACTCACAGCATACAGCACCTCTCACAGTATTTACATATTGTATTACAATGTTTAACCTATGCCACTTAAAGCACTGACTGCAGCATGCCCACAACATGAAAACAGGCTTTTATTGTCCTAAAGTTGTGTCTGTGTGCGTGACAGATGAGTGATGTTTTACTGTTGCCATCATTGTGTGTTTGGATTTTTTCTCTTTCAGCTATTGTGCACATATGTATGAGTGTGTTTGTGCGTGTTGGATCTATGCATAGGCAGTTTGTACAGAATAATATGGCTATACGTCCTGTGTGCTCATCCGTCTGTCGTGAGGTATTCATGTGCCTGCTTACGTCGTCTTGCAACGTGTGCTGTGTTTAAGTCATGAGTATGAATGTTTAAAGCCACAACATATTGTAAAAGATATTGTAACTTTGAGATATTTGAGTGACTTGTCTTTGTTTAGTGCCTAAAACTTATACTGGATAGTTGGCCTGTATTCTGTCATTTGCAGACACTCCTAATGGCACCTTTTTCTTAATGGGAAGGATATTCAAGAAGGCTGTTTGCACCACTGACTGGCCTATGATATGCTAATGTGTAGGAGATATGTGACAGATTGTATTGAAAGTGATAATAAAAGTCTGACTTCCAGGTTTTCTAGATGACATTGGGTAGCATTAGGAGTGCTGAGTGTGCTCTATTTGTAAGTAAGGGTGTTTGACCATTACATTAATCAAGTCTGTGGCACAGTTAGGAGTACACGAGTGAATTCATGACAGCAGCAATGACAAAGCTTTGTGTTGGTAACCCTCCGGGTTATGTTGTGGTAAGCAATTGATGAGAGGCTGCAAAAACAGCATTTCTATTCACCACCTATACTATATATTGTCAGTGGTTGTAATAGCACTCCAGAGTGAGTAGGGATGAGAAAGAGGCAGACAGTGTGTGGTGGGCAGGACAAGCCTTTGGTTTACACGTACCAGCATCTTTAAGAAGGCTCAGTCTAGTGGGATTGGAGTTATTACATCAAACTGGTGCCAGAGGAATTCTGGTGTCGTACCCACTGCTGATAACCCACTAATAAATACACCACTACTTTTAATACCACTGGCACTTCTTGCACTACGTGAGTTGTCTCTGCCCCGATCTTCTCTGTTTACTTCTGCTGTTCTGGTGTGGTGTGACATCTCACATGTTCTCTCTGTACTCCCTTTTTGCACAACACTTCACACAGATGTTTTGTAAAGAAAATAGATTTTTCTTTATTTCATGTCTAAAGGAATACTAAGAATAAACAAACGATTATGACATTTGCTGTCCTGTTGTCTTTGATTTCTTATTCTCTGAGCAACATACTTGCAGAAGGACGCTTCTGTCTCGGAGCGGTCTATTTTATGTCAGTGAGTCTTCTCACTTGTTGTCAGCCATCATTTATGTGACGTGTCACATTCTCACCCCTCAGGCCTCGCGTCCCAATAATACCAGCTTCCATAACCAGGACACATCATAGCTAAGCAGGCACAACAGAGATATTAATAACCAGGTCAAAGGTAACGCTAATGCTATTAACGCCTGCTAGACTCCAGGCCAGCAGTAGATACAACCTGGGCTTTGTTGTACTCTTTTTACAAATACATCTGCTCAAGATTGATTCACATCACCTTTATTTTCCACGATCTCTAAGTAATCACAGAAAAATAAGATTTGCATTAAAAACAGATACAAATACTTAAAGTAACAGCCATGTTTTATGTATTTTCTTTCTTTGACTTTCTCTATTTGCAACAGTTTTTGAGCAGGTTTCAGAAAGAACATCATATAATTAGGGCTGCAACTAACAATGATTATCTTTGTCTTTTAAATCTGCTGATTATTTCCCCAATTAATAAGTTTGTCCATAAAATGTCATAACACTTTGAAACATCCAAGGTAATGTCTTCAAATGGCTTGTTTTGTCCATCTTGACATTTCCAAACCCAAATAATTCACATAAATCAAAATACAGTATATATCTTTGTTTGATCATGTGTCATACTAACCATTAATTGATATTTAAAAACTTAACAATGATGTTTTTCTAAATGTTAGAATAATTATATTCATATAAAGTGAACAATTTGTGTTGGAAATCGCTGCAGCCCCTCATCATAGTGAAGGGTTAAAGATTTTAATGGCTGCCGTGTTCTTTCCATCATCTGCGTCACATGGATTATAGAAGGGGAACAGAGGAACCTCAACCATTCCCATAGAAAAGGTATAGATTGGGGCCATGGTAACAGCATTATAGAAAGACACCTCCTCCTTTTCACAGTCTAAGAACACACCGATGCGGACAAGTCGGACAGATACGTTGACCTTGGTGGGCTTTGGGTCGGTGGAGACTTGGACAGATCCGCCATACAGAGCCAGAGTCCAGAAACCACTGGAGGTGCCAGTACTATCCATCTCCCCTCTTGGGACATCCTCTCGTGCAACACCCAATCTCCACGCTGTCTTTAGTCCAACCTCCACCTCCCAGTAGTGTCGGCCTGTCATGAATCTCTGATGGCCCAACACACAGTAATAATAGTGGAACCGTTGTGGGTTTGCCTGGCAATCCTTGGTGTCCTTGTCCTCCTCATACCATACTGAAGTGCAAGACTGGGACAGGGTCAGATTTGAGTGGGCTGTCTCAGGGTCCATGGTCATTGATGTAATATCTGTAGGCAAATAGAGATTAAGTAAGGTGAGTTTGGTTGTTGTGTTGCATGTAAAATATAAAATGACGTGTGAACATACTTGGATAAAGGCAGCTTTTCATGTGCTTCCATATCCTGTACTGTATGGGCCCCACAAACTGGCCAGAGCGCACCTCAATGTTCACCTCTGCTGGAGGAACAAAGCTGACCTGAGACCTGCTTGGACAAGATGGGAAGAGGGGAGGACTGAAGGATGAATGGTAGAATATAACATGGTAGACACACCACGGTGAGGATTATGGAGATGGATTGGTGAACAGATATGAGAGGAAATGTTAAACATGCATAATGAGATGTGGGGAAAACAGTGGAGAAAAAAAATGTTTGGTTAAGAAAACCTGCCTTTTTATGAGATCTTGAATTTCCTGCAATGAGAGAAACATTTGAGCAAATTTGGTTGAAATACTAGTGTACAGCAATCAACAACAGTTTGGACTCCAAAAGCAAATTGTGACATCAGACTGATTGCCTTGTGCTGCCCATTCCTCGTTGCTGACTAATGTGTCGTCTTCCTTTTGTCCTTTCACTTTTAAATGAGAAATTGATTCTGACTTTTAAAACTAGGAAAGTCAACAGTTTAGCCAATCAATGTCTATAATTGATCAAATGAGTGCCGACGCATAGAGGCAGAATAGCTCACAGGGAGGTCTGCACTGCAGCACTGGGATTTGGTCCCTTTGATGTAAACCTGCACAGTCACATTGTTTCCCAGCAGCGCTAAGCTCAAAGGAGGCCGAACACGAGGAGCAATTATAGACAGTTATTTTGACAAGTCACGAGTAAGGTAAGTAAAGTATTGACCCAGGCCAAGGGGAATGCTTACAGTGACCCTGAAAAACCCACATGTGGCTCTGCTGTTGTGCAAAGAAGTTTCCAGAATGTTTTATGGAGGGAGTTCAAACTATTTTCCACCTCCCCCTTCTTTCCCCGTTCACACATTAGCTCAATCTAAGTCCACATTTAAATCACCCCATCACCACTTTGTATAGTTACAGTGTAAGCCAAACTGAAGTGCTAGTCAGATGTAATCTCTTCATGTTCATTCATTTTTTTTCATAAAAAAGCGCTTCCTCACTGTAAGCAGTTTAGGACTGTTCTCTTCAGCCAGTTTGCTGTTTAGCACTGCGATTGCTCTCTCCAGGTCTCTCCCCTGCGCTGCTATTTTCTTCTCTCTTTCCTTCAGCTGCTTCACTTGTTTCTGTCTCTCCCTCCTCAGTCGCTCCAGGTCCTTCCACTCCTCCTCATCCAGGAAACGATGGAGGTTCTGAAACTCTGCTCTGATTTCTCGTTCCAGATCTTCAAAACTGTTCTGAAAGACGGAGAGAAAAGATTAATGATTATCAATTCAGCCTACGCTTGACAATAAATTCAGTGTTACCATATGGATAGTTGATTCAAAATTGGCCTCAGTGGAATTGTTATGAATATGTACTCATTTAGTTTGTGTTAAACTGGAATCAGTATAAAAAAAGGGTGTATTTTTGGAAAATACAATGATTAATAATGCAGCAACAGTACCTCTACTTGCACTGACTCTATGTACGTCTCTCCCTCTGCTTCTCTGCACTCATCTACCTCGTGCTTGATTCTTTTAATAGCCTGGATAAGCTTTCTCTGCAACACACACACACACACACACACACACACACACACACACACACACACACACACACACACACACACACACACACACACACACACACACACACACAAAGAGACAGAGAATTGATGAAAAAATGACAGAGAAAAAATGCACATGGAATAGAAATGTTACTTATTTAATAAAGTTTTTTTGGCCATAAAATATATGAACTTTCAATGAAATACAGTCACATGATGAGAGACGATGTGCCCAGTGTCAGCTGTTCTTGATGCAGCAGGTGAATTACAGAAAACACAGAGCTTACCTTTTGTTCACTGAGAAGGCCTTCGTTGCAGTTGTTGTTGGTGTCTTTGGTGTGGTTTTTGTACATTCCAGATTCTTCAAATTGGACAAAACAGAAATCGAGAAGATTCTTGAGAAATACAATACAAGTATTAGACGAGAGTCAGAAGGAGTGACAAATTTGAGGACACAACCATGCCAAGAAAGACAGGGGGAGAAAAAGAGAGAGAGAGAGAGAGAAAGAGAGAGAGAGAGAGAGAGAGAGAGAGAGAGAGAGAGGGAATCACACATGCCAGCGCAATGAGAACAACAGTCAAAGGACATACTTCCAAGCAGCAAATTAACAGAATAAATTGTATTGACAAGCACAGCTCAGTGTCCACAGCCTGACTTGAGAATATATGGATCCATTAAGAGGAGAGGAGAGAGAGGAGAGGTGGAAAGGAAGCAGATGACTCTAGCTGCCAGGAGGGCGTGTGGCTGGCTGTTTGGCTGGCAGCACAGCAATTTATGGCAGTAGACACAGAAGAGTCTATTTCTGTCTGCCGGTGTCTTTGGAATCAAAGAAGAATCTGTCGGTGGAAAGAGGCAGATACTGTGTTTCATATCTGCAGTTGTTTTGCCCGGAAGGGTGACAATGCAGATTTATTTTTGCAAGGTGGCTCCCTTTAATGTCTAGGGGTGTGAGATGTTTCAGTGCTTGTTTTGTTGTCCGTGCCCTGCTGGGTTTCATATCTTCTGAGAGGGCGGCCCTGTTTCTCAATGTACAGCATTTCTGTTCTCTTCCGTATAGCAGTACATAGTGTATGTGCATCCCACTGCCCAGCCAAGAGTTGTTATACCTTTACTTCTTTCTTAGTCTGTGCCAGTCTCCCCCTTGACTCACAGGGGGGTCTGGATATGGGTATGTGCAGTGAGGCAGCATTACTCATCTGCAAATGTTCCTCATCTATAATTCATAGTGCTGGGTTGCAGCAAGTCACTGTGCTGAGCTAGGGTTGAGCTGCACACTCAGTGCACTACATTATTTGGCAGGTAGAGGGGACACTGAGAGGATGATTCAACAAAATACAAAGGATTACTGCAAGAAGTCATGGAAGCATGCACAGCAATTCCTGACTGAGGATCAAAGCAGCTCTAAATCAATGTTGGCTATTTCAAATTAATGAACTGTATCTTTACAGTGTTACAGCCAGATAAAGACAGATAAAATGAATGTATCGAAAACAATGCAAACGTTATTGTCACTCTAAAAGAGCAAAGTTTGTCTGTTGGCAAAAGATATGCAGCATAATTGAAGGCTATTACTGTAACATCAAGCTCCGTCCAACAGTAGTTTTTCCAGAGGCTGTGCCACAATAAACACCACCGACACACACACTGACACACACACTGACACACACACACACGCACACACATGCATGCACACACACACACACACACACACACACACACACACACACACACACACACACACACACACACACACACACACACAGACATATATTTCATCCCTGTTGCTTCTTTATATCTTTTATCTTGTGTGTTTATTTGTATCTTCAAGTTGTACGGCGCAACTATGACAAGAAATTTCCCCTTGGTGATTAATAAAGTATCTATCGATCGATCGATCGATCGATCGATCTATCTATCTATCTATCTATCTATCTATCTATCTACACACACACACACTTGCTGTTTGTATTGCTTTGCTTTGTTTTGTCTGTCTTTGTTTCGTCTTTACTCCTCTTTCGGTTTATTCCAATGTTTTGTAAAAAGTACAAGAAAGGCAACGTATTCAAGAAGATGAATAAAAAAATTAACTGAATTGAATAAATCCAGAATGTATTAAATATTGTAATACATAAAATAACAGTGGCATTTATTTGATTCGATCAGACAAATAATCCAAACAGGATTAGTGAGTATGTGATTTAATCAGTGGTTCACATGAGGAGCAGAGGGGGGCGGTAATGCACCGAATACGCCGGCTGCCATTAAAACCCGAGAAGAACAAGAACAAGAAGGAGCAGCAGAAGAAGAAGACAACGACGTCACGGAAGTAAACAAAAGCATGTCGAACAGACAGACTCAATCAAGAGGTAGCACACGGGGTTCAAGGATAAGATAACTTGTAATACACCGACAGCATGTTTTAATAAGGACGTGCATATTTGAAATACATCTGGTTGTATATGTTTGCGGCCCGTGAGACCAGCAGCTCTGTGAAAGCTACTGTTTAGCTTAGCATACGGGTACCTCCGTTTGTCTTGTGTCGTTCCCAGACGAGTTACTTCAGGATGTAACTTCAACTGTAACGACTACAACAGAAGGTAGACTGCAGTGTTTCATCGTGCATGTGTTGTTTCAGAAATGAACGGTCAAGCTGACGTGGAAGTCGACTACAAACGGAAATACAAAAACCTCAAACGAAAGTTAAAATTTCTTGTCTACGTGAGTACAATCATTCTGAGTCTGAAGAGTCAATTCATTCTGTCTGCAGTTTACTAAAACATGCTTCGTGTCCGGTTTTCTTTCCCCAGGAACAAGAATGCTTTCAGGAGGAGCTGAGGAGATCGCAAAGAAAACTTCTCAAAGTTTCCAGAGACAAAAGGTGAGGTCACATGAAGATGTGTGGAAGTTAAACAACATGTGCGTTCAGTAAACCGTGATGTCATCCACTTGTTTTCTAGCTTCCTTCTGGACAGACTGCTGCAGTACGAGAGAGTAGATGAAGACTCCTCAGGTAGTTATTACACCTCAACCTGAAGGCTTTCTGAAACCACTGAGTCTTTATTACTGTGGCCATCTGTCATTTCTTTCTGAAGAGTTGAAACCAATCGACTACAGCGTTGGTTCAGGTTTTCTTGTGTTCTGTTGCAGATTCAGAAGCAACAGTTTCTTCAGACAATAGTGAAGGAGAAGGCCCCAGGGAGAGGGAACGAGAACGAGACGGGGCAAAAAAGTAATCAGCATCATCGTTTTTTCCCCCTGTTATTTTCATGGCTGCACTAAAACATGAGGCTGCCACTTTCAGATTGATCTGCTCCGGAAAACATTATAGAAAACCTTACTTTTTGGATGAGAACAACAATTATTATTATAGTGTAGATGGAAGGGAATGCTAAAACGAAGACAAAATAAATCATGAAAATAATCATTTTTTTAAATTACGCCGGCTTGCTCTTACCCATTGGACAAAATGGACCAAAGTGGGGAATTCATTTTGAGCTCTGAATGAATTTCTATTAATTTCCCTGCTACTTTTTCTTTTTTTTCAGGCGAAGAAATAGTCCTGGGTCGTGTCTTCCCTCATCATCCTCCCCTCATCTCGCCCTGCTTTCCCGTCCTGGTATGAATCCCCTGCAGTCATCAGGCTCTGGACCCTACCTCAACACCGTGAGTTTCCATTTCCCTTTCTTTTCTCCTCATCAGCAACAGTTGCATTACTGCCTCTGTCATCTCATCAGCAAACATAATCCCTGTTTTGATTTGGCATCGCATATATTATTTTGTCATTTTATCCATGAGGTTTTTTTTATCTCTTTATTTGTTGAGTTTTTGTTTGATGCCTATAATAGCTTCACTGTCCTTGCATTGTTCATTCTTCTGTGTATGTTTTTTTTTGTGTGTGTGTGTCTGTTTGTCTTGTAAATGGCTTATGCCTGTGTGCACATGTGTTTGTGTGGTCATTTGGCAATTTGGGGCCTGCATGTGTGTTGGGCAGATGCCCTTCCTACCAGAGTATTTGGCTCCCCCAGCTGAACGAATGAAGAAAGAGAGAAAAACAAAGACGCCTAAAAACAAGAGAGACACAACGGGGAAGGTGAGAGAGAAAAGGGGAAAAAAGTATAAATGAGATCAAAAAAATGCAGATATTCCGCTTACTTTTTACATCCTTCATATGAATGTGCCATTTATATTAGGTGGTACATTCTAGCATTTCCAGTAGGTTATATTTTCGTTACAGCTTATTTACATTTGACTTGCACTGTTGCTGACAGGTTTTCATATACATTGTATTCAACTTTATTCAATATTACCTATAAAGACGACATTTCAAGACACTTATGTTTAGTCGTTTACATTTTTTTAAAGTTTGGCATGCTGAAATGACCCTCTGGTCTGTAAGTTCATGTACATGCTGCATGCTTTGTCCTTTATTATTGTACGTGTGATGCGGCCGTCCAGCCATACTCCATATTCCTTCATTACATCGCCAATCCTTTCGTCATTCCTAACAAGTTTGCTTTATTTCAAATTTCTCTCAGGTTGTTGCCCCAATGGCAGCTAATTACCCATCAGCCCCTGCGGTCCCTCCGGCAGCCAGCGGCCCCTTCAGCTGGGTTCCCAGACAGATGCTTAGTGGAGATGCAGCTGAGGAGGAGGGAGAGAGCGATGGAGACAGCGACAGAGGAGATGAAGACAGAGGGGAGGGAGACGAGGCTGAACTGGTCATTGACATCCCTAATGAGTGAGAGCCGGTGTGTGTTTTAGATGTATTTATAACCAAGGGATGGAAGGTTTTTGTGTGTGGGAGTGAAAGACAGAATGTGACTGAATGTATTTAGTAGTGCATTAGATAATTTTCAAAACAAAAGGAGGGCCAAGCTCCCCCCTGTGGACTTTTGCTTAATTGCAATATCACTGTTAAACATATCTCCCAGATGAATGTGGTTTTGCAAAATTATGTTCAGAAATAAATCTGTAACAAAACAAGAGTTTGTAAGCTTTAAGAAAAATCCACTGCCACTGGAATGATAGGATACTTTGCTTTTTAAGCCGTTTCAAGTGGGCGGCTGATTTATTTTTCGAATAAATATTCAAGTTATCTATAAACTGTGACTACAACTAGGTGTGTCCTGCACAAAGACAGCTTTTCTTTGTTTGATCTCAGACTTGGAATACATTAACACTGCAGTCCATTAAAGCTGTTTTAGTGTGATACGGATTTTTCAAATGTTACATCGTCTTTGCTCGTTACAAGAAGTTTTGTCATTTTAACTTCTACTGTTTGTTTTTTACAACTTACCTTAATTGAGATGTATTATTTTTGCTCCTATCAAATTGTGTCACAGAATACAATGTACAATGTTCTCATTTCAGATCACTAAAAGGTTTTGCTTATAGTTAAATGGTGTCAGGTTTCATTCACAGATTCTGCTGACAACATGCTACAGAGGCTATTTTAAATAAAACAATTTGTTCAGGTTGTCATATGCTTGTTTAAAAAATAAAAACTCTCATTGCAAAATTTTAGATGCAGTGTTGTATAGTATGCCTTGATGCCCTACCCAAAGCTTCACACCCTAAAAATCATTCCAGAGCTGCAGTCAGTCACTGAGGTATGCTACAGTCTGTGTGAACACTCGTTGCAGGCAGGACACGTGTACTAACAACATTCACACCACTAAAGCTATGAATAAGGAACGCTCATTGGAACATAGTCCATGTTGGTTTTTGCACATGCTCTTTGTATGCTTGGCCTCTGCTTCTCTTGATAGAAGCACAGTGGTACATTTGGCTCATATTTGCCATAATTACGCAACATGAAGGCAGCCTGGCAGGACTCCACTTCTTCTCGATGTCAAAAAGAGAGCTGGTTATGTTTTCGTTTCCTCTGTCAAATGCACATGTAAAGAACAATTTGTGCCAATATAGTGTCTCAACAGGCATGTTTCTAATATCAAGGAAAGCCTTTTTGCAAGGCATGACAGGGATTGTGTTTGGTCTGGCAAGTTAAATCAAGAATGGCTGCACTCTGAGTGAAACAATGACCCCGTGGTTTTGACACTGTCAGGATTAAGCTTTAATGAGGATTTCATGAACTGACATTAAATTTAGAGCTCAGTCTCCCACATTTTTCCTGGGGTTTCAAGTGTGAAGGCCTGCTTGATATGGGAGTATTTTAAAGCCACTGTTTTTACTTAATACAGATTCAACTCTTGAAGGAATGTGCTTAACAAAAGTGGACCATTCATGGGATTTGGTTTGTACACCAACCATTGTTTTGGAATGCAGACTTACAGGTAATTGACAGCTTTTGATGGGTGTGCACTCGGCTTGTGTACCTAATAGCAATGGGAGTTAAAGGTGTAACCGCAGAGCGTTTAAGAGGGAGGGCTGAAGTGGAGGTACAGCAGAGGGAGAGTCAAAGGGTGGAACTGACAGGGGCAAGGTTGTCAAGGAAAGGGAAATACAGGAGTAAGCAAGATTGTGCCTGCAACACAGACTCCCTGAGAGTATAGCTGACTTTAAAAGAAGGAAGACATGGTTGGACACAAACTGGAGGTGAGGACAAGGAGCGAATAAGAAAACATCAAAGCATCGGCAGCCAACCTTGGCCACCTTATCGTTTCCATCTATATACGGAAAGCACTGGATTATTTATACGCCTCTCCGTCTTGCTGTGTGTGAGAGAGGGATTGTGCTGCGCTCACCCTCAACATGCTGTGTCCTGCTGCTGTCAGTGCAGCGGCTGTCTGCCTGCTGGCGGTGCTGGGTCTGGGCCTGTCTCTTCCAGCTGAGGACAACTTGGAGTCAGGCGACAGCCTCTGCTCCCACTGCTTCTACAGACAGATGCCTCCTCAGGGAGCCTCTGCAGGGTTGCTCTGCCACAGCCTGCCTGAGGGACAGGCGTTCGCCACTCTGTCCAAAGCGGCCTGTGGCACAGCCGTCTTCTCTGCCTTCCGTCTCAGCAACGGATGGGCAGAGAAGGAGGTAAGGACACATCTATTGTACTGTGTTTAAAGTAGGGCTTCCTGTTTTTGAGTGATGGAATTTGATAAATAGCACAGTACAAAATTGCAGATTGGTGTTCCAGCATACAAGCAGTAAATTATTGGTGTAAATACGTTTTCTCAAGTACAGTTTTGAGGTACTTAGCTTGAGTATTTCCATTCTATGTTACGTTGTACTCCTACTCAATGGCATTCTACATGTACCTGATAGTTGCTTACTTTTCAGATAAAGATTTAAATATTACATAAGATATGATGAGTGTGACTAATACAGAACAAGTACTTTATTTGTGATACTAATGTATATTTTGAGACTATACTTTGATACTTTTACTTCATGATATTGAATGCCAGACTTTCACTCTTAAATTATGATTTTATATATATAGTTGTGTAAAATGTCTGTATACATCTTCCACCATTGCACTAAACATTGTAAACAGGCACCTCTTGTAATTTAAAGTCCCTGCATTTGAAAATGTAATGTACAGAAGATAAAAACAGTTTAGCATTTGTACGTTGCAAATGTTCTATAGATGTATGTAATACTATTTAATGGGAACTTCTGAACATTTTAAACAATTCAATAACATTTAATGATTCATATTTGAAAATATAAAGTAAAGTATCTGAAGGTAATAGAGTGTAAATGATTAGTTTACAAGTAGATCCTGATGCAGTCATACTTTAACACGAGGTTCTGCTTTTTTATTTTTGTATTGCCAGACAAAGGAAGAAGAAAACATTAAAGTATCAGTGCCAGCCCTTCTCAGAGGAGACGGGGATCCATCTCATCCTGTCTCGCCCACAGAGTCCCCGCTTCAACACTGGGACTCAACAGTCACAACACTGGTCCAGTCAAGCATCTCTCCCCGGTGCAGCACTTTAGGGGGTGATCTCTACATCCTGACCGGGGTTGGAGGTCTCGGGGATGCTGAGGAGTGTCAGACAAAGCCGCAGTGGTCTGCAGTGTGCTGCTCTGTCCCAGAGGGGAAGAGGGGCTTCAGTGTGGGGTTAATCAGAGAGACAGGGGAAGGGGAGAGGCAAGTGAGCGTGAAGGAGCTGCAGGAGATTCTCGGAGTGGCAGAGCTGTTCTCAGAGGGCTGTGGAGGAGCAGATGGAGAGATTGTTGGAATCAGAGTAGGTCTTCACAGTGAGGGGCTCCCTGGAAACATAGACAAGCAGGATGCAGATCTTACTGGTGAAAACACAGGAGATAAAGATGATTCAAACACTGCTGGTCAAGTCACTGGCAGAGAGGAGTTTGGTTCAGGTGCCACTGAAGGAGAGGAGGTTGGTTCAGGTGCCACTGAAGGAGAGGAGGTTGGTTCAGGTGTCACTAAAGGAGAGGAAGTTGGTTTAGGTGCCACTAAAGGAGAGGAAGTTGGTTCAGGTGCCACTGAAGGAGAGGAGGTTGGTTCAGGTGCCACTGAAGGAGAGGAGGTTGGTTCAGGTGCCACTGAAGGAGAGGAGGTTGGTTCAGGTGCCACTGAAGGAGAGGAGGTTGGTTCAGGTGTCACTAAAGGAGAGGAGGTTGGTTCAGGTGCCACTGAAGGAGAGGAGGTTGGTTCAGGTGCCACTGAAGGAGAGGAGGTTGGTTCAGGTGCCACTGAAGGAGAGGAGGTTGGTTCAGGTGCCACTGAAGGAGAGGAGGTTGGTTCAGGTGCCACTGAAGGAGAGGAGGTTGGTTCAGGTGCCACTGAAGGAGAGGAGGTTGGTTCAGGTGCCACTGAAGGAGAGGAGGTTGGTTCAGGTGCCACTGAAGAAATCGAGCTGAGCGATTTGACACATTCAAGAGCTACCAGATCAGGGTCTCCTGAGTCCTCAGCTGACCATGACACTGTGGATAAAGAAGAGACAGACACAAATTCCAGCAGCACCTTGGTGTATGTCCTCTCCACCACCTTGTCCATCCTTAGAGCTCCGCTGCAGCCGGTGATCTCCACGGTCACTAAGTTACCAGGACAGGTAAAACAAGTTACGGAACCCTTTAGATGTATATCAATTTATCGTATTTAAAATAAAGGGCTATTCCAGCAATGAAGTAATACACTACCAGAAGGCTCACATTGAACTGGTTGAAATATATGTATCTTACACTTCCCATAATACAACGTCATAGAGCCTGCCTCACCCCAGTTTGTAACACAGGCCTTCTGCTACAAATTTGTAGACTGCAAGGCCAAGCCTGAGGACATCTTCAGGGTATTTTTGTTAGACTTTAGATGGCTCATCCAGAGCAACAAAAGACGTTATACAACTGTTTTCACAGACTGAGTAGGACTCCTCGTCACAAGTTTATTAAAGAAAGTGTAGAAATGGGTAATTTGAACAATTACATGCAAATACTTGATAATTGCAAGTGCTTAAATACAAAATAATGGATAATTAAGATGATCATGTATTACTAAGTGAATGAAAAAAGGCAAAAAAATAAATAATTAAACTGAAATGCAACAAAAGATCATAGAAGTTAAACATTACTAATCATAACTTGTTTCTGCATTTGAGTCTTTGAGTCATTTGAGTCAATCTTTCAAGACTTTATGAAATAAAGCATGGAGATGTCTGGTGGAGTCAATTTGAAGAGAAAAACAAATCTGTTTTAACTGTTCAGCTTCAGTGTTGTTTAAACCCACTATTCCAGTACCCTTCCCCAGAGACTGGAATAAGGTTTGGCTGGCAACAAGTGTTAACTCATTATATGCCTTCAGGTCATTTTGTAATGTTGATAATCACACATTTGTATCTTCTTTTGACTCAGGTGGCATACGTTCTTCAAGAAGACCTTGGGGTTCTGTCTGCACTTCCTGGTGAAACCTACTCCCTATGTCACCTCTTGACTTCGGACCTCTTGTCTTGGACCGGCTCAGCTGGAGAAACGCTACTGGGAATTGGGGGAAACTGCTGCTCCAGCATCTACTACTGCTCCTCCTCCATGCTGGGGGCCCTGTGGAACAGCTGCCACACTGGGGTCACTGGCACAGGGACCCTGGCTGGAGACACAGTGGGGATATTTGGCGATGCGTTGGGTAATGCTTGGTGGGTGACCAAGTTCTTCGGAGGCCAGCTGTGGAAGCAGAGCGAGGGTTTCATGGGAACAGTGATGTCAGAGATGGGGGGTCAGGTAAAAGCTGTCGGTGGAGGGTTGGGGAGGCTGGTGTGGAAAAGTGGAAATGGGGTGGGTTATGTGTTTAGACTGGGAGTGGGTTTAATAATGGAGATGGTGGATACAGTATTTGGGGCGGTGAAATGGTCTTTTGAGAAGGCATCAGAGTAAAAGGTGGACCACAAGTCCACATGAAGATAGTGACAAACTTTATTTTTCTCAAGTTTTGGTTTGTGAATTTTTTAGCTTGTAAGAGTGTGAAAGGGGGTACTATTTTGGTTTGATGTCATTTAAACCTCAGCTATTAGGATAAGGATAGCAATATGTTTCTGAATCCAATTTAGTAAATTGCTAATTTCTTACACTGTAGGTCTAACACTTCACTGTGGCTGGCTGTCCAAATAATCTGCTGCTGGGATAAGTGACCCAACTGTGATTAAAATAACACAAGGATTGTGGATGTAATTGTTCAAAACAATTATTGTATGATAATTGTTATGATAAATGTTTGCTCACGTGTACATTTTAATAAAAGAGGATGCTGGCATACTGTTTTTGTCTTTGTTCTGTCTTTTTCTTTCCAATGCTCATGGTAACACACAATAATATAACATATTCCTATTTATGAAATCAAAACCTGTCAAATGTAAAACATAAATACAGATATACCTTTGTAGAGATAATTTACTTTACTCCATTCGACTATATTCTATTTTACTATACCAAGCGGCTCTATAAAAACTGGTCAAAATCAGCTCCATCTCATGTTGAAGAATCAGTGCTTAAAATCCAATAATGTAATAAAGATAATTGAACTCTCTCAAAGCGTCCATTATGCATTGTCAGTGCATTTACTTCTGATTATTCTGACTAAAGACTTTTATTATAGTAACACTTTAAATGGAGGATTTTTAAATGGAGGATTTTTTTTGCAAATTAAATAATAGTAATAATTAATATAATAGGTAATTATAGTATACCACTCAGAAAGGAGCAATTCTGCATAATAAGTTATTTTACTTTGGAAGCATTTGATGATGCTATTGTAAGTAAGTAAGTCAATGTATTTAACTCGGACTATAAATTTGTCAAATTTTTATGATTTAACTTAATTCTTTAATTATTTGTTTACTTTTCCAACACAGGTTGTTGGAGATGTGTTTATCATGATTAAAAATAAAACATTTCACAGACTTCCGGTTTGTGGCGGAAGTAGTGGATCAAACCCGGAACACGTTGCTGGTTGCATCAGACAGCAGAGAGTCGACAAGGATTCATGTGGCTCTGCGTCGTAAGCTGACGTCTCTTTCTGATTCATTTCAAGGTATGGATAACTTCCTACATGCATTGCCACTAACACGACACCGGTTTAATAAACACCAACTTTAAGAAAACAATTTAAAATAATCTCTACAAACGTAAACACGCGTATAGCTCGAGATGCGGTCGCAGAAAGAGTTTTAGTTTGTCTGAATAGCTAAAGCTAACCAGCCTGTTTGTCATGACTTTTTGTCAGCCTTTGACAGGGGGGCAGATGTTAGCTCTGTGCAGAAAGTGAAACAGAAAGTGTTAACTGTCGTTTGATACTTCTACGCCACGATGTAGGCCAGTATATGATGCAAAACAACAACAACGTTTTAATACGTTTACACCGGTTTGTTTAACATCAGAAGGTTCGTGTCCCTAGTTAGCCTAAACGTAGACGACACACTGTTAAACTGGTCTGACTGTCAGACACACCCGCTCCACCATCTCAAGCAGATAAAGAATGTATTTGATAGCACAACAGGCATACTTTTTTGGCAAACTACTCCCTGAAAGCAAAAGTAAACGTGCACTAATCAAAACCAGTTCACAATGTACTTTATGTCTGTGTCTCTACCAGAGATGGCCGCTCTCTTCGTGTCCCCTCACCCTGATGACTTCAGGAGCCTTCTGGCTCTTGTGGCTGCAGAGTTTTGTTCCTCCCGCCCGCAGACTCTCACAGAGGAACCTCCGGCGTCCCTGAATGCCCGCTCCAGACCGACGCTGGCGCTAGGCGCTCGGGAAGGCGACGGTGTCCTGAGCGGGGCCAGTGCTGTGTCCTGGTACCTCGCTGATCAGGGGAAGAGAGCTGGTGTAGATACAAAGCAGCAGAGCCAGGTGTGGCAGTGGCTCAGCTTTGCAGACAATGAACTCACCCCGGTGTCCTGTGCCGTGGTCTTCCCTCTGATGGGGATGACAGGAGTGGATAAGAAGGTGAGACGATCATTCAAATGCTTTTAGACATGTGTGTGATTTATTTGATCATTTGAGGGTTTTATTCTAAAATGACTTGTGTGTTCTCAGCTCCAGCATAGTTCCCGGGCTGAGTTGATCCGTGTTCTGAAGGTTCTCGATAAAGCACTGGAACCGAGAACCTTCTTGGTAGGGGAGAGCATCACCCTGGCTGATATGGCTGTAGCTACAGCTGTTCTTCTCCCCTTTAAATATGTACGTATGTTGTGCAACACATATGTCTCTCATCTATGCAGAACAATTTAGTACTGGGAAATCAGTCAACTCTTTATCTGATTATATGTTTTTCGTTTTAGGTGTTGGAGCCATCAGACAGGAAAGTCTTGACCAATGTTACGAGGTGGTTCACAACCTGCACAAATCAGCCACAGTTCCTGAAGGTGTTAGGGAAGATCACTCTTTGTGAGAAGATGGTGCCGGTTACACCGACTACAAATCCTCCAGACAATGCTAAAGCTGCTAATGCCAGTCCTGATGGTGAACCGGCTGATGCCACAGCTAATGGTCAGGAAGTCCTGTGTCACAGTTCATGAATACTTATTTTTTGTGGAAACATCATTCATATTTTCTTCATGTTTCCTCCTACAGGGCCACCAAAGACAGAAGCCCAGCTGAAGAAGGAAGCTAAGAAAAAAGAAAAGTTGGAAAAGTTCCAGCAGAAGAAAGACATGGAGGCAAAGAAAAAGACTCAGCCATCAACAGAGGTATAGATACTGAACCTCTACAAATAGACCGTCTTATAAGACATAAGTGCAGCTTCGGGTATCTATATATGGTCTTTATCAACAACGTTACTTCATGTGCTTTTTTCCTCTTTTAGAAAAAGGCCAAACCGGAAAAGAAGGAATTGGTTGTGATCTCATACAATGTTCCCACTGCCCCTGGGGAGAAAAAAGGTGATTTATCAGTGCGGCGGGGAGGGGGGGTTGGGAGGGGGGGGTTCTCTCACAGAAGGAGTACTCGTGAGTGACATCACCATACCTGGTGTTGTAGCTTTCCCCATTCATAGCAAAGGGTGAGTGGCTACCCTGTACGGCAGCTGGATTCTTGCAATATCACAAGATTGCACGAGAACCACACGCAAATCCATCTAGTCAGGCTTCATGTATGCGTTTGTGACCGAACCTCAGTGGTTCAAACCAATCGGCATCCTGTGAGGAGCTACCTGCAGCTAAGGAGAAGTTTGGGCGTGACGTGACAAACGTTCAAAACAACAATGATGGCTCCTTAAGAGGTTAGTGTAGATGCTGCATTTGCATCAGTTATACCTGAACTGGAGTATTTCTTCATTGAAAGAAGTTCAAGTTGAGTTTGATAGACAGATGGTTCATCCAATCACCTGCCATGTATTTTTTCAAATTATGCTGATCTCCAACGACTGTAACAAACCATCATGTGCATCCGGTTTTGTGATGGGGGTTTTGTTATGTGAGAAAGTGACATCCCTGTGTTCCCTCCTTCACATGTATATTTTTGTCATATTTTATTGTGATTATCTTCAGGTCGACATGTCAACCTTCTCTCTCTTTCTCCTTCTCTCTCTTTCTCTTCAGATATCATTAGCCCACTTCCCGACTCCTACAGTCCTCAGTATGTGGAGGCTGCCTGGTATCCTTGGTGGGAGAAGCAGGGATTCTTCAAGCCAGAGTATGGGGTAAAGAATTCCTCCCCCGCGTGCTATACTCGAACAACAGAAACTGTCATATTTGTTATTTATTATTTCAGTTTGCAATAACATATCTGTCTCTGCAGAGGGAGAGTATTAGCGACCCGAACCCCCGTGGCGTCTTCATGATGTGCATCCCTCCACCTAATGTGACTGGATCACTTCACCTGGGTCACGCCCTCACCAACGCCATTCAAGATTCTCTGACCAGATGGTAACTACGATTGGATTGTTTCATGATATTCAAAACCATATTTTCAGTGAGGCTTTTGTTGCATCATGGGATTTTTTTATTTGATTTTAGTTTCTGTTTCTATTTACTTGGATCGTGTTGTTATCGAGACCATGTGTTTGAATTGGTGTGCTTCCCTCTCTCCGTACAGGCATAGGATGCGAGGTGAAACCACCTTGTGGAACCCGGGCTGTGATCACGCTGGCATCGCCACACAGGTGGTGGTGGAAAAAAAGCTGAAGAGAGAGAGGGGTATGAGCCGCCACGATCTGGGCAGGGAAAACTTCATTCAGGAAGTCTGGAAGTGGAAGAACGAGTGAGTGAAGGAAGGAGGAGATGTGAGAGATTTGAACTTGGTTGAATCCTAGAATATAGAAAACTGTAATAACTTAATCCCTTTGCCTTTTAAGGAAGGGAGACCGTATCTACCACCAGCTGAAGAAGCTTGGCTCCTCTCTGGACTGGGACAGAGCCTGCTTCACTATGGACCCAGTGAGTTTTCTGAATTCCATGAACTAATATGAAAACAATCTGAATGAAAACAATCTGACTTCCTAATTTTCATGTCTATACCGTTTCTCTGTCCAGAAACTTTCCTATGCAGTCCAGGAGGCCTTCATCCGCATGCATGATGAGGGAGTGATCTATCGGAGCAAGCGTCTGGTCAACTGGTCCTGCTCACTAAACTCTGCTATCTCAGACATAGAGGCAAGTGTGCATCTTAATAGAGTGATAAAGATCAAGGCCATATTCCAGTAAAATTAAAAAAGTCACTCTACACTCTATTCTTTTCATTAATTAATTTTAGGGTTTTACACATTTTTACACAGATTTAATCAAAGATACACAAATGATGTGATTAAAATTCTTTGGAAGTGTATCTATGTATATATCTATATTAACGCTTATTACTAGGGCTGGGTATCAAACACCAAAACGTACACAACTCTCTGAAGCACGGGGTGCTGAAACATATGATTGCTCTATATTATTTGATCAGATATTTACAGATGTAAACCCTATTTTTAAATATGTATATTGTTTTTCATCCAGACAAATAGTATCGTATGGCTGTTAGTTTGACATGGGTTGTTACTCCAGAAATTATGTTGGGGGCATCATGGCCTATGAGCTAAGATGTGTAATACAAAAGCCACAATGTAAGTGGTTCAAGTCCAGCTGGGAACACAGCTCCTTCTTCTTCCCATGTTTTCTTGTCTGGCTCGCATACTGCCAATTAAAGGCTAATTTTGCCAAAACTGATCAAGTAATATTAGATTTTGTTCGACTTAAGTGGGATTTTGGTCATTTAGCAAATTATATCAAATGTCCCCAGCCCTACTTTGTTGACCCTGTTAGTTGTACGGCTCTGATGGTGACCAATCCAAACATATGCCCATTGCTGGCCATGCTGTGCTCTCTGATTACATCCTCTGTTTGGTTTGCAGGTGGATAAGATTGAGCTCACTGGAAGGACTCTGTTGCCGGTCCCTGGATACAAAGAGAAAGTGGAGTTTGGAGTGCTGGTGTCTTTCGCCTACAAGGTGGACGGATCAGGTATATGAGCTAATAGAGAGCAGATTATTTCAAACAAAGACCCATTGTGCCTCTTCAGTAATGCCTTTATTTACAGTTCTTTCTCTTTCTGTTGCTTAGACGAGGAAGTGATTGTGGCGACAACTCGTATTGAGACGATGTTGGGAGACACTGCTGTAGCTGTCCACCCTGATGACTCCAGATATCAGCATCTGAAGGGGAAAATGGTGCTGCACCCCTTCTGTGATCGCAAGATGCCAATTGTCTTCGACGACTTTGTGGACATGAGCTTTGGAACAGGTAGGCATGGTTACAGGAAGAGACGATCTGCCTGTGGATCTGCAGTGTGCTGAGAATAAGTAACAATAACGAAGTCGTTAAGAGAGGCCACTTTCCTGATTATGGCTGTTCTCTCCCCCCCCCCCCCCCCCCCCCCCCCCTCTCTCTCTCTCTCTCTCTCTCTCTCTCTCTCTCTCGTTCTCCTGTCCCTCTGCATCATTTTATGTTCAGGTGCTGTCAAAATCACCCCAGCTCATGACCATAATGACTACGAGGTTGGAGAGAGACACAATCTGGCCTTCATCAACATTTTGGACGAAAATGGCCTGCTCATTAACGTGCCGCCTCCCTTCCTGGTATAGTGTCTCATTAGCATCCTTCCCCCTGCAGTTTGTGCATTTCCGCAGTGACACTAAAAGTCAGGCTTCGTCATGGTTTGCGTGGTGTAGCAGTTTTATGTCTCAATTTCTCAGTGTTAACTATTCTGTCTCTACCCCAGGGCACGAAGCGTTTTGAGGCCAGGAAGACGGTGCTCCAGGCTCTCAAGGACAGAGGACAGTTTATAGAGATCAAAGACAACCCTATGGTTGTCCCTGTCTGCAGGTAAAGTGAGGTTCATGTGTGCAGCAGTAGAACACAGATTATTCGTGTTTTAGATTTTATCCAGGATCATCCTTATGAATTTTGAATAAAGTATGAATCTACTCTATCAGTCGTTCAAAGGACATTGTGGAGCCGCTGCTGAAGCCACAGTGGTATGTAAACTGCACAGATATGGGCAAGCAGGCCGCAGACGCCGTCAGAGAGGGACAGCTCAAAATCATCCCTGATCTCCACCTCAAGACGTGGTTCAACTGGTTGGACAACATCAGGTAATTACAATTATTATTGTTTGTACTTCAAAATAGATTTTAGCAGTTATGGCCTTTCTATGGTAAATATCATTTAAATATGTTATCACAGTGACGACTCTCATTTTTATACAAACAAAAGATTAAAAAAAACTGAAAATCACAATTGAGAACCTGGTGCCAGAGAATGTGTGGCGGCAGGTCTCGACAAATGATGATGATAATAATAAAGAAATAATTAAATCAAAATAGAAAATGTATTTTCTATCAATGGGTAAATTGATTAACCAAATAAGTGTTTCAGCTCTAGAGATGGAGAGATGATTTTGCACAATCAATGGAGTGAGTTTTAGATTTCATCCATCTTCCTCGCAGGGACTGGTGTATCTCTCGGCAGCTCTGGTGGGGTCACCGCATTCCTGCATACTTCATCACTGTCAGCGATGCCTCTGTAAAACCAGGAGAGGTAAGAAGATGTCTGTCACTATTGTCAAGGTCCAGAGGCTGCCAGCTAAAAGATTTAAAGCTATGTGTGTTATTATTGCACAATTCTTTTGCCTGTTTCTTTCTTTTATCTACTTTTTTTTTTTTTCTTCCCTCCAGGACATGGATGGTCATTACTGGGTGAGTGGGAAATCGGAGGAGGTGGCCAGAGAGAAGGCAGCGAAACGCTTCAATGTGTCTGCTGACAAAATAACCCTCAGACAAGGTAAGAACACTTTTTAATTAAGCAGTCTCATTACCACGACTATTGTAAAGGTTATCTAGTCAGTTAATGTTTTGCTACTACACAGATCGACCTAATGTGATTAACTCTACTCCATATTCATACAGGTTACATAATTCTTGTCCCTGTTTTTCAGATGAGGATGTTCTGGACACTTGGTTCTCATCTGGCATTTTCCCCTTCTCCATCTTCGGATGGCCTAATGAGGTAAAAGACTGAGGTCAAGCACCTTTTTTCTGACACAAATGGCAGTAGATTTGCAGCAGATAGTAAGGATATCTTCTGCATTACACTAATAAGTAAAAGCATATATAAACTGGAAAGGCTGCCTCCCAAATTCTGATTACTTTTATTTATAAAATATGACTGCTTTGTTTATGTGTTTCCATCGTTAATGTTGCTATTTGCCATGTTCCTTTAGACCCAGGACCTGAATGTGTTCTACCCTGGCACTTTGCTGGAGACGGGCCATGACATCCTGTTCTTCTGGGTTGCTCGTATGGTGATGATGGGCCTCAAACTGACCGGCAAGCTGCCCTTCAAAGAGGTAAGAGCAATCAAAACTGCCAGAACTGGAACATAACTTAACAGGGTGGGATGCTAGTGTTATTAGCTGGACATGACTAAGTAATGATGATTCTTACAGGTTTATCTGCATGCGGTGGTGAGAGACGCCCACGGAAGGAAGATGAGCAAATCTCTGGGCAACGTCATTGACCCTCTGGACGTCATTACAGGAATCTCCCTAGAGGTAAAGCCTAATCAGGTTTTGATGTTTGTTCAGATACACACATACATTTAGTCTTTCCTCTCTCCCATTTGGGTTGCCTTTCGCATGGTCACGAAACGTGTATTGCTCCCCTGAGGCTCATATCCTTGTATGATTCATTAAGCAGTCTTTTCTCCTTCCAACAAGCTTTTATTGAGGCCATCAATCTTTTCACCAGCTGGGTGGAAACTGCTCAGTCAGAGGAAGCAGATCTGTCCTCTAGAGGACACTGAAGGACTTGTAGTAAACCCTTTTTAAAGCTCTTTCCTGTCTTTTACAATACCAAGCAGTTGGAAAGATGAAATCATCATTCTCAAGATGAAAAGAAAAAACCTTTGAACACATGTTTTAGTGGTGACATCCCTCTTTATTTCCCATACCCTCTAGGGTCTTCATGCCCTGTTGACGGACAGCAACTTGGATCCTCTGGAGGTAGAGAAGGCAAAGCAGGGCCAAACATCCGACTACCCAAATGGCATCCCAGAGTGTGGCACAGATGCTCTCCGCTTCGCCCTATGTGCCTACACTAGCCAAGGTGAACTCATTTGTCATTTCGCTTTTTCTTGCTTTCTCTCAGCCTCGATCTCAACCGTGACTACATAAAATATGTCAAAACACTGGAAAATAGCATTACAATCAGTCAGTATAAGGTCAGTTGTCATTGACTCAATTCATTGTATTATACACTAAGATCTTCCTTGTATTCCTGTGTCTCTCAGGTAGAGATATCAACCTGGATGTCAACCGCATCCTGGGTTACCGTCACTTCTGCAACAAACTGTGGAACGCTGTGAAGTTTGCCATGAAGACACTGGGAGACGACTTTGTACCATCAGAGAAAGCCCAGGTGAGACCAGGGGAAAAGATGAAGGACACAGAACATAAACAAGCTCTGCTCCCTGCACATGCGAACACATGTGAACCCTTCTGGCAAATAACTGTTTAGTAAAACAGTTTTTTGTTACCATTTATTGTCTGGGGGTTTTGTTTACCCATATGCTGTTTTGCTTTGTAGTCATACATGTGTACACGCTAACAGGGGGTCCTGTTTACTGAACCTCTTCCTCTTTTGCATTCAATCCCCTCAGTTGTGTGGAGAGGAGAGTGTATCAGACAGGTGGATTCTGTCTCGACTGAGTGCAGCTGTTGGTATCTGTGACGCTGGCTTCAAGACCTATGAATTCCCAACCATCACGACAGCCATTTACAACTTCTGGTTGTACGAGCTCTGTGATGTCTACCTGGTAAGAACGTTTGAGACAAGCGCGCTCCTTCGGTCCATTCACCATAAAATAATTTATGTGAGGGTGAGTAAAAAGTGAATGCAGAAGACTTTGCACCAAAGCTGTTCCCTCCCACTCTTCTTGTCCTCTAGGAAAGTGTGAAACCAGTGTTCAGTAAATCAGAGGAAGACGGCACCGGCCTGAGGCCACGCCTGGTGTGCAGACAGACCCTTTACACCTGTTTAGAAGTCGGTCTGCGCCTCCTGTCTCCCGTGATGCCCTTCGTCAGTGAGGAACTCTATCAGAGGTTACCACGTCGGCGACCTCAGAGTGATCCACCCAGCATCTGTGTCACACCCTACCCTGATACAGAGGAGGTGAGATAAGGAGAGGGCGAATGAGGGTTGTTTTAAAAACTCACTGATGTACAAATGTCTGTATGAGTCAGAACTGAAGATGTTTTAAAGTTGCGGTTTAAGATGTTTTGAGAGGAAGAACATCTCTTATTTTAAATGGAAGCCCCTGCAGTAAAGTGTTTTGTGATGCTCTTTTCGGTCTCTGTGAGCAATATGTTTTTCTGTGACTTGCAGTTCTGTTGGCACAGTGCAGAGATCGACCGGGACATGGAGTTCGTGATGACTGTGATCAAGACAATCCGGTCACTGAGATCCGACTACAACATGAACAAGACCAAAGCTGACTGTAAGATGACAAACACAAGCTTTAGTCATTAGTTACTCTAAAATAACTCTCGGTTTTGCGCCATTTATTCATTATCTAGATTAGAATGTAAAATTACATTTTTCAACCTGGGAGCAATTCCCACACTACAGGACGCTCACTTATCCTTGAAAACAACATTTCAATGTACTTCAATACAGTTTTGAGGTATTGGAATTTACATGATTAATTGTATCTAATGCTTCTTTGTACTTTGATATATGGTGCATTGTACACATTAAACTACAGAACAATATGTAGAGTAGTTAAAATGGGCTCCACCTTGGCCAGCTACAACATTAAATGCCTACGTATTAATGCTTCAGCAATAATAATCTGGTAACGTAACATATTTGTTCTGCATAACGAGTACTCAAAGTTACAATCTCGAATATCTCCGCTTTGTTCACCTGTGCATTTGTTGTGTTGCTACCTAGTGATGTGTCCTTTCGTGTCGAGGCTTCGATGCGCGTGTCGAGTAATCCAGGTAGATTTTGGTGAAGCGCGTATCGAGGCTTGTGTCGATGACGTATGCGGTGACGTTTGAAGTCTCGCGAGCCGGCCGTACCACGTGACTGATTCAGAAAATAGTTTGTGGGTTTGCCGTGCGATTTGAAATATAAGAGGCAGAGAAACTCAATGGATTTCCCCCTTCCTCTCTGTACCCAGCTTCATGTGTGCCTGTGAAAGGGTATTTTATAAAGCAGGCAAAATAGTCTCAAAAAGCCCAGCACTGTGGAAAAGTTCTTATTTTTACTTAAAAAAAATTGGACACATCAACATGAACTAGCGGAGCCGAGGCTCGAAACACCGATCCTCTGACTGAAAGTCGGATATTCTAACCACTGACCCATAGTCACATCACAACCCTCTCCCAATTGGTTTCAAGTTTTGATTTTGACCCCGCCAATATATCATAAAGATAGACACAATATTAATAAGTTAATAATTGATGTATTGGCGTCAAAAACATAATTTATTCCATTTAAAGCTTCACACACCAAAGCCATGGTGTCGTTATGATCACTCTGCCTGTTTTACATCTATTGTCCACTTGGTGGCGCAGTAGAGCAAATGAAGCTCCATGAAGCTCCGGTACATGAGCGAACCAATTGGATGGAAAGCTTCAATGCTTCAGGAAGCTTCACCTCGCCATCACTATTGCTACCTTTTACATAATGAGCTGAAAAAACGAGTTTCCCGTAAAACGACAATCTGTTTTTGTTACCGGTAATTGTTTCAACCACAGCTTGTATTGAATCCTTAATCTAACATGTTATCTGTTACAACGCCTAAACTTCAATTTGCCCATTTTTCTCACAGGCTACCTGCAGTGCGCTGACTCTGTGACTGTGTCCCTGGTGCAGAAGTCCAGTCTGCAGATTCAGACCTTGACTTATTCTCAGGCCATCATCGCTCTGACAGCTAACCAGCCCGTCCCAGGAGGCTGTGCTGTGGCGATCGCCTCTGACAGATGTACTGTCAACCTCATGCTCAAGGTGAGAAGGGCAATCTGTTCAATTTTGCTTGGTCTCTCCACAAGACCTAATGTGTGAATATATTAGTGCTTGTTTCGTTTTGAGGTTTCTTGAAATAACACCATGTACTGCTTGTTTTGACATGTTACACAACTACCTGAATAGTCTTAAGAGCATGGATGCACCTCACCTAGTTGATACTCATGCAAGTAATAGTATTCTAACTAGATAATCTCTGCTTTAGTTTGAGTTTAGGGTTTCCTGTTCCTTTTTTACTGCCCTGAAATAACAAGATCATTATTTATAACTTCATTTCACCTTTAATTCCCCAAGGGTCTCATCGATGTGGAGAAGGAAGTGGCTAAGCTGATGACGAAGAAAGGTGACTTGGAGAAACAGATAGAGAAATTGAGAGAGAAGATGTCAAAGAATGACTACAAGGAGAAGGTGCCAGTGAAGGTGCAGGAGCAGGATGCTGAGAAGGTGAGAAAAATAAATTGACTTGCAGGGTTTCTCGGGGAGTAAGACTTTCTGGTTAAAAGAAAAAGTAAATAATTACTACTTTTTCTCCACAGCTACGGCAGAGCCAAACTGAACTTGAAAACGTAAAAGAAGCCATGGACAACTTCAGGAAAATGATGTGACTTCCTTAAAATTGTGTAAATCAGGATTTATTTCCACATGTTTCATGTCTGTATTAATTTTCAAAGGTGATTGTAGTACGGAGGGAATTCAATAAAGCTTTTATGAAAGACGATTGTCTCCAGCAGTTTAATGTTCCGAGGCAATTTTATAAATCTATTTTTTTTGCATATCTGTACAATTTATTATTTAACACTTGTGTCAAGTAATGAGCCCCTAATGTCAAACATTTTATTCAGCATATTTAACAGAACATCTAAGAGCATTACTTTAGATACAGCTTTGTTCATAAAGATAGTGTCCACAGAAAAGAAATAAACCTGACAAGCTGTAACACTTTGGCTGCATTTCAAAGATTAAAACTGACTAGATTTGCAGATTATTGAATTAGCTATGCATTTCTACTTCAAATTGCTTCTTTACAAATACAGCCAAAGAAGGAGCGGTGGAAGGAGAGATGCTTGTGCGTTTACACAAAATGCTTTTTTATCCTAGGAGACTAACACTGAATCAAATCTAACCTCAACAAAAAAAGATGGACCATATTTTACAGGTTTGTGACTGCGGATGAGACGTAGTAGACCAGATCTTTTCAGATGCCACTACAGCAATATCAACCATGACAACGAATCGCTCTCTGAACAAAAATCACAGTTATACATTCACGCCATGCCAGAAACACGCTCTTGACCACAGGCCATCCAAATCCTCTGCTGCTTGTTCCGTCTTGCCGTCCAGCCATCCTTCTCTACAGTCTCCAGGGTGAGTGGAACTCGGAGGCGGGGAGAGGAGTGCAGTGCGTCGTTTCAAAGTTGCGCATGTACTTCCGTGCCTGGGAGAGCGAAAAAGACAGTGGGGATGGAGGAGGAATAGATATGAAGGGTGTGGGAGGGCAATGAACAAAAAGTGGTGTAGAACTTGATTATATTTAGGTTCAGTCTCTCTGGCTCAGTGCCTTACAAATCTCCCATCTCTTAAGGATTTACACAGGAGGCGGATAAAGCCCAATTCAGAAGGAATTACCGAGGGAGGAAAAGCATAGCATTAGCTGTAATTGATGGCACTGGTCTTGTTTGATGTTAAATGACTTCAATAAGCTGAGCGCGGTGAAATATATTACACCAGACAACCTAAGAGCACAGGTGAGCTGGTTACTATGGCGACCGGAATAGTGTTCCTCTGTGGTAATGATGTCTGTGAATAGCTGTGATGTGTTTTTTCTTTTTTGGAGTGGGAGAGAAGAGGTAAACTAAGCCTTGAACGGGAAAATGGGACTTACTGAGGAAAAGGAAATTAGACTTTGTACTCTGGCGCGGCGTGATAAAGACAACAGGTGGCTGCTCTTTAAACCAGACCGAAGGAACAACGGCACACACTGGGTTTGAGTGCACGGAAAACAAAAGACTCGTTCCTTACCAAGAAAAGAGCCAGCTGCCGTCTTCCCTCCAGAGTCATATCCTCACCTAGGAACAGAGACACAAAAGAGTGTGTTGTGTGAGAAGCCATGTAAAAGTACTGCAAGGTGAAACATGCATGTACGAGTGTGGTACTGCGTGCAGTGTATTTGCCTTGTAAATGTGAAAGGACCTGAGGGCTTACCAACACTCCATGGAAACAAAACATCTCTGTCTGCCTGATACGACTGCAGCACAGACACACACCAGTCATCGTCCACTTCATAGCCGCTGTACACCGACGCTGTGGAGAAAGAAGGCTGGCATTACACACAGCGAATAGAATACCAACGTAATGCTCAAGCGGAAAAATCCTTAATGTAGACAGTCATTTTTCCTCAGTTTAATATAATATGTGAATTCTAATTTACTAAATCATTTGCGATGGTTGAGCAGAGCTGAAGGCAATTGAAAGTGTCCAACACAATGCAATGGTGGTCACACATACCTTCTTCTAAGGGATTGGAGGATCCCAGCCATTGCCGGACAACTCTAACCCCTTCATCCGTCATTATCTTTGGATACCTAGGCAGGAAAAAAAAAGACAACATCACTTGTTTCACTCAATTAAGTCAGAAAACATTGATCGTATTCAGCATTGAGAATACCGACCTGAATTGCAGCAGTTTAAGCAGGAGATCGTTGCCTCTGTTAGACATGACGTCCTCTGGACCCCTGTAATATACCACGCACAACGTATTATATAGTGTCAGTGGTCTTGGAGTCGGCATGTGAATGCTTCCTCCTGCCTCTGCAGCAACTAGTAAGGCACTTAACCCTCAACACACTGACAATCACTGTGTTGTAGATTGTAGATGACTCAAGTTCTGAGTAGGTTTCTGGTGTGAAAGTGTTTCTAATTATCATGTTTGAGTATTATATAACTATAGTGCAAGATATACTGCTACAATGCCATTTGGCATGCTTCTACTGTAAAATATACACAGCAATAATAAATGCCCAACAATACAGTTTTAGATTTTTTTGCATTTTAACTATCAGTACTTGAAAACATTTTACTCATTAATTCATGACATACTAATGGGTGTACCAAAATCTTCCAACCAATGATAGTCTGTCTTTTGTTGTTAAAAGAACAAATGGCAGTTGTGCCCCAGTGGTTTCTTTTTTTTCATTATAGGAAATCTGATTTGTGCCAGACCGACATCAGCTGCAAAATCTTTTTCTAACTTTGGATCCCATTTTAATATAACTGGTGTTATGCACTCATTTAACGTCTTATTTCAACCAAAATATGTCCTGCCAACATTATGAAAAATCCGATGGAAAGCAAACCTCCGATACTATACACAGAGACATTTTGTTAAGACTCACGTTGTGGTGATGATCTCATCTCTGGTTCTCCTGATCAGCAGGACTGGTCCCTGATATCTGGAGGAGGAGGAATTGAGTGTAAATTGGCCACATCACAAAAAGGTTTGTTTTTCACACTCCAATATGTTACTTAATGTTCAATAATGCTGATTTGGACTCTTATGATTAGTATCACTATAAATAGACTGTCCCACTCACTTGAGAATCTGCTTGGCATTGTTGAGGTTCATGTACTGTCTCACTGTGTGCTGTACCAATGGCCCTAAGAGAGAACAAAGACATTTCAGTTGCTAAAACAAATCTCCATGCTGCAAACAAATAATAGATTAAGCCCTCGGACTCACTCCAGCTGTCGGGCATGACCTTGAGGGCCAGAGGCAGAAGGTCATCGAAGGAGGCGTCCAACACCACTGATTGGATCTCTGGGTACGACATCACTGCCCAGCTGGCTAAGAAGGGAAATCAAGAGGTAAGAGGAATACAATTAGTCGAGATAAGCAGAACCAGGAAGGAAGAACTAAATAACATGATTAAAATGTATAGAGAAGTGCCCATCAGCTATTGTTCTTTTTTTTTTATGTACCTGTGAATCCTCCTATGGACCACGCATATACCACAACGTCAGTGAGCTGGAAGCCCAGTTTATGCATTGCAAACTGGATCACTACATCCATGGCGTTGGCCTCATTTTGGGGGAATGGCACTCCCTGGCGGAAAGTAAAAAGCAATATCCATGCATTATTAAACACAACAGCAACACTCAACCCACCGACAAAACAACACCCTTCCAAAGACTAAACAGATTTACAATGTTTTATTTCACCCCAGTGATAATATTGACCAGAGGAGTGTACTTCATCCTCTTGTGAAATACTGTCAAATTGAAACCAGAATTGAAACATGCCGTTATTTTTTCCACTATGTTGTTTGTCTAACTATGTGAAGTTGTAAGCAAATGCTAGTTCAAGGATGTAAAACCAAATCTGAAAACACTGCTTACCGTACTGCCTGCAAAGCCAGGGTGATTCCAGCCAAGGACAGAGTAGCCACCTACAGTGCAAATCAAGACAAGATTTAGCGAAGTATAATTGAAATACAACAATTTCTCAAAAAGAGAAATTCTGTGCTTTTGCAGAATAAACTATCTTGACTCTGATAATAGAGTGGATTCCTCACCCTCCAGTGGCGTGTTCATGCAGCCCACCTCGTAGAAGCCTGCGTTCCCCTCACAGCAGATGACCTGTGGCAGAATTCATACATTTCAAGAGTCACTCGTTATGCGACTGATGTGACATGAGTTTCAGTGGAACAAGCTCAAGGCACAGAAACAACAACATTGCAGACACTAACCAGGGTCTGGCCAGTCTGTCCCCCATCCCTCCGTCGATCCACAAACATTGTGTCGATCTCATTGCCATCGCAGGCCACTAGCTTGTTCCTTTGGCCGTCAAACTGGGAAAGGTGAGGAGTTTAAATTTAAATGAGATTTTAAATGAATATAGACAGTTAGAGGTTGAGTGTGTGTTTTTTTTCTTTTACCTCTTCTATTAACCTAGCCTGGCCTTGCAAGAGCATGGGCCGCATGGCTTTCTGCAGTAAACCTACAGAGCCAGGGTACAGCATCCTCCTCCCAAATGAGTGGGCAATAAGAAAACTGGAGGAAGAAAGTAGACATGATGACACGGTCGCAACACTTTCCATTGTCGTGGAAAAAATAACTATAAAAGCAGACCGCATCAATGCCCTCACTGGGATACTAGTAACACATCTGCAGTGTCGTCCTGGAGTCATGCAGAGCCTTCATTTTGGGATTATGCTGTATACACTGCATTTACCTGATGATGTGGCATGGTAGAGTTCGCACAGTGTGGAGGACACTGTCTGCTGCTCCTCTTAGTCTGGGCTCTGGCTTGAGCAGAGAAACACCAGCCTTGGATAGTTTTCTGTTTAACACAGTGTCAAAGGCTTACAATGAAACAGATGAGCCAAAAGCATTTGACATTTGGTCTATGCATTCATCCAATGTATTTCAAAGTGCTATGAGTGCATGTATTCATAATGAACTGACCCTGGTGGTAATAGAATTGCAGCAAACACATTTCAAACACATGCTGTTTCAAATGGCAATAAACTAGAAAAGCAAAAACATACGGATTGCTGACTTCTGTCCAGCTGAAATCCGAAGGCCAGAACGAGAAGTCAAAGTCATAGCACTTCAGATTTTTCTACAATGAAAGCAGAAACAAAAGAATAAGCGGTCACTTGAGTTACGTTCTGATGTATCATAATGGACTTCTTTGGATTACAAAGACAGGGGGAATTATTATAAATCCTGATGAGTACTTCAGGTCGTCATTAAAGCACCTTATTTGTTGGCGTGTGATTCTTTTTGGTTTCTTCAAGAATGGAGAGAAACTGAAGATACTCCGGGTTTTTCCATCTCCCCCACCCTGGGTGAGAAAAGAAGGGAGGGAAGGGAGGCGTGAAGAAAGCAGAAACAGAGAGCGATACAGGCTGAGTATACATGGAACACAAATATTTTGTTGCAAAGCCTGAAGGAATGCACTTAGCATGCTTTGTATCTCAATGTTCATGAAATCTTATTTGCATGCGGCATGTACAACATATGATGCGATATCTATAAGATGAATGTACTGAATAAGTCATCGCCTTCCAGTAAATTGAAATATGTAGCCTTACCTCGAAGACAGGCCACTCCTAGAAGACACACCAGCACTGTTCCCAAATACTGACTCACTGGAACCAGCTTACTGCTGCAGATGTAACCTAAAAATACACAAAGCAGCAGTGACACAGACATCCACATAACCCCCACCTCTTTCCCTTCTAGACCTCAGCCTCATTAACAAGCACTGATATAAAGATTCACAGTCTGACAACCACCCTAGAACCATATGCATAAATCAATATCAGAAGCTCAATTATACACTACGGAGTAGCACACAACCTCGAGCAATTAATTTCTATTGCGGCACAGTCTTCCTGGTGATTCAGTTGATTAACTTTATATTAATCCCACTTGCAGAAGAACCGAGAACATCGGCCCAGTGGCAGTTTTTCTGCTTTAATAATAGGAGAAATGTCATCCAAAAAAAAAAAAAAAATACATATTTTGACATTTACAACTGCCAAACCTTATGACTGAGAATGACTTCTACTGAAACATTTCACGCTCACATTTTAATATATATATATATATATATATATATATATATATATATATATATATATATATATATATATATATATACATATACATATACATATATATATACATATACATACATAAATATATGTGTATACATATATATATATATACATATATATACACACACACACATAAATATATGTGTATATATATATATACATATATATACACACACATAAATATATGTGTGTATATATATATATATATATACACACACACATATACACACGCATATATATGTATATATATATATACACATATACATACATACATGTGTGTGTATGTATGCATGTATGTACTTACATATATATATATATATATTTATGTGTGTGTGTGTGTGTGTATATATATATATATATATATATATATATATATATATATATATATATATATATATATATATCAAACAATATCTTCCCAATCTCTACATGATATTTTTGTCAACCTTAATTATTTTGTGATGGATTCTTTTTATATATATATATATATATATATATATATATATATATATATATATATATATATATATAACATGAACTACACACACACACACACGCTGATATAATATGCTAAATGTATGCAAAACTAATCTACACATAAAGTACAGCTGATGTTAATGAAATGTATAACATCTATCAAAGAAAAATGTTCTAACTACACCTTTGTCAGAATCTTAACTATATAATTCTGTCGTGAGATAACATAACATCCCATGGTATTTTGCTGACATGTAATAAATCATAATACTGAATTATCACACAGTCCTAGTCAAAAGTGTCTTCTCTTGTACAACCACTTCTGTCCCTCTTTGTAACAGCTATTGTAATTATAATTCACATGTAATGTTACAATTACGCATTGGAAAAAAAAAACGTGAAAATGTCCATCACAGTTTTCAAATGTCTTTTTTTGTCCAACCAACAGGCCAAAACAAAACTATAAATTAAAGAAAAGTAGAAAATCCTTTCATTGGACAAACTTGTTTGATGTTATTTTTTAATAAAGAGACTCATCAACATTGTTGCTCAACTAATCTAAATACATTTCCAATCACTCCAGCTCGTCATAACTGCAGTTCATAGTGGAGAAGAAATAAGTCCGACCAAACATATTGGCTTCAACCTACCTTTCCTGTACAGATAGCAAAGGAGAAGAGGGGAGCTATAGTAGGACAGAGACCACAGTGCTGAAGCCTGGAGGAAGACAACACAAACTTCACTTGAAATAACTTCTTCATCTTTTTTTTCGCAGTATTATCCAATATACAACCCTACTGACCCAACCGAGGATGCTGTCAGTGTGCTTCTCCAGACTTCTGGGTTGGTAGCTCCATCCCTGCTGTGAGACAACATGTTCATACAATGAGCACCGTGTTAACGTCTGTCTGTCGGACAGCCGTTAGCTGGCAGCTAGTATGCATCCATTCGGATGTGGAGATGGAGATTCCGTCTTTACATGGGCTCTGCTAAAGTAAACATGTATGCCGACTCTTGTTATTCGTTTTCTGTTCAGCTTCTATACATGTTCTCCTCCCGTGTTGGTCAAAGTTTCCTCTCCCCTGCTCCCCACTTAGCGTTAGCTTAACCATCACAGAGGAAAACAGTGTGAAGCGTCATAGACGGGCGTCACTGTCCCGGTGAAGCAGAATGAATTCAACATGCAAAGACAAGCGTGTTGATGTGTGCCTGTCATTTCATTCATTTACAAACTGTCACCCCGGCTGCGTCGTTCAGTGACAGCAGGGTTTCAATAACAAACGCTAGACACTTCCGGGACGCAGACGGAGCTACAGCAATGCTAAGAGATAGAAATACTGCTCAGTTTGCGCAGTCGGCTGTTCTAAAACAAACGGTTAATATGACGTGTGCTCCTACCCTCCTCCCAGCCCTGCCCTCAGGTCGAGACTGGTCCGGTGAACGGTGAATTCGTTGCAGATGAGGCCCTAAAATACAGCGGAGCCACATCCAGCCGGCCATTCTTCCACTACGAGTGCTACGGAAGCCCGCACTGACCACAACCTCAAAGGCGAAAGCGCTTAGTAATTTGTTGGGGGAAAAAAATGTTGGAGACAAGCAACAATACAGAGATGTTTATTTATTAATGCCTATACTTAAATACAGATATCCATAGAAATACAAGACAACTGGTTCAATAACAAATGCTCAAATAAGAAAGAATATAACATGAACTTCCACACATTTGGGACACAATTGAAATCTTTCCCCATTTTTCTCCATGTGCAACTAGACATCAAAGCAAATCAGTAATGAAATACTGATAAAGAGCAATACTTTAAAGTACAAGAAAACAAATCCAAGGAATTGAGTTGCATTTCCCTGAAGCACTGAAGTTTTTCTTCAAATCCCAACTCTGACACTCAGTTGTTACTTTTGTTTATAAAAGCCTTCTGCTGCAACTGGGAACTGAGCGGATGTGACAGCTGGATGAGGATGAGATGTGGGTAGGTGATCAGCTCTGACACTGTTAGTATCTGAAAACAGAGCACAAAGACAATTTTGCGCAACAATCTCTCGTCCCCCAGTCTCTTTTATTCTTCCTTAAACACAAACACAGACAGCCCACGCAACAACAACACACAGGGGCAAAGGAGCTGCCTGTCAGAGCTTGGCGTGATATTATGCCACAGTGTCAGAGTAATGTTCAGGCCAGCGTGATTGGAGAGTGCGAGAGGAATGTGAGGGGCAGATGAGTGACCACACACACACACACACACACACACACACACACACACACACACACACACACACACACACACACACACACACACACACACACACACACACACACAGGTGATGCAAGGCTTTTTGCTTACTGCTCCAGTTCCTTATAGACATCATCCTCTCCTCTTGGCTTCAAATCCTGGCATGAAGAAGAAAAGGGGGAAGGGAGGCAGGGATTGTGTGAGTGAAGAGGAGGAGAAAGAGAGACAGACTCATGGTTCTGGGGCCAGATTTATGTCCCTCTGTGCCCTGTGTAATGAGATTGATTCGTTAATACTACTAATGTAAAAGTGACAGTTGATAGACAATGAGTTTATCTGAGAGAGAGCTGACAGATCGGAGGAGAGGACTGCAACTGTGAGGGAAGACATATCTGCTGACAGCTTAGGGAAGAAGCTATAGAGAGAGTGAGAGTCTGTATGCATTGGTAGATGTGTTTGCCACAACTCCTCACAAACACTCCTCACACCGCACCTTTGTGTGTGCGCGCAAGGGATGACACAATAACTCACCATGTAGACTGAGCCCTGGGGAGGAGCCTGTTGGGAAGGGAGGAGAGTGAAGAAAACAGGTTTAATGAACAACAAGTGACAAAGAGGGAGGGATAATGAAAATCAGAGGAAAAAACGAGACTGAGGAGGAAAGCAAAAAAATAATAATGCACAACAGAAACAAGACAGGAAAGAGGAGGGATGGGTGAGAGAAACCAAAAAAGAGAAAAGAGAAAGAGCGTTTAATACCAGAGGGAAGGAGTGGGAGAGGGTAAGATGAGGAGGGAAATTCATCATTTAGTTATTGAAAATGTCTGAATGCATCACCTGTCTGATATCCTCAATATTCTCGTAGATGTTCTCTGCTTCACCCGAGTGGACAGACAGAGACTGCTCAACACCTGAGTACACAGAGATAGTTACAAATATAGCACACACACACACACACACACACACACACACACACACACACACACACACACACACACACACACACACACACACTCACACACTCACACACACACACACACTCAAACACACACAAACACACGGGAGATTCATTACAACAACTCCAAAAGGATGTCATGGCCCACATCACTCAGTGGCTGCCGACAGGGGCCAAAGATGGACGGAACATAGAAAGCTGTCAAGAAAAAAAAAAAAAAAAACGCCGGAAGACTCACCGTGATCAGAAGTGTGTTTCTGTCTCCATAGCAACACACAGACAGCTGCAGCAACCAGGGGCACCAGGAGTAATAAAGCAGAGAGAGAAGGGAGCAGGGAGGGGGTGGTCACACTGACACCCTCGACTAAAAGAGAGGAGAGAAAAGTGAGAGCCATGAATGCTTCCAAGAACAGTATTATAAAACTTGTCGAGCTAAGAGTGTGCGTGGTTAAATGACAGCGAGATAAGTTGTTGCTGTTTGTTCTCCAGTTTGCTCTTTTGTTCTAAGTCAAGAGTGGGCAACCTTTTCCTTTACGTGATCACTTCAAGCTATGGATTTAAAGACATGTTGCGGTTGAGATTTCTCAAACATGCATTTCCATCATGCTGCTGTCAGTCAGTCACAGAAACTTGTAGAAGAAGCACCAGTATCAAAGAGACAAGATGCTGCCACTTCCATCAGAGTAGTTTGATTTGACATTATTCCCTATATCATTATCTCAACATGTATGTAGTCATTCATGTAGTATAGGTAAAGCCAGGAGAGGTTTGCCTGCATGTGCACACTCTCTTGACACTTGATTCTAGCAACAAACTGCCTCCAAGCATACTGACAAATAATGTAAACAGTCTTTCAGCTGAATAGAAGGCGTAGGCGTGATTATCCCAAACATTACATAAGTACCAGTCCAATTCTGTTGAAAGAGCTCACGCTTGCCATCTAACTTGTCAGATTTGTTCACATGATGAAGATGACATCAGTGTTGCAAAATTCAGCCACAGGGCGACATGAGAAGCAAGAGCGAGGCACTCGTTTCCCCAGACCGCTGTAATTTAGGGTATGTGTTGGTCTGCTCCCTGATCTGTAACACATCTCTGGATGACAAAAGAGAAGCCTAATGGACAGGGAAGTTACAGCAGAACACCCAAAACGTTTGAGAGAATCGTCATCCTTTTCTAAACCATTCATAAAGTGTTTGTCTGCAGTATTTGTGGTTATCTGATGGACAGAAACCTGGCAGAAGTAAAGTCCTCTCAGACATCTCATCCTATTTTGTTTGTTAAAGGATTGGCCCACAGGCTTCACCTTGGTCCCGGTGTCACAGCTTTTAGCCGGCATCAATCTTTATGTGCTGTGTGAGGTGTAATTGATTGGTGAGTGTGTGTAGAGGTTGCTAATGGAATACTCCAGTGAGCGCTGACCCCAAGACTGACCTGCTCTGTTCTCCATGCCAGCTTTAACGTATGAATTATGGTAATTGAGTGCAGTGAAGTGCGGCATTAACGCTCCCATTTTCTCACTAGCACATCTCTCCTTTCGCTCTTCCTGTCCGTCTCTACACTTTTCTTTTTCTAACTTCCTCAATCTCACCTTTTCTTTTCCTCTTTTGCCCTTCCTCGTCTATTTCATCTCAAATGAAGTAGCGCGACGAATTATATTTGTGCGATTGTAGAGGAGGGTGGCTGATAGAAGGCAGACCAAAGAACTGCTTGAATGCTTTGCAAATGATGGGCCACCTCAGGATAGCAAATGATTGCAGAACATGTCTGACATTTGAAGTATCTTATGTGCTTCAGAGCACAGTGATTGCTTCAATTTTGCATTTTCTGAACTATGCCACCAGTGAAACACATTTTTATTTTCTACAACCGTCACTAACCTTTTAGATGTGTCTTACGCACATAAGATATCCCCAAATTATATATATCTCAGTCAGTGTTGAGTATTTATTTTTTTCCCAGTAAACCTAAACGTTGTTTCAGTTTGTTGTGAGAGCCAACAATGTGCACAACTTTCTGGAGGCCTTCTTGCTAACCAAAACAACTATTTATAAACTTTTAACTGGCACTGCTTAGTGTCATACTATTCATTATTAACCAAGAACTACAGCTATCTGGCACTATTGCAGCCTTTCACTTTTCAACTGTGGATATGTAGGTCATCCAACAATACTCTGATTTGAACTCGTCACTTTTCTCAGGTGGAATTCTTCGTTACACCGGACAAATTCCACATTATATATATTTTTTCGATCCTGCCTTAAAAAAAAGAAATCAGGTAAAATCATGCTGTCTCTTTTCTCTCTCCTACGTCATCACCTTCTCTCTCTTTCCTCCATTACCATTACTCTTATAGCCGTACCATCAGCGTGCATCATGATGAGCTCTGGGCCCCTCAACCCAAAGTGATGCATTGGGGTAACGGGGAGTGAATTCATCTCTGCTAAGGGATCTATTCAACTGTCACATCCTCCTGTGCTCCCCCACAGCCACCAATACAATAAGTCTGAATAATTTAGTTTTTGTGGGGAGAGATGTCCTCAGGTCTTGTCTTCTTGTAGTCGCATATAAACTGGTGAGTGTGATGAGAAAAAAACAATATACTTTAAGTTTTATGGTGGGGGCTGAGCAGAGTATTAAAACAATGGTGGATTTTTATGAAAAATGGGTACGTAAAGTTATTCCTGCTGGATATTATCTGCAAATCACAATGTCACAGAAGTTTTGACCTGTGACCTTTTTAACCACATAAAGAAAGCGTAACATATGGTATCCGTCAGGAGCTTTTTTCTTCATAAACCGTGGGCTCTCTGGCAGATGGATTGACCTGAAGTTGGCTTGAATGCGCCGCAGAACGCTTCACGGAGCACATATCCGAGAATCTTCCACATTCATGGTTCATTAGCTCCACTGAGATGACAGGAAGTCTGCCAAGACTCCTGTGCTAGTAAAATAATATAGTGTTGATGAAGAAAATCTGAAAACAGACCATTCTTTGTTATACCATACCATCCCTCCCACGTTCATGGGGCAGTGTGACAGCTTGCGCTGCCCAGACAGTCTGCCCATTATCCAGCTGTAGGGTGCAGGTGTAGTCCCCGGCTGTGTCTGAGGTGATGGGTAGGGCCAAAATGGTGGTGATCCTGCCAGGGATTTTGCTCGACGAGTCCAGCCGACGACTCTCATTCTGGTATTTCCAACCGGCTCTGTGGACCTGGGACAGCTCTGAATACAGGCACTCCAATTCCAGGCACTCCAATTCCAGTTTTGAGGAGGAACGACAGGTTTTAACTGTGGCTTTAGCTGTGATGCAGAGAGGCGAGGGGGAGGGGAGAAGAGTGTAGGAGGATAAGGGGGTGAACGTTACAGAGGCATGGAAGAAATGAAAATAAATCGAAGAAAGGATGAGTAAGTAAAGGAGGGAAGAGGAGGGAGCGAGGCAGGATGAGAAAGTGAGTTAAAGGGTAGTGTGTGAATATAGAAAAGGCCATGGACAGAAAGAGAGTAATGGGGTAAAGGGAAAGTGATATGAAAAACAAAGAACAATTCAGAGAGGGGTAAAAATAATATATATTCATTAATGTGATTTGCTGCTAATGCATTGGTTGACTGTGACTGATGCTTAGTGTCTTGTCAAACTGAAATGAGGATCCATCTGGGTGTAATCAAGCTTCACAGACCCCCCCTCCCCCCCACACACACACATAAAAACACACACATTTCAACCTTGATTAGTGTGATCAGTGTGGGCCACATACAGCCTTGGTGGGAGGGCTGCAGGTATAATCATACATAATGATACTTATAATGAGGTGGGGTAAAAATATATGCATCACATGATTGGTCCGTGGGTGGATGTGTATGTGTATATGAGGGATGCAGATGTGTGAAGCAGTGTGACAATGACAGTGACGGATCGGCTGGTCACGTCTGGGCGGCTGTGATGGATGCCAGTGAGACTGTGATTAGTAAAGTCTTCCAAGGCTGCCATGACAGGCCTTTGGATGTGTGTGTGTGTGTGTGTGTGTGTGTGTGTGTGTGTGTGTGTGTGTGTGTGTGTGAGGTTTTGCATATGTGGGTGCAAATGTATCCTGCATGTTTTTGAAAAGGGTGAAAGAAACCTCCTTCAGTCGCTCTCATGAAAATCAACAGGTGTTCTGCTCAATTTTTTATCTTATTTAAATTTTTCGGGCAAATATAACTTTTCATGAGCAATATTGTAAATGTATTAATTTAATGATGTGACATTATATCCATGACTATGGGACATTTTCTTTGCACTCCTTCCACAGCACAATACACTGGTAGCTGGTGAGAATTCTGAATCTTTCTTAAGGACACATCAGCAGAGCTTCGGCTTCTAGAAACATTGCTCCTTTGACTATATCCATATTATCCTTGGCAATTATTTTCTTGTAAGCTGTTCAGATTTAAGGAGTTATTTGCCTCTCTTGTCTAAATGTGCATTAAGTATGGAGTTGGAATCAGAAGGCGATAAAGACTGGAAACAAGGGGAAACAGCTCGCCTGGTACGGCCCAATGTCTAATACTCACTAATCAAGTCTCATTTGTTTAATCCATACACAAACAACAATGTAAAAAGACATGTTGTGGCTAAGTGCAGTTATGTGTGATAGGAGGAGACGGTGACGTCCCAGAGTCTTGTCGTCACAGTGAGGTTGCCAGGCAACCAGCGGCGATGCAGGATACCAGGTTTCTGCAACTTTCAGAAACCGACAATTTTGTGATTAGCTTGCTGTGTTGAGCTGGGAGAGGTGCCAGGGCATGAACTTTGCTCTCCATGACTTTTTTTTGGCACAACTATATCTTTCTTTCACTTTTCATGTGAACAACAGAGTTCAACACTGTGAATGCCCCATAATCTACCCTCCTCCCCCCTCTATGACAACCATTTTGAACAACTGTAAACACTTTGGATTTCCAACATGGCCGAATAACATGTCGTAGGAACAAATCCACATAACCCGACACTTATACTAAACTAAGCAAATAGGCCCCTGGGTCCAGCTCCACCATGAGAGTGCTATCAGTCTGTCATGTCCTGCTCTGCTCAAGTTGCTCCCCGGGCGCTTCACAACACTGCCCCTAATGCTTAGGATGGGTTAAATGCAAAGGTTAAATTTCATGTTCACGCCATGTTCACTTCCTGCCTGCTATGATTGTCTGGCCTGCCCTAATTAGTTTCACCTGTCCCTTGTTAGTCCTACACTCAGACCTCCTGCTCACCTGTTCCTACTTCCCCATTAGTCTCTCGCTATTTATACCAGCCCTGTGCCATTTGTTAGCTCGTCTTTTGTAGCTGCACAGAGTTGTGCTTGTTTTACCTGCATGCTGTGATGCCTTTAGATAAACTACAGATAAACTACAGATAAATAACAAGATTGTTGGGGGGGGGGTAAATGCGGAGGCAGTGAGAAGTCACTGAGTATGAATAATGTGTGAGTAATGCGTTATGGCTGAATTGAACACCTATGGAATATTTCATCATATAAACACCAAATGGCGAAATATCTTTTGTAAGAATAAGGTTCAATACCCCAGCAGAGTTTAAAAAACTTGGGATCTCCTGATAGTAATTTGTCACCCATCAGTTTACTTGTCTCTTTTGTGACAGCTACTTTGCATAACAGCCTCCACAAATGACATTTTAAACAGGACAAATACACAAGGATATTAGAAAAGTGACACCACTTGTCTCATAAATCCATTCCCGCCCCTTGTTTTATCCCTCCTACACCACCCCCTCCATGTCTTTCTCCCCCTCCTGACCCCGATTTGTACCCGTCAGCACGCTGAGCATGGTCCTGCGGCTGAAGGTGATGCCATTGAGGAATACTTCACAGATGTAGAGGCCGCCATCTTTTAACTCGGGGATGAGTAGAAAGGAGAAGCTTCCGGCCTCTGCGTTGTAGGGAGGGCCTGCGAGCTGGAGTCTCTTGCTGTGATTAGTGAAAAAGGTGGAACCCCCCCAGCTGTCGTTTTGGTACACCAGTTTCATATCACGGTGCCTCCTGTCTGGAGGTCGCCAGAGCAGCCGGACGTAGTCCCCCTGGATACCAGGACAGGTCAGGGGAAACGGTGTCTGAGCCTGAGTGGCCGTGGAGATCTCTCTCTCTGCAGGAAAGGAGGAAAGTGGAAACACAAGAGAAACCATAGTGATGAAACAGATGAGACGGTGAGGAAGACGGAGTAGAGATGAATATGAAGACACAATAGCGCATGAAAACATATAGAAAGAGAATTGAGGATAAAAAGAAAATAAAGACAGAGAGAGTAAACAGAATAGTAAGAGAGTAGGGAAATGGAGATAAGGGAAAAATCCTACAACAATAGGGATTATATGCTGAGAGTTACTTCTTCAGTTGGTTTTGCATTCTGCTCTGCCTGCTTATCAAGCTGCTGACACAGGACTTTCAGACTGCTTGTGTTACAAAGTCACTCACCATATGTTATATTGGTGAATGAGGCCACATTGTAAGCTGTGGAGAGAAGAGAAGCGAGAAGGGATGGGCAAAAAGCATATAATGAATAATACATAAATGTAGCAACTATAATATTCACAGGAGGACTGGCTGAATTTTAGTCAAGATCTACAGTAGACTTTTGAAACTTGAAACTGGTCTAAAGTAAATATTTTGAAGAACTGTATAGCTACAGGATACTTAAATAAATAATGCTGCTGCTGGAGTTTCTAGCACTGGTGCCCACTCATACGTCAACAAAAGCAACAATAAAAGTATTCAATTCCTCAATGCTTTTGCTTTTCTCACTGTAAAATCGGTCTCACCATCAACAGTCACGTTCACATTGAACGGGAAAAGAGTGTTGCTGCTGTTACCCCATGGGTGCACCATACAAACATAGGCCCCGCCGTCCCTGTTCTGGACCTGTGGCAGTTTGGCCACTGTGTCTGTATTTGTTTTCTTGCTCTTCATGTAAATGCCGCCAGGTGCTACCCAGGTTATCTTGGTGACGGCATAGCCAGGATTAACACTGGCAGCCAGCCGCACGGTGCTTAGCTGAGGGATGGGTGCAGCGGGGACAACAGTAACTGAAGATCAGGGAGGACACAAGAAATCAGGAGGGGAATAATTAGTGGATTGTTATCAGTAATGAAAAAACACCGTAACAGCATTTTATTGCTGCATCTGTTCATGAAATTTGGTTGAAAAGTATCAATCTGCAGAGTAATTAAGCCGTAAGGAAAAGTACAATATTATTTTCTGAAATGTAGTAGAGTAGAAGTAAACAGCATAACATATGAATACTAGGAACCTCAAAATTGTACTACTGCTGCACTTCTTGAGTGCGGAAAATGTAAATTGAGTATTGCAAAGGTCATTTTTGGTATAGGTTCTCCTTAACTTGGCAATCAACCAAATAATGACTTATGTAACATTTCATAAAAGCGTATATGTCAAGAGGCCTAAGAGTTTAAAGACTGTAAAAGCAAAAATAATAATAAGTACATTTACATCAGTAAAATATAAAACAACATCAAAAGAATGTGAATAAATATGTTGATAGCAGAGAGATATTATTCTTCACTTGTTTGCTGTACAATCTAAAAAAGCATACATTCCCAGCAGGTGGTGTTGAAAATCTCACTTGTAACCTGATGATTTACCTGTTAAAATGGCTAAGAGGATAATCTTCTCCCTTAATTTCCTCTCTTGTTGCTTTATCAAGCATGAGTAGAGACCGCTGTCCTCCTTTCTGGGAACAAGGAACAAGGAGAAAACCCCGGTGTCTTGAAAGTTAGGGTCAGTCAATCGCATGGATGCCGTTGAAGCACCACCAGAGAACTTGTTACTTTCGCTGGCTGAGAGAACCAGTTTCCATTCATCCAGTGACTTCACCATCCAGTTAATGGCAACGGCACCCCCCACTGTTGTATCAGTGCAGACCAAAGTGGTAGGCATGCCCTCTCTCGCCACCATAACATCTTCCCAGTCTGAGGGAGTTAGGATAAAAAGTTAGTGAACGTGCAGAATGTGAGGGCCTTCTGAAAAGAGTTATTGACCCTTTTAATTATTCCTCCTGTCGAAACTGGCTGCAAAGACTCTTCAAGCCGTTTCAATATAAGTGAAGTGGGATACGCGTTTTGCTGAAGCTAATATGAGGCTTTAGCAGTCAGAGTGCAGGTCTAGTGAGTATCTTCCAAAGTTAGTGTTTTTAGGACCAAATGTCATCTTTTTTGTTTCCCTGCAGCTTTTCTTTGCATAGATGCAGCAGAAGGATCGAAAAACAAAAAGAGAGAACTTTGTACATAAAATGACTAACTTTGGAAAATTAACACTTGATCAAACTGACTAACTTTATCTGACGCATCTATATTCGCTTCAAATGCATTTAATGTAAACATTGTTGAACAGTACTGCGGATTTTGTCAGTGAAATCCTTTTAGTAACGATATCTCTTTGCAGCTAGTATGGGTATTGAAAAAGCAACATGAGCTGGGAAATGTAGACTCCCTTCCCAGATCAATAATTTCTAATCATATTTAATTATTACATACCTGTGATGCCAGAGTGAGACGAATATACCTCAAAGGTAGAAACAAGAATAATGGTGAGAAAACCAGACTCCATCACACAGTGAAAGATAAGGAAAAGAAACACTCTCACTGTACCGGCTGCCTCTTCAAAACTGTGACCTTTCTAAGTATGCTTCAAGAATTGTTCACTTTACTGCGCTGTTACATGGTGTCCCTGACTGACATGTTAACACATTGGCTGCGCATCTCTCAGCCCAACAGGATGTGGCCAACACTGGGACAATCAACAGGAAAAGACTGTCATTTTTGCCATCGCGTGTATGTGTTTGAGGCTGATAAACCACATGTACTATTAGAATGAACCCACACCACAATGTACACCACAATATAGGCCTACAATGTTTTACAACACTTCAGAGCTGAACGTCTGAGGAATTAGTTACAGAACTTCTGACCTCAACATCCAGTTTGACAAAATGAACGAGCTTGTACTGGTGTGTATCACAATGAGAGTGTGAAACAGAAAAAACGATAAGAATAGCAGAAAGCGAGGGATTGAGGGAGATGAAAAAGCGAGAAATAAAGAGTTTGGGTTAGTGTGGGTGCACAGCAACCTCTAGGCTACATGTCTTTACATCCCATAAATGTCTTTAATTAAGCTAAAGGTATTATCAGCTCCTCTGAGCACTATTACAGATTTTTCCATAATTACCATTGGATGAATGGGGGCGGTGAAGAGAGATAGTGAAAGAGAGGGAAATAGAGAGCGTGCAGATATGTATTGTGGGTGTCTAATGACAAGGAAAGAGAGATAAAATGGGAGTGCAGCTAGTGGGGAGACATGTGGAGAGAGAGAGAGAGAGAGAGAGAGAGAGAGAGAGAGAGAGAGAGAGAGAGAGAGGTGCTCAGACAGAATGAGAAAACCCAGGGAGAAGAGCAGTGTGTTGCAAGGGAACAGAGACTGTGTGACTTCAAAGAAGCCTGTGGCTGCTGACACAGAGCACTCTGATCCTGTGGCCCCTCCTCTATGGGTAAATAATCACCATAAGCCTTGGCTCCGTCTAATGAATCCACTGCCAATGAGCTAATATCTGTTAACTATGCGCTTCATTATCACTGCCACAGACCCCCGGAGAGCACAAGGATGGAGGGCAGGATGAATAGTACCAAGGAGTGAAGGACGAGTGGACAAAGGAAATCGAATGACACGGACAAAGGGAGGGCGAGAAAGAGAGGGGGAATGATGAGGAAGAAGAGGAAAGTGAAGTGCAAACGAAGGGAAGATGGCGAGAAAAAAAAAAAAGGTGATGCACTGTATAAGTAAAGTAGGTGGTAGCTGGAAAGGTGTGAAGGTCGATTTGGTATGGGTATAAAAAATGGATGAGTATGGGATGGAAAAGGAATGAAATCCTCCATTTGGTGGCTGTTTTCCATAAAGCTCCTTATTCTACCATGAATGCATATGATATAGTGGCAGCAACAGTCGTACGGGTTGTACCAGCACACTTTCTCTGACTGAGCTCGTGCTTAAACTTTCAGCAACAGGGCCAAAAGATGGCTGCAAAATTAAAATATGGCTATGCAAAGTACCGTTGGCATTTAAAACCCGCAGCTGTTTTCTTTGCAAGGCAGATGCTTTCACAGTTCTGTGGATTTACAGTGGGCAAGGAGTGCAAAAGAAAATCAAACCCCTCCTGTCTCTTTGAAGACATACATCTCCAAAAGATGAATATATCTCAACTGTTAATTTGTTTTTCTTTCCTGGTGTGCAGAACATTGATCATTATCAGCATCTTCGGAAATACAGGCTGAAAAATAAGAGGGTGACACTAGAGGGGAATCTGGAAATGAAACGGAACAGAAGGAACCAAGCAGCATGATTTAAACTGTGGGACTTATGGAGATGTAATTACATTGGCTGTAAAACACTTGGGTATAGGGATTAGACCTAAACCAGATAATGCCTTCGTTATGCTAGTATGCACCCTGCCTCAGAGGAAAATAGGGCAAAAATGAATTGGAAGTTATTCTGTTGAAGGAGGAAAAAATCTCATCAACAGTCTGTAAATAGATACACGAGAAGCTGTTTCCTCTTGATTTGATTTTGCTGACTGCCACTGGATTTGTATTTTGGCGTTCATTAATGGATGTTTATTGATTTTGGCATCTGCTGTGCTGGAGTTTGTGAGCTCATCTCAATTGTATTTGTGCAGAAACATACAGCAGAGGGCGTAAGAATCATCTGTTTCCTCGTCGGCCTACCTCACTACTACATCGAAACGGTCTGACTCTACTACATTGTGGAGTAACTTTACAAAGATGCTGAAAGATGCTTTTCTGTAGATACTATTTGCATTGATAGCTGATTAATTAATTAATTAATTGTATGCATTCAGAGCAATCGATCAAGATTACGTTGAGGCAATATTGAGTGCGAACGTAGGTGATATTTCTCAGATGTTGGGAGCTTGAAAAAAACATGGCCATATAGGAATATTCCTGGAGATAAATCACGTTTTTGGGATCATGTCCCTGCATGGCGGAACTCAACGCACAATCCGCTGCGGACTTTAGATGCTATCTAAGTAAGCAAGTTTTGTTTTCACAGGAAAACTGCTTTTGGCGATTTCAACAAGTTGTTCCCAGAGTCACCCTCCTGCCGTCGCTGGTCCTAATTGGTTTTCGGGCTGCAGAGATCTGTGACGCCTCTCCGCCTGATGACATCACCCAGTCAGTCACACACAGTCGGACAGTCGCGCGCTCGGAGGAACTAGTTGTTGCAGTCGAGAGAGCGCGACAGCACTTCATTACGTTCAGAGCACCAGCTGCGGGAAATATTCACCTGTGCGCTGGAAGACAGACATACACAAGGATTGTCATTAATTCCAGCAGACTCCGTCTTAAAGGCGCAGCGAGGGGCATTTGAAACAAGAATCTCTGTCGGACTCCTGGTCTGTCCTGAAGACAAACAAGTTTATTTTTTGCCTTTTTTTTCACAAAATCTGACCCGCATCTGAAGGTTTCGATTTTTTTTTTATTTTATACAATTCTTCCAAAGAAACTGCGTGCCTGGTTTCATTAAGGAGACCGTAATCGACCATGGCGAGACGTGACGCCCGAAATTGGCACGGCTGCTCCAAAATGATCGGACTGCTCTTGTTCGCGTCGATACTTATTGAACACGGTAAGAAATTAACACTTATACATATATAACAAAAAACAACTTAATATAGTGTCCAACTGGTTGTGAGCGGCGTACTGTCCTCCGTTTCTTCTCAGAGCTTTAACAATTCAAGAGGAGATACATTTACATTACATTTAAACCTGACTACCTGTCAGGGCGGTGACAGGAGCGGCACATTCGGCAGGTGATTTCCTCACTCGCTGTACTGGCGAGTTTTCCAGCATTTCAACACCTAAAATGTCTCAAGAATTTTGACTCAGTCACCTGACATGAGAGTTGAGAACAACTACCGCTTTCTTTTCCTCATTCTTCAGTCATGAACCCTGTGTATCGATCTTTGACCCGAGTTTCGGTCGGTGACTCACCGCCATGTTTGGTTTCCTAAGGTGTGGCTCTGTGGAGCAGCAAGGTGTTTTTCCCAGGTGCCCGCCGGCCTCTGTAATAGAGTTGCGTCCTTGCTTTAACTGAGTCACTGTTCCAGTCTGTCCTTGGTACTCTTTTCCTCTAAAACCACCCTTCTGCTCCTCTTCTCCCCACTGTCCGCACATAGTCTTCTATTATTTACACTTCAGTGGAGAAAGATGATGCTGGAAACGACTCTTAATGTACACGGAGAGTAACGGACTTGGAACTCAATCCTTTGCACTGATATCGTGCTTATCCTACGCTCTGTCTTTTTTTTTTTTAAACTCCCAGTGGAGTTTTTATTGTAAATTAGGTGGTGTTTACGTCTAACGAGGTTAAAGGCCACCGTGCGTCCCTGACAACCTGTTTTTAAAACCGGTAAATAATTCAAGTCTTTTCCACTCCACTCGAGCCTACACTGGGTGTAGCCTACAGGTACTATACTGCCACAGTGAGTGGTAGGCCCACACACACAAGAGAAAATATCTCTGGCATGCAGCAGTTCGCCATTAACATATGAATGCGTGTGGCATGAAACCGGTTCAACATTTTCCCCCCTTCTTTGCTGGGCCAGCTATTTGTTTTGTGCAGTAATTGGGGCAAGAATGTAGGACTAGATCTAACGCTCTGCCACAGTATACATTTGCAGTAGTGTACAGTAATGTAGTTGATTGTGGGTTTGCTTTAATCACGACTCATAAGCATAGTCACTCTTGGCTTATTCATGCAGTGGACTTTTTTTGTCCAATTTCATTTTACTGAACATGAAGTGCTCTTAGGGGAGGGAGAAACGTGGGGGGGAGCAAAACAAAAGGTTTTACATATTTATGAGCGAGTGGGGAAAAAATGCAAGGCATAACCAGTACAAGCTTTTAGATTACATTTAAGTCATCTTTTCAGAGTGAACCTCTGACCCCCTTTTGGGAAATAGTGAAGATATGCAACTTGAGCTGCAACTGTGAAGCCGGAACTTTTCCCTTGTCTACTTTGCATTTTGTGTTTCCCACTTCCTCTCAAGCTTTGACAGCAACCACTTCTATCCACCTTCCATTCTGCGTCTGAGAAGTTGATTTAATTCCCTGCAAAGTTTCCACTTTAATATGGCCTAGCTTTAATGCTAAAAAAAACCCTCCTTATTGAGGTTGATGGGTTTTTAATTAAGGGAAGCCTCTGTAGTTACACATATATGTACAGAACTTAATAGAAGCTGGCTGATGGGGGTCCAGTTTAAGCTCAGAAATTACACCATAATACCACCCCCACCCCCAGTCAAGGTTGTGAGGGACCACGGATGGGGGTCAAACGCTTGGCCCATTACCATGGAGATGTTTTTATTTGAAGAGGGGTGGGCTTATATGTTTGTGTGTGTGTTATGGGGGGGGGGCGGGGCTATGGCAGCATTGTCTTTATGGCCGAGTAAGCTGCGTGTGTGCAGGGGGTGGCTGGCTGGCTGGCTGGCTGGCTGCCTGAGAAACTGGTGGGCATGCAGGGTCAGGGCCGGGGGAGGAGGTGGCTGCTTCCTTCTCTGCTCACATAACAATGTTTGTCCTTGTATACCTGAAGTCCTCCAGCAAAGCTAATTCAGATGCAAAGCTACTCTAGATTGCTCTCCTTAGTTTGGAGGAAACAGGTGGCTTTTTGGCAGCTGGCTGCAGTACGCAGGGTTACAGCTGAGTTTCAGGATTGGCTGGACAACTCAACGGGCAGCGTCTGATTAAGACAGGCGACGCCCCACCCGCCACTTGAAAACTCCCTCTCTCCCGCCATTCTTCTTTCCCTCCCCCACCCCTGCCGTCGAGTACATACAAGGGCCTTGTTCTCGTCTCTTTTATTTACATCTATCTTTCATTATTTTCTGTCCTGTGCTTTTGTTTGAGGTATGGTAGTCATTGGTTTATTCAAATGCCCCCCCCTCACTAGTCTCCCAGCCTCTCTTCTGACTGAAGGCCATGCTGTTTATGACAAACGACATGCAGACAGACAGGAAAGTAAACATGTGAGTGCACCCTGGCCTGTCACCATGGCTGTAAGATTTCTTGTCAGCCAGAGCGATATCAACCCTTCTGAAAACTCTTTTTTTTCATACCAATAAATTACATCCCAACATGTTCACAACACCCTGCCCTCCCACAAACACATATGCAATCGGACACACTGAGGTGATGTTTCTTTTGGCAATTCTACTTGTGCAATAGCTCAAACTATTCACTCTAACTATTTCCCTGAACACGGAGAGATTCTTTGAACAGTGTAGTTCTGCCAAGCCAGAGATTATTCATCATTACAACAGAGAGAGATGGAGAGATAGAGAGAAAGCATTACATGTAATCTATTAGGTGGAATTTGATTGATGGATAATGAGTAAAACATTTTTCCATCCAAGTAAAAGAAGGAAAATTCCTTTTGTATGATTAGTTCCAGTGGAACGAGGGGCTTAGGGTTTGGTTTTTGTTTTAATGGCTGGCTCAGTTCGGTCCTATCATTATGTAAATGTCTTGTCCTCGCTCCTTTTGAATTGTTCCTGTAAATGTCGGAAGGATTTTGAAAAGGTCAGGTTTGTGTGTGTGTAAGAAAGTCTTGCCCTGGCGTTCGCTTGTACACACACACTTACTAACAGGCCTTCCTGTTGTTTAAATGACACCTCAATAACCTCCTCCTCCGCCTTAAGAGTGCGTTGATTCAGACATAAAAGTGTGCTTGGATTTTCATCTTAATAGAGAATGAGAGCAATACCAAACAAGTGTGGCAAATGCGGCCCCATTAATTTTAAGTAACTAAATTGTAGATAGGCTGAAGCCAATATTTGTCATTTCACCTAATGACTGAGAGAACTTCTCATTATTACCTGTTATTTTACCAGGTCCAAATTGATTTCAGCTTAGTGGCGATATTTAATGGCCTCTTACCAACATTAAACTACAGATGCATGGAAAGCTTTTAAATAGATGCAATGAAAACATTTTAGTAGCAGGCAATTCAAATTTTTCAAAACTTTTTTTAAGATGAAGCTATATAGATTTAAAATGTTGATCCTCAACATCTTGCAGGGATTTAGATAGAGATATTTTTTCTAAATTAGTTTCAGTGAAATTGCTTTGCTCTATAGGCTTTTTATTCCCAATGACCAGAAACACAAAGGATCCATCAGGTTTATTGTTGACTTGGAAAATATTATTAGACTGGATGGATGGATCAGAAGAGAGGGAGGTCGATGAGCACGAGTTACTGCATCTTGTTGCATTCTAGGATGTGGCATTGGACCACAAACACAACTGAGTACACGCACACATACAGCTGGTGATGAAAAAGGGAAGTAACTGGAGGCTCCACTGTAAGTCAGATGACATTCCAATAATAGGGAGGGTCTGTCACATCGCTGTGTGTGTGCGCGCTAGCATATTCTTTCAGGAAGTCTGTGTGTGTGTGTGTGTATATCAGCCTCATCTGCAACCCTGTTATCTTCCACAGACATCAGATCTGAGGACATGCTTTTTTTTTTTATCGCTCGCTGCTCATTTAACTGACTTTTGATGAGGATGCTTTTCCTCCGACTTGTAAGTAATGATAGTGGCTTTTCCTGGCATATCTTCATGTTAGAAGCCCCCCCCCCCTTTCCCCCTTCGCCTACATGCTGGATGAACAGCAGGCTATGTTGAGGTCACACTGAGAGCCCCCCACGGGGATGTTTGTGTTTGGCTCCCAGGGTTGCCAGACGGCTGGAGTCGCTCCAATCTGATCCAAAGGTAAATGAGCAGAAATCCTCGTCTTTCGAAGGGATGCCAAATGTCATTAATATGACTGGGGGAAGCTGAGGGGTTTCCAAAAAGCACAACTGTGCTGTAGTCGAGGATTTTGTTTGCAGAGGTGTTGGGTTAAACTTCTATATACATCGAAACTGTGTGCATTAGCTCACATGCTGACAGGAGTTCACTGCGAGAGACCATTCCATAATGTAGCCGACTCAAACCACCCACATGTTTATAGATAGTGGAGAGTTTTCAATACTATTTGCCGTGGTAGCATGCCAGCAGCTTATCTTGTATGAAAATGCCATAAGGAATGTGGCTTACTATTTTTCAGTCACACACACATTTCCACGCCATTAGTCAAGATACCTTCTGCCAATTCTGCATTTCCTTATGTCTAACAAACCCCAAATGGAATTTAAGGGGATGCAGGTCAAACCCATTTCAGCTCAGCCGATGTGGAGAATGAGCGGTAATTCCAATTGAAGATCCACTGAAAGGCAGCCAAACTGTTTAAAATAAAATCCCCTTAATTAACCAGACGTGGGAGATTGGCGTCTCTGTGACCTCGCTGTAGTAAAATCACAGAGGAGGAGGAGGAGGAGCCACGAAGGAGGAGCAGGGGGGGGGGGGGTGAGGATGTCGACATTTTCCACACCGCAGCATCTTGGCGAAGGGGATGAAGGAGGATTTCACAAAAATGGGGTGAGGGAGTGAACTAGGGAGGCCAAGAATTATCAGCTCATTTGTAATTCAGTTGCACCTCCCTCCCCTCTTCTTCTCCTCCTCTTTAAAGCACAAGACACATATTTAACAGCCAAAGAGCCCTCCATTGTGGACAGAAAAGGACTCCGTGTGCTAACCGTTCTCTTTTTATTACATTTACCTGACCCGTGCCCTCTCCCTGTCATCTTTCCTCCCTTTTCTTCTGTCTTTGTCACATTCTTTTATTTCAGAAATCCTCTCTATAGTGGACTCGGCAGATCTCTGCAACTAAGCACTGAGGCCCTTGACTGTGTGTGTGTGTGTGTGTGTGTGTGTGTGTGTGTGTGTGTGTGTGTATAATATATATATTATACATACATGCATGCACACGGCAGCTCATTAGCAGTCACCTTAATGTGTCTAAATGCAGTTAGCAAGGTGGAAGGTGGTTTGCGTTATTGATCCAGTATTGAATGGTGGGTGATGCAGTGCCCTTATGTGATATTGAAAACATTTAGGGCTCGCTCGGTCGGCATGACAGCTCCATGAAACATCTCTCTCTCCCCCCCTCCTCTGGTATTCCCTCTCTGTGTCCTCCCTGCCCCCAGTTTGTGAAATATTGAGCCAGTTTTGCATCACTTTAAAAAAAAAATTTTTTTAAACCATTTATTTTATTTCCAGACATTTAGCCTTTTGTTTCTTTTCATAATCATGTGTTACTAGCAACATTGCAGCTGTTTTGTTCCCCTTCTGCACACCTTTGCTCCTCGATTAATACACACAGAGATGTGCTGCATCTTCGTCACATCTGACTTTGACAAGGTCATGTCAAATTCTCACTTATCAGAGGCGGTGGACAGCCTGGCTACAGCAAGAAAATTGAATTTGGTGTGACAGGGTCTTGTCAGGGCTCTGGGAGCTGGATGTAGAGTCATGCTCCCCAAAAACCTTATGCACACCAACTGCTTTCAATTCTGTCCGCTTTTCCCGTGATCCCAGCAGTCTTATCTGAGGAACAGGGTAAAATTACACACTGTAATGAAAAGAAAATGTGGTATTCTTATAGATATAATCTCAGAAATGGGAGTTAAGAAAACGGAACAGACCGAGATAATGCGCAACAGGTTTATTTCTCATGAAAGCCAGTGGCGAGTGTTCTTGTGTTTCAGGAGAAAAGCTGTGTTGCGATCCTTCCACTCTATCTTGCCACTGATATCAGTGCTATCCCTTGCTTCACTTGTTGGTTTAAAAATGTGCCGCCATGCTGATAAACTAGCAGCACAGTCGTCATTGGTCCCCAGAGCCATGCAATGGCAGGAGCATTCAAATCCTCCCCTGAAGCAAACGGCACATTAAGGTCAAATGGAGGCAGCAGGTTTATTCAGTTATCAAGCCTGTGTTTTGTCAACAGGGTGTGCCAGGGTTTGTTTGGTGTGGCTCCTTCGGGACAGCAGGTTCTCCTTCGTTAAAGCCATTTGTCACATTCATGTGTTTAACTGATTGCCTGCTCTCTAGTCGGCCTCTTGCTCTCCTCTGTCACTCTCCCCCTGTCACATTTGTGCCTTTTACTTCCACTCCATCTTGATTCATTCTTCCTCTGCCCTCTGTCTTTCTCTGTTTACGTCTCCTAATGCTCCAAACTTCCTTCTCACTGTAATTTGGTCTGCATAATTGCTCCATCTGCTCAGTAAACTGCTGTCTCTTACTGTATCTCTTTCCCTCCTCTCGTCCTGTTCTTTGCTCTCATTCCCTTCGTTCTTAGTCATCAATCCCTCGTTTCTGCTTCTGTAATTGGAATGTCTGTTGCTTTCCTCTATCCTCTTACTCTCCCTTTCCCTTAATCTCTGTCCCTCTCTTCTCCTCTTCTGCAGCTCGCCTCCTGTCCCACCGTCCAATTCCCCATTTGTCTCCTCCACCTATGTCAGCTCCAGAGTTTCTCTTTAAGCTTATCCAAACTGCCTATGCTACTTTCTCTCTCCTCCTCTCATTTGCTTCCTCTGTCTCACATTCTACTTTCCTCTCATACCTCCCCAACAGCCCCCACCATCCTTACAGACATTTGTATTGCAGGCATCTGTACCTTCCTACCTCCCCTAACGAGGTCTTCTGTTTCTTTTTTCTTCCTCACATCAATCTCTCTCTCTCCCATACACTTTCCCCCCTCTCTTTCTTTCTCTTCTAATGGCCAAGAACTCCTCCCACTCAACCCTGCTGGGCATTTTTTGAAGGTTAAGTTGCTGTGACACTTTTACAGTGTTTCACCCCACCTCACCCCTCCTCCGATTGTCTCACCCTCCTCTCCCTCCCGTCTCCTTCGCCCAGGCTGCGGAACGACACTCGGCACCACCACCTCCTTACACGTGACCGCAGACGCAGAGCACACAGTACATAGCGGACACATGTACACAATTCTCTGGGCTGATTTGATGGTTGAATCACTTGATTACTGTACAGAGGACAGGAAAGGGGAAGTGACAGAACAAAGTCAAGTAAGTGGGTGAGCTAAGCATATGAGAGGTAAAACGGGGAATGGAAACAGATGCAGGATTTTAATTTAATTTCAGTAGAGTTAACCTGTCTTGCAGTGCCGGGATCAAGCTGACGATGTCCACTCCCCCGCTGCTCCATGCAGTCACACACTCATCTCCTCCGCAGGCGGTTACTAGGCCAGTAATATGGCTTGACTCATCTAACAAGAGTCTCGCACAGAAGTTTAAAGGGGCTTACATTTGAGGAGTTAATTCCCCTGTACAATGTAATGCAATCTAATACTACAACTAGCTTTGTGATTTAAGTCTCTTTTTTTTTGTTGGTATGCCCAGATATGTAGAATCTATCGGTGTTCATAACCGTATTAATGGAAATGTCAATACAGATTTGTGATTTAACTTTGTTTAAAAAATATACTTCAACCAATTTAAAAGTTGTTCCTCTATTGCAGCCTAACATATAATGTAGTTTAACCATTAGATTAAATAATGAAATGGTTTAATCCATTTGTTGTTCTACATAAAATTAATGGGAAACTATATGAGGTCTGTCCTTGACCAAAGAAATTCTTAGTCGAATAACACTTACGTGATTTTGGAGACAAAACGATTAGTTAATTGATTGAATCGACAGATATGTAAAACTGAGTTTTGAGGAAGAAGCAATTTGACGAAGTCACCAAGGGCACCATAAATTGGATCTTATTGATAATTAACATAAAAAAATTGATAGTGAAATATTTTGCTTATATTTGCACAAACGGGCAGCAACCTTGAATTTTAGTACAGGCAGTCAGCTGCTGCTGCCAGAGCGAATGATGCACTTTAGTGAAAACAGAGACACTATTGTTCTCAGTCCAAATTTAGAGACCCCCCTTCTAATCCAGGTAAGCAGAGCGAGACCATTGAAAAGGGTGTCTATTGTCCTCCCTCCCCCTTCCCTTTCCTCCCTCTGCACCACACCTGTATCAATGGACAGAGCTGCCTTTGAGTAGTGGCCCTAGAGGGAAAGTGGCTTTGTAACAAGAGATGATTGGGTAGTTTCTCTTGAAACGCAGGCTGATGGAGGGCCTTTTTCTGTTGTGTGGATTCTTCAAAAAGGTTTTCTTGGTGTGCAAGTCCTTGATATGCTCCTCAAAGGGCGTTTGTGTGCAGAAAGTCCAAATATTTGCCACTTCCTGTGTGCTTGTTTACGCTGTGCATGTATCATACACTTGCTCGTTATTTGGCTGTTTGCTGTTTTGGCTTTCTATCTTGGCCTCTTTAGGAAGAGCCGGGAGGGTGGGGATGAGAGGGGAAGAGACGGAGCGAGCAGGAGACACAGTATCTTCTCTGCTGACTAGTACTTGTCACTGAGGCCCGCTGGGCGGCTCCTCACTCCCTCAGCTTCGCTGGGAGCCATCTCCTGAACTTGCCACCTTTTTTTTTTTTAAAGCTTTTAAAGGAAACACTTCCACCGCTTACTTCTGTCCTTTCCCTCACTTTCCTCTTCTCGCAACAAGCTTGCGGCTGATTTGTGCACCAGTGATTCATGAATTTATCTCTGGCACGGCACAGTCATGCCGGGTGCACGCAGGAGTGTATGTGTGTATGGAGTGTGCGCAGGGTCTGAGCGACGGAAAAAGGCTGCATGCTGGGGGGTTTTGAGGGGGGAGGTTGGTGTAAAAAAGGGAGATGGAGAGGGGATGTGCTGTGATGCCAGCCCTGATTAGAGAAGTAGCACTCTGCGTTTAAACACACATTTAAATAGACACAGCCTCAGGAAGATCTTGGTTGGGAGCGGGGGGTGTGGTTCCTCTGCTTGTGTAAACTAACACAAGTGTTCTGGTTTTAAATAGAAGTCCCTGAGGCTCCACCTTCCAACTTTTCCTTGTTCATTTGTTTGTCTCGCTTTCCTCCCGATGTCTCACTCTGCATTTTGCTCTTTACTTTTAACACAGAATTGCTTTATCTGGCATGGATTATTGATGTCCTCCATAGACATGTCCCTCCGTGCTGCCCATCTCTACATTCCTTTACATGACTCCCCCTCTTGTGGCTGCTCATTTGGCTGTCATCCCTATGCCGGCCAGTTCCCTTCCTCTCTATCAATGTATCTCTCCTCCTCATTCCTTCCAGATGACTATATTTCTCCCTTCATCACCTCAGCCCATTGTGAGTTTACTTCCTTCCTCTCTCCCCCTCCTCCTCATTTTCCTGTTTACCCTCCGCCCCCCCACCCCCTTCCTCCCCTCCCCCCCCCCCCATGCGTCACTCTTCCTTTTTCCTTTCTGAACCTGACTCGGCCTGCTTTTCCCAGGTTTGAGTGCCCTACTTTGATTTCTCCTCCCTCCCCCCCTTGCTCTTTGCTCCTCCCTTCCTCTCACTGGTGTTTATTTACATAGAGAGGGATGGAGGTAGGGCTGTCGGGATGGATTGATAGATGGCGAGAGGCCACGGGTGAGGGTATCTGGGCGTTTGATGGAAGCCCTGTCAGTCAGGATACGTCTTAAAGAATTGGCTTGTTCGTTATTAGAAAAAGATGTGGAAGAGCTCACTCCTCTCTGGTGTACTTTTTATACCCATAGATCTCAAATGATTTCCATAATGTAGCCTTAAACGTGGTCCGAACAAACTAAAAGTAAACCCATTGTTGATACTGGCATTTTAGAACATAGACCCTCTCCATTGACAGACACTCTGCCGCGCCGCACGTCTGCCCTTTTTAAAAAGCTCTGTGGATGACATAATTATGCAGTGTCAACGTGTGACAAGCTGAGCTTAGCTGCATTAGAAGAATTAATATGCACAGCGTAGGAGGGAGCCTGTCCATGATCTTCTAATGCTTACAGCCACTCACTCCCCTCCGCTCATCTTGGGAAGCCATCACACTCTGGAGCAAGTTATCGCTGAAGCCATCAATGCTAATGTTCAACTGTCTTCTTTTTCATCCAGTGGAATGTTTTTAGTCGTGTGTAATCTCCATCTGTATTGCATTCATTTGTCAAGTATAATGAATGCACTTGAGTTTTTATTTGGTCATTTAATGCTGACACTCGGGTTAATTGGCCTTAAGGGAATTAGATGGCTATGATATCATAGTAATGTCAGCCTGATTACGTATTTAATGCATAATTCAATATTGGACTGGATTTCTAGAGAAGTCCCAAACTTGTAGATTGTATTGTGACACTTTGATTGAATTCCAGAAGAATACTATTTCTTTTTTTATACTTTCTTATTAACCAAATGTATTATATACCGATTTCAAATGTTATTTTAAAGACTGTTCCATCATCCTCAAACAGAAACATTAGATTTGAGAAAAACTTGGATATAAAACAATCAATCAAGTTCACGATGGTTAGATGAAACCTTACAATACAGTATTACTGTAGCAGTGAAGAAATTGGAGTGCAGCAGTGCAGCTGCCTGTGCCGTATATCATAACACAGAGTACAGGTCAGCTCAGTGAGTCTGTAGCATGAGATGTTACAGAACGTACAGCTTGAAATATTAAAGCAGTTCTCTGGCTCAGATAATGAACTGCCAGAAGAAGTGGGCTAAAGGGTAACGGTATATTTTTTTTAACCTGCACCCTATTTTCCCATGTTATGTGACTAATGGGATAGCTAAATCTGACATTTTAGATATATATTCTGACATAATGGAAAGGACCATCAAGAGAAATAAAACATTTTTACCTTTCACTCGATCTGGTCCATTTGTTATTGTGTCATGTGACTTGCTGCCAGAATTCAGTGGTAACGTTAGAGAGAGGAGTGCCAGAAAGCGTAGCTTATTATCTAAAAGATTTCAGAAAGCATAGCTTATTGTTATCTAAAAGATTTGCAGTGTCCTTGCTGAATATTTTGCTGATTTTAGCAATATGCAATGCAAGATTTCAGAACGAGGTTCGACTGAAACGGCAAACGGATCAAGCAAGAGGTAAAGACAAATATTTAATTTTTCTGTCAGGTCCATGCCCTGACATTCCATAACAATTTGAGCCTGCCGTATGCTAAACGATCACTTTTAGTGGACGTAAATTGTCAATGAGGAATTTCCTGATGTGATTTAAATTGTCGCCCGTTTTTGTTCAACACAAGACCAATTTCAGAAATTGTTGTCCCGATAATGGTGGACAGTGCTATTCAAGTGCTATTTGACTCTACTTCTGCATTTTTCATCTATGGTTATCTGAACTTGAGCCAATAAACTGAAAATATTTACAAAGACCGTGGCAAGACGCATGTCTTTCTCACTCTAGTTTTGGCAAAGACTCATTGGGGGAGGCAGGAAGAGCAGCCATGCGCTGAGCTGTGCAGCAGTATATACAGTATGTGTCGGGCACATCTACAGCTGAAGTGATGAGTGAGATTTCATGCAAAAATGCCAGACATCTTTTTTTCAGTCATGAGGATTTGCTGCTTTTGTGTCTTATGTGATCGTACACTGAATGTCTTGGGGTTTTGGACACAACCAGCAATTCGAAGACATCTCTTTGGGTTTAAGAAACTAGCAAATGTTCCACTATTCTGAAATGTTGTATATCGATAATCAGCAGATAAATTGATTAAACAAACTGTTAGAAGTACAATTGTTTTGATAATGGTAATATGAGAGTGGCTTTAGAATACCAGTAGTACACAATATAACAGTGGCATACAAGTGCTAAAAAGTAGATGTGATTTTTTGAGAAGGGCTTCTTGGAGCTCTTCCTGACAAATTGGGAGGCATGGCCCAGTCTAGCACCAAATCATTAGATCACCTGCCAGTTGACAAAGCCCACTTGTGCTGAGTCTGTGCTGGAAGAAGCGACAGGAGAAACAAGAGCTGCAGAGATCTTGTGAATGGTGTGCAGGGGGAGAGGCGAGTGTAGGCCATGCTGTTGGAGGTAAATGTATGTTGGCAGTAGCTAAAGGGAGGGAAAGAGTAAGAGCACAATGGCGAGAGGAGAGAGAGAAGCCTGTTACTGAACCATCAGCGCCGGTAATGAGACACAGGTGCAGCCCGTGGAACCACATCCCTTATCAGAGAGGAGGATGGGAAGGCAGGAAAGTAGTCAGAAATACTGTAGCGCTACAAGACGGGAGACTCGATGCAACATTTCACTTTGATGGAACATTATTACTCATAAGTATGCGCACCCCCGTAGGAGTTCTCGAACAATCACCCGAAAACAGTCAGCACCCCGGGGACGTGTCATTACTCTGGGCGCACAGGCTTTATCTAACTCTCCATTCGTTTGCATCTCTTTTGAGTGTCTAGTTAAAAAAAATCACAAGTGCAACACATTAAAAACAAGCATGACACGCAGCCACATCATATACATAATTATGGGTCTTTGTTTGTAGTTCATCATCTCTGATCATCTCATTTAGACTTGGTTTTCAAACGTATGCTAATGAATGAGGAAAAGCCAGCGCTTTGCAACACTGCAACTGATTTCAGCGCTTGATTGTTAATAAACTTATATTTGGGTTCGCCAGCTAAAAACAGAAAATGTTGGATTAGGAAGAAAAGCTGCTCGAAAATTGGTTAGCAGAAAGGGTGCAATGAGAAAAAGATTAAGGAGGACCGAGGGGAGAATGTAAGGTGGGAGAGAGGAGCAGAGAGGCAAAAGAGGAAAGAAGGGCACAAGCTGCTCAGGAAAAGGTGTTAAGACAGTGTCAGGGGTATTGAATCAGAATTGTGTGTGTGTGTGTGTGTGTGTGCGAGGATGTGAGCAGAGCACTCCCTGCCGCAGGCTCGGGTGGGGGTATACTCGCTGCTATACTTGGTTTTTTTTTTCATCAACTCCCGGATCAGTCAAATGCAGGGACCAGATGGAAGGTTTGGGAAGGGAGGAATCACCACAGCAAACGTGTGTGTGTGTGTGTGTGTGTGTGTGTGTGTGTGTGTGTGTGTGTGTGTGTGTTTGTGTGTGTGGGTGTTACAGAGCAGGTGCAGTCAGCAAGTGCAAGTGGGTGCATGGTTTGTTTGAATGGTAGACATCAGAGACTGCAAGAGAATGGCCTTTGTATTCAGCCAATACGAAGTGAGTAAATATTTTGGAAGGGCATGCTGCGTTGGTAGATTGTTCTTTTAAGCAGCGGGGGTGACAACAGAGGAGGGAGAGATGAGAGGGAAGGAGACGGCGAGCGAGAGGAAACTGTGAAGCAGCAGCTATGTTTATTCCACCATGCAGAGACGTGAACACAAACTGAGCTTTGTCCTGCGCCCAGGCTAACTTAACGTTAGAGCTAGCTGTGCGACCTCGCAGAGACGCTAGAATAAACTGCTTTGCTCTTTCCCCTTCATTTGCTGCCAAATGACATTGCTTACTCTACGACGGGGTTGCCCTCGCTGCCAGCGGCTGCTATCATGAATGAACATTGTGTACTTCTCAGAGTCCCTACCTCTCCTCGGGGTGCTTCTCCACAGGCCGAAGGTGTACACTACAGGAAACGAAGCTACGCATAAGATGGCATTCATGCTGAGGCAGCCTTGTTAGAGACATGTTTGATGTGTCTCATTTTCTACTGTGGGAACATGATATGAGTGAGAATAAACACGGCAACAACACGTACACGTCAAACACGCATGCCACAGTGTGACCTCCACGGCTGCCCCTGTTGTGTTGTATTAATATTTTGTTTGGCTATTGTGTTAGGGCAGAATGGCTCCATGAGGATGAGGGATAAGAGGGGTCATTCATCACACACACACATACACACACACACACACACACACACACACACACACACACACACACACACACACACACACACACACACACACACACACACTCACACTCTCTTCCCTCACAGTCCTTTCATCTTTACTCTCACAGGCTTCTCTTGTTCTGTCAGTCTCACTGAAGAGAAAGAAGGGGAGAGAGATGGAGGAAGGATGTCAGGGAAGGGGCGGAGAAAGGGGGAGAAAGAAAAGGAGAACAAGTGATTTGGGTTTCCTGTTCCCTGCTAAATCTACTGGCCCCACCCTACTCTGTCACCTCCATTTTGGGGGGTGGGGAGGGAAGGAGAAGGGAGATAGTGTGCAGAGTGTAACAGGTTGCTAAAGTTCTCTCTGCTTTTGTGCTCAGCCATTCCCTTCATCTTTTTTTTTTTCACCCTCCTCTTTAATTGTATGCTTCTCATCCCCTCATTGCCTCGCCTCACCCCCCACCCCCCTGCCCTTCCACTCTTCCTCTGTCCATCCCTCGCTCTCCCTGGGGCTTGCCTTAGTGGGTCGGTTCCAGTCTGTCTGTTCGCTGATGACTCCACTTGGAGCAGATGTGATGCTCAGCAGCTGTTGCTCTGCTCTCCAGTCTCACCCCTGTCCCCCGTCCCCCTTATCTCTCTCTCTCTCTCTCTCTGCCTCCCCTCTATTGTCTCTTATGTTCTTATTTATCGACATTGTCTTTTTGTTCCCTGCTACGCCGTTACTCAACTGTAAATTACAGAGCTTCATTTTATATTTTAATCCCTACATCTGTTTGTCTTCTCTGACCAGCCTCACCAATTCGTTTCACTCTCCAGCCTCTCCGATGCAGCTGTTAACGTTCAAAGCACATTAGGATTTTTGTCATAACAATAAGTCTGGAATCTGTGTGTTTGTCTGCCACATGAATGCCTACTGTCACACTGTAATCATGTGAAACAAATGCCGGCCATTGATGGCAGCACTGCAGAGGGCAGAGGGAGGATATTGTTCCAACATAAATCTTGCTAAATGAGAGAAATGCAGAATGATTACTGTTTGCGTTGTTGTTGTTCATTCACGCAATGACACAATGTGGTTCAAAGCCAGGCCCAAAGCTGAAATTAGAATATCTATGTTTAGCTTGATGTTAAGATTTATAGAGACAAAATGGGACTTGGACACTTGAAGAATGATGAGGTGTGAGTTTTATTTAGGCTTACACTCATCAGTGCGCTGTGCTTCTTCGTAGTTTTATTAGACTCTTTATTGGCGCTCTCTGTTCATTTCTTTCGGGCTCTCTGCCGCCGTCTCTGCCAGGATTGGCTGGCTGGTGAACTGAGCATCCTCTGACAGGTGCCCTCTTGTCTGAGATTAAAAGCGAAGAGGAGGAGGAGGAGGGGGTGGGTGGGTGGGGTGGGGTGGGTGGTTCATGTCACTTTGATGACTTCAGCCCGGAGGAATCTGTTTCTGGACAGGCGTGTGGCTGCGTCTGTGTGGCAGAGTGCGTGTGTGCATAAGCATGAGTGTGCGTATCACATCTGTAATTGGCTGCTGCAGCCGCTGCTGCCGTGCGCACAGCTCGGCCTCTGATCTTGTGAAAATCTGGGATCAGCGTGGCAGATCCGCCTGTTAATCAGCACCCGGAGCCCGAGAGCAGGAACGTCAACCTGTGCTTCGCTCTGGAGGCTGGAATATCACCGCACTTGGGATTTAATCGCACCAAAAATCCCTTAATGGAAAACGTTACATGCAGTCTAATTTGAGGATGTTGAGTTAAAGTGTGTGTGTGTGTGTGTGTGTGTGTGTGTGTGTGTGTGACGGCGATGTGTGTGTGACGGCGATGTGTGTGTGACGGCGATGTGTGTTTTTGTACACGTGACTGAAACGGCGATAAGCAATATCAAGCTCTGCTTTGCTCTTTGTGCTCTCTGATGATAAGATTACAACAAGGCCAGATCCATGGTGGCTCTCTTTTGGACTTTACCCTCTCCGGTCTCTCCTCTGCGTGACCGGTGAGTGCTCATGTTGGCATACGGCACAGCGTCATTGGGGAAATTCAGAAGGGGGATTCATCACTCATTCCTGGTTCCCCTTTGAGGACTGCGCTAATTAGCCGGCGTCTGTGATTAGTTGGCTTGTGTTTGATCTGCTTCACTCGTCTCCCCTCTCTGTCGAATAGGCTGCCTGCATGGCTGGGCCACCATTTGGCTGCAAGGGGCACCCAACACACAGAGACTAAAAAACAGACACACAAAGATGCACAAAGCGGCAGATTTTTCCGTGCCTTTCGGAGACACTGCAGGGGGCCTCAGAGACACAGTATCATACACCAGCAGACACACACATGCACGCACGAGCGAGCAGCAGTGCTCCAAACCAAAACCAAAAACACTTTGGTGGGAAGAGTACAGCTGTTAATATTCCACTAATGCATACCAGGAACTCTCATCACTTTCACTTTGAGAGTTTCGGTCCGTCAATGAAATTCCCCTAAAACAGACGTTGCACTGCTTGTAAAGCAACACAGGGCATGGGCGGCTAGCTTAGAAGTGGATTTACTTAACTTAACCCTGAGTGATTACAGCTGAAGATGTGCAAATTATGAATGTAATTAAATTTGTACAAATCCCCCTTTGCTCCCCTTTTTGCATTAGGTCTCAATAGCAAAGCACAGTAGGGGATATCCATGCTGCGTTTAATATGACACAAATAGGAGGAATTCTTTGGTGCGTGACAGAGCACTGTCTAATTACACAGAAGCTGTGATATTGAAGGGCCCGTCTGTCCTTGAAGCTGGCCACTGGAGCATGGCCGGGCCAGTTCTTGTCTGTTCATGCCCCCATCCATCTATCCCTCTCTTCCCAATCCTCTGTCACTCTGGCTTAAGGGTGAAGATGGTAAACAAAGGCGGCTCCAACCCAATGTAATGACGACCTGACGGGACGGCTCCAGCAACTTGTGTGTTTTCTCGTGTGCGTGCGTTTGTTGTTGTGCTCCTCTTTATGATCTCGGAAGGGGCTTCAATCGCAGTCGGATCAACTGTAGCATCATTGTGGCTGCCGAGCAATTACAAACCAGGGTTCATACTGTTATTGGGAGGAAATTCCATCCATTGCTGTTTGCCTCTCAGACAGGTAAAGGTGTTCAGGACAGTGGGCAGTTTATTCTTGATAGAAACATCTTGAGAAGTTACTGACTTTGATTCCTGTATCTTTAATATATATTTTTAAATTGTATTATTACTTTAAGAGGTGTATTCTATATATTTATTTTCACTACAGCAGATGTTTCTGTTGGATGGCTTTGGACTAGTTGACATATCTTAATGTACACTGACTTCACAAGTAATGATCTGGTGATTTCTTTAGTCACTACGGTATTGTCTCATTCTCAGGGTACAGAACAGAAGCATGGTTCTTTGTGGTCCATTGGCGCAGTGTTGTTATAAACTAGAGGGCTTTTATTTTCACTATTGATCAAACTAAATATCGTTAAAAAAACGTAATATAAAATGCACAACAATAATTTCACGTTAAAGAAGTAAAATTTTTGACAATCAATTAAGGTGGTATGTAAACACTGATTAAATGTTGCGAGCAAAGACTGCCTTCGTTTATCTCTTCTGTCTTTTTAATGGGCTACAATTCTTGTTTATTTATTGTAAAGCTTTTAACCTTCTGGGTTGTTTAACGTAAGTACGTTATTTAACTAGTCATGCACATGAGCATTTCAAGGATAATCTAATTAAATCATTGTAAGTAGTTTTCTTTTTCTTTTACCTTGCTGACCATGCAGCCAGCTACATATTTCATATTTTCATATATATAAAAAAAAAAGGCTTACTGAACAGAAAAGAGCAGAAATATCAGGTTATGCGCCGCTCCCTCTTTTGGTCTGTCTCCTTGAGCTGTCTGTCTGTTAGTTCTTCACTCATCCATCCATCCATCCGCCAGCATCAAAACAATGCACCATGCTCCCAAGGCAAGTTGTCATAGTGACTGCAGTTCCTTCAGAGACGACTGAAAGTTGATCCTAACGTTCAGATGGAGGGAGGGTCAAAACAGCCTCCTACGTCCCTGCTGTTACTGTTCCATTGTATCGTATAGAAACTGCAGTCCAAACCACCTCTCTCTTTTCCTCCCTCTCCCTGTGTCTTCTCCTCCCTCTCAGTATCACCTTTCCCCTCCACCTTTATAGGAGAACTGATGGGAGGTATGTGTTGAAGTGAAAAGTTTCATCTTACCAACCTCCTATTGAGACTTGAAGACAATAGGCCGTTCACCTCCGCCCTCGCAGCTCACTGCAGGCCTGCGGGAAGGAAACTCTGAAGCTGTTGTAACACACAAGGCGTGAATTCTTTCTGCTTTTAATTGCTTCAGTGATCTATTGTCCCCCACTCCTATCTTTTTGTTCTGTTTCCTCACATCCTACCTGCCTGATGTTTACTAATTGCTGCCATCTTTCCACCTCAGTGTTGCTGAGCTCTTTTTGTAAAAAAAAAGAGAAGAAAAACAGGTGTAATTTAAAAACTCATGTCCTAGTATTTTTTTAGATCAGCTATCCACATATCTGACATTTGAGCAATACATACGCTGCAGTGTTCTACTAGTATGAGTCATAATAAATCATAACATTTGATCTTATGTTTGCAATACTTTTGCAAGAGTATAAACACTCTACTTATTTTTTTTCCAAGTGGTGGGTGTCATTTTGGAACATAACTCTGCTCTCCTCTCAAATCTTTCCCTGCGGACCTCTTTTCCGTGCTCCTACACAGAGTTGCTATCAGTAATTCAATCCAGCTGGTTGTTGTGACGGACACATTCATCCGTTTATCATAATATTAGTACGCACCTCCTTGTTTGTTTGCTTGTGGTGCCTGACCTTCTGTCTTCCATATGGCCGTCATTGATTTGCTAACACGCTGTGTGATGCTCCTGACAGATTGACTGTGCTAATAGCCGTCTCGCTCATATCACTGTACTGTATTTTAATCCTTTTAATGTGCAGTGTAAATTGGATTGGTCTCTCACCCCCTCAGCTATGAATGAGCTGCGCATTGACAGCGTTGTTGACCATTGGGTTCGTTAGTATAGAGGGCTGAGTGACGGCCCTCGCACTGTGGGAAGAGAAGCTGGGAAATAAAGGCCCACCCCAAGGTGAAGTTAAGGTGAACGTTGGTGACGAACAACCTGGGAACACAGCTGTGTTTGGGCCCGTCAGCAGGGTTGTCATGGAATTCCTTTCACTTTAACAGGCGCCTCTGTTTTTAATTTGGGGAAAGGATCACACCCAGCCTGAAATATCCTCTCTGACACCTCGGTAGACTCTCACGGCAAAGTGTTGTTAGGGATGCGAAAATGGGACGCTCAATCGCATTATGTTAACAACTGACATACCGAGGGAAATGATGGATGAAAAGATAAAGACACGAGGCCCGCCTTGGACATTTGTAGAAGTATTTGGCACGTTTCTCCGGATGTGCACTTTTGACTGAGTTTGATCCTTTAATTCATGGCAATATCCAAAGTGAGATGCTGCCAGACTCTGGATGCACGAGCACACACGCAAAGTCATTCAGAGAGTGAGGTCTGAAGGACGTTTTGGCAAGCTTTCTGCCATACCTGATGGAGAGGTGCAAGGCATCAGCCTGCATGATTTGAAATGGATCAAGATGTTTCCCCCACACTGACCATAGACCAGTCTGAAAATTGTTTTCCCAAAGCCTCAGATTTATATTTTATGCTTTCGCACGGACTGCAGATCTGTCACTGCGGTCACCCGGCAGTAAAACCCCAAAATGACATGCAGGGCTAAAATAACATGCCCGGTACAATTACCATGACGAGTGATGGCACACAGGGCTAAAATGAAGAAGTCAGACACAAAAGGAACTAACTGAGTAAAAAAAAAGAAAGTAGTCAAGGAAGAGCAGAATGAGCCAGAGGGATGAAAAGGAGTTATACCAAAATGAAAAGACAGGACAGGGCTGTGGCATAGAGGAGGGGAGAAGTGAGCGATGCCGAGAGAGAGATGGCGAGTGCGGTGGAGGTAGAATGATGTGCAGGGCCCATGCAGACAAAGCAGAGCCAGGAGCCGCAGGGGAGCTGGGTGTCTGTCAGCCATCCAGCCAGTAAGTTATTCAGTCACTTATTCAGTGGGTTGGAGCAATAGCAGTAGCACGGCAGTATAGAAGCAGCAGTTATTTGTTTGGCTCAGGAGAGCTGTGTCCTTTCTGTCCTCAGTAAACTGCCTGTTACAAGCAAGACTTTACTGACTGTAAACGGGCCCAGCACCAGATAACAACCTGCATCCATAAGTCCGTGCTCACGTCGTACAGCCTTGTTTTTTTTCTTCTTTTTTCTGTTTGGTGCTTTTTACACACCTCTACTTTACATAGGTGCTGCATTCCTTCATGTCTAAATGTCATTCTTTATCACAGCCTTTTCTGTTTTAATAATCTTGCTTCTCTCTCTCTCTCTCTCTCTCTCTCTCTCTCCCTCTCTCCCTCTCTCCCTCCCTCCCTCTCCTGGGTCAGGTACAGTGTAGATGTTGGTGTTTATCAATAATGAAGAGATGAGAGGAGGAGGGGGGCACACTGCTCTCGTTCTTACGAGGGGATGAATTATTCACCTAGTGGAGAAGAGGGCCTCTCTCGTGTGTGTGTGCGCCTGTCTAAATGCGGTTATACTTTACCTCGCAGTTGTACGTGTGGAAATGTGTTTTGTTTCAGGACGACCACACGCATATATATATATACACACACACACACATCATTTTTTTGTTACTGTATGCATGGTTTTCCCTTAGCTCGGCAGATGCTAAATGATTAAGTGTGTTGTGTATGTTGTTGGTTGTAAGGTTCATCTGTTGCGAGCTGTGTTATGCTTCGGTAAAACAAAAAGAAAGCATGTAAAGTTTACGGATCACTCCCGTTTTCTCCAATTTCATTCAAACCAACAGGATTCTTGTCTCCGACCTGTTTGACCACCAGAGCATGCTAGTCCTGAAATATTCTGTTTGTGGTACATCCATAACTGAGAATGGAAGATAAAGGATGAATGAGCGAGTGAGAGGGGTCCACAGGGAGATGTATGCATGGACTGTTTATGTAATTGCATGTCAGGGCCCCTGCAGTAAATGGGAGATCCCAATGTGAATTCCTCTACTTTGTCAGTTTCCTCTTACTCTCAAACTCATGCTTACTGTATGGACGTATCGTCTCGCAGCAAGACAGAGGTCCTAGGCCAGCTTTGGAGGCATGAGGGTTTGGCATTTGAAGCTGACGTATTCACAGTTTCAAGAGTGCAAAACTGTTTTTGAAGGATTTCTAAACTTCCCTACTGGGTCTTTTTTCATTAAGATGATGCACTTAATTGAATTGGCAAATGCTTTTTTTTGAAAATGATATTCGCTTGAGTCCTAAGGCATGTTTGTAATAAACAGGCAGCTAAATAGGGATATACATCAGTATACAGATGCATGTGGGTATACGGACACACATTCACACCTCCCTTTGCAGATTTCTCCTCCAGCTGTTCATTTCTCCTTGGCACTTTGAAGCCTGTTCATATCTCTCCGTGTCCCTCCCTCCGAACCCCTATTTCTCCTTCGCTCCCCTTCTGTTACATTTCATGCATTTCTGCCTCCCTTCCTCATTTCTCCCTCTGATTTCCCTTCTTTTTACACTCTGTGCTCAGTCAGTTATCAAATATTTCATCATGTCACTGTGAACAAAGTGAAATGTAGCTCTTCCTTCTTCTTGCACCTTTTTTTTACTCCTCTGCTCCTGTTGCATCACTGAGCTCTGTTTTTTATTTTGTACCTGCTGTCTGCATGCAACCTTGCTGTAACACCAAACTCTTTTTACAAGTGTGTTTCTTTGTTGCATTTCCAAGCTGATTGAACATCTGTAGTGATGTTTTGAGTGCAGATCCCCCACGATAGCCTTGGTCTTTTAAAGTGTGCTCCTTTATCAAACCAAGGTGCTTCGACTCAATTTTCCCCACTAGTAAATCTTACAGCATGAATGGATTATAATAGGATGACATTGGAGAGGTCCATAATAAGCAGTGGCTACTTCTAAATGTAGCTTTCTCATGTGATATCGATTGGCCCCTTATAGAGATCCCAGTGGAAAGGTCAATGAGAAGCCGAGACACATCTCAAGTCTTCATTTCCTTGTTTTATTCTTGGCTTGTCAAACTGCCTTGCCTGTCAAAGCTAAGCTGCATTCCCACTCTACTCCCTGCATACCAAAGTATCTACATCTACGTGTGCGCGTTTGTGTGTGTGTGTGTGTGCGCGCATACACGTCGTGCGTGCACGTGCATTATAGGTTTGTGTGGCCGTATGTGCGGCACGTTTGCGCACGCGTGTGTCTGAAGGTCAGAGAAACCAGCGCTGCAACAGTGTCGGGTAGCAGTAGCAGCAGGTTCAGGTTGGTGCTGTTCCAGACTTCAGCTGATAACGGCTATTAGTACATACCAGCAGCAGTTTGGACCTGACACGCAGCCACAGCAGTGTCACAGTTTTGGTGTGGAGGACACAGCATCACACAGAATTGACGGCTATAAAGCCGCTACACAGGCAGGTTGTTTTAACTACAATGTCGGATAACATGCGTCACACCTTTTTTTGGCCGTTTCTGCTTTTTTGAAAGTTGCACAAAGGAGCTAAGAGTTCAAAAGATGAACGGTCTGCACACAAATTACAGGTGCATCAGTCATGACTCCTTTTTAATATTGCAGTATCTAGAGTGACAAAGGGACCAGTATTTTTGAAGATTTATTGAGGAAGAACAACAGTCTCAAGCTGTTTCTCTACTTACAGGTTAGTTAAACATTTTGACATGTACAGCTCTGTGGACCAGCACAATGGATTTTAAATGAAACGGTTATTATGAGAGTAAATGCCTGACTGCAGTTTTAATTGTGGAGTGTTAAGAACGCAGGAATTGTTGCCCTGTCATTATCCTGCTGCACTGTTCAGAAATCTTCAAAAGAGGTGAACAGAATGGAAGTAAATGCTTTTAAACGCCCTTAAAGCTGAAAGTCAGCACTTTAATCTCAGTGATTGCTTCCTTTCAATTCCATTTGCTGGAGTACAGAGCCAAATCAACAGAAACATGTGTCACTGTCCCAATACTTACAAGCTGCACTGTATAAAACAACAACCCCAGTAATAATCACGGGGCCAGTGTCTCGAAAAAACAAACAAAATTGCACATCGGGAGCCTCACAAAGCTGGTATTTGGCAGCGCTTTCATTTAGAAACGACTTGTATCCAAGGCTGGCGCACAAACACACACACTGAGAATAAAACCTGGAGCATTGTACAATGGAGGAACAGTTCTGATGGATCATTCTTTCACCGTTTTCCAACATGCAGGTGGGTTGAGTGGAAGTTCAAGGATGCCTTAACCTCAGTGTCTTCTGGTTCACGTTAAATGTAGTGGTGAATATGTAATGGCATGGACACATCATGAATTTATTATTATGAGGACATTTTTTTTGTATTGTGAAGTCGGACCAAAGTGGGGCTTGCGGTATCATCACATCACAAGTGTCACTCGGGTCCAAAACTCAGCATGTCAAAATAATTTGAGGAACAAAAGTGAGAGAGGGAAAGAGCGGGCAGAGACCGATTCTATCAAGACAACACCATACCGCCTGCATCAGAGCTATTGTTCTTCAGGAGTCGAGACGGCGAGCACAACAATAACAAGATAATAATGGAAATGGAGAAATTCACACAGACCTGTGAGAATAATGAATGTCCAAAATGCTTATTGAGACCGCAATGCACTGAAGGCAAAAGGAAACACACCCACATTTTCCTTGTCTCTCTGGTGCTCTTTCAGACACACAAACGCACAATGTGCTGGGGAGCAATCTTCAAGAACACGGAGAATGGGAATGCTTCATTCTAGCCCACCTGACATGCATTGCCACTAGCTTGATGAAATGGCAGAGTCAGTGAGCTCTGAAGGCCATTAGATATTTTAGGTGATGGCCTGCACTCCCTGTCCCCCTGACGCGGTGCTTTTCTCCACTATAGCGGGGATCAGGCAGAGGACATGAATGCCGTTAGGCGTTGGAGTTAGCCAGCCAGCCAGCCAGCCAGGCAGGCGGACACAGGGTGATAAGCGTATGTTCGTTTCATAAGCCACGGCTGGCTCAAATGGGCTGCAGAGAAAATTAGGATTTTGAGTATTTCTTTTTCCATTCACTCTCTCACTTCCTCTGGCTCATTCAGTCTGCGTCGCAGCTTTTTTCTTTCCCTATTCACAGCCAGTGTTTCTCACAAGGTCAGGTGTGGAGTCTATTCTGCTCCACACCTCCCGTCTCTTCTCCTCCTCTCCGCGCTGTTTCTCTCCACACTGTACAAGCCCCCCACTTTTCTCTCTTTGTCACCTACTTCCTCTCTCACTTTTATATCTCTCTTCTAAATGTCTGTCTTTTGTCTCTCAGCTGTCTCCTATTAACCTTGTTTATAGCCCACATCGTCTCCCCTTCAAGATCCTCCTCTTCTCTCAGGACTTTCTCTTCGCGCTCCCTCTTTCATTTTCTATTCCTGGCACTGTGTTCTCTTCAAACACTTTCATCCCCACTTTCCTTACACCTCACCCCCCGCGCCTCCCATTCCACTCTCATCCTCCATCACTTTGGCATTCCCAGGCTGTCCCTGGTCTCCTCCTTTCATCCTTTTTTTCCTCCTCGCACACTTCCTCTCCTCTTCCTCTCCTTCTTCCTTCCTGATTAATTTCCTCTTCACAGACAAATGGTGGGAAATATGGAAATGTCAATGTGACCGGGGAGGGGATCAGAGAGGACTGTGTTAATATGTCAAGAGTGTTGCAGCATAATGTGCGTCTGTGTGCATGCACATCATGTGGGTGTTAAAGACATAATGATAGGTGACAGTACTTTGGATGGCCACATCTGACTACTTGAGGATGCTGAAGAGGGCAGTTTGCGTGCGCATGCATTTGTTTGTTCATGTGTGTTTGGTGGCGTTCTGTGTATGTCACCTGCAGGCAGCCGAGCTACTGTAAAGTAGAGCAGCGGTGACACGAGGCTTCTGTTACCACTCTCCTCCCCTCCAACCCTCTCTTTCTTTCTCTCCGTCTCCCTCCTCTGTCGCTCCTCCTCTCGTCTTACCCTTGAACCGTCTTTTATTCTCTAATTCCCTTAGTTCCTGTCTCCCGCCGCATCCCCTCTCTCTCTCTCTCTCTCTCTCTTCCCCCCCCCCCCCCCCCTCCTTTTTAATATGACCAATGCTCTCTAAATATTTATACTGACGAATACTATTTCAAACATCTGCAAAAGCCTTTTATGTTGGTAGAGACGCACACGCGTGCACATGCTGACTTTTTCTTCTGTGTCTGCTGTTCTAATGACGCAGAGTCTCTGAGACTTCAGGGCTGGGATTTGGGGACTATCATGGAGGATGAAGACGTGCAAGTCTTTGTATGTCTTGTGTGTAATATTCATTTCCCTGGGGCTGTATAGGGTCTCATAAGGCCAGCCTGTCTCTCATCTGAGCTCTGGCAGGAGCCGACCTGTGTTGGCTTCCCTCTTATTGCCTCAGAATGATGGACAACAGGCCCAGCTCGGCTCTGCCCCCACATTGTGTGGACACAACAGCTGTGCATGCGGTTGTGTGTGAATTTGCACATGTGCAGACAAGTGAGACCTCAGGCAGAGGAACTAATATCCAGTCCCTATTGCGTAATGACCTCTGACATTGTTACATACAATGAAGCGAGACTAGTAATCAAGGGGTTTAATCACCCTTCATCCCCTTTTTCTTTTGCTCTGCTACATCGTGTGGTAACCAATCTGTAGTTAGTCAGACTAGTTCAGGTAGATAGGCCGAGGGTTGAAGCTTAGTCTTCTGTAAATGCTCAACATTTTTTAAAGATCACGCCAGGAGATCGACAATAAAGCTGTCATGAGACGTGTGTGTGTGTGTGTGTGTGTGTGTGTGTGTGTGTGTGTGCACACATACTTGTGTGTGTATACTTGCACAGCTATGCTTGTGTATGTGTCCAAGAGGGGGAGAAAAGAGCAAGCTGTTCCTCTCTCCAACCCAATGGCTCTGTGCTGCTCCCACGGGCTGCTTAGTGGTTGTCCAGAGGTTCCTCTGTGGGCTACAAGGGGGTTGTTTTGTGGTTGTAAATTGGGCTGGTCCTGGGAGAGCTGGTGTTATTCTAGGAAAGGCTTGTTTTCCTCCGCTTTCCCTCTCAGTCTTTTGCTCCTTTTCTTTTCTGCTGTATTGATAACTCAGATCTCCCTTGAGTAGAGAAGGTGTGGTGTTTATTGCTCGTCAAAAGAGAAAGACAGCACTGGCCTTTCTTCTTATCTCCTAGCCTATGGATTTAATGTGTGTGGGAGTTTCTGTTTGTGTGCTCCATCAGCCCTGCAGATCATATTAGTCTCACAACTGCTTTGGCTCAGCACAAACTGGTGGAACTAGTTCCGCAAGTAATTGTTTGTCTTGAGGGGAAATAATTTCCTTGGTGCTGTTGTAGCTTGCTGTAGACTCATTGTAAGCACACTAGCCTTCGCTCAAACACACAGACCCTGGCTGCAGACATTTGAAGTTGTGTATCCGCAGGTAATCCACTCTCACTTAAAACAGGTGCCATCTTGCCGACATACACTAATGCGCGCTTACTCCTACAAGTAATTACATTTTCACAGAGACCTGGATTACACACACATAAACACAGTTTCACACACATGTAAATGTGGACAGATTGTCGTTTTAAAGCTCCTTCTCTCTTTCTGTTTCTCACACTCCCACTGACACGACGCACTAAGAAAAGCATATTTATTTTGATTCTTTGCTGTAACATAGGAATGTGTCGGCACAGCAAATGGCAGGCTACAGAAAAGCATAAACCATCCGGATGATTTATGACCTATGTGCAAAAGAGAACTGGATTTCCTCTTTTTTTTTCTTTTTTTTTTTTAAAACCACATATCCCCTTTTTTCAGCCGCACGCACAGCCATGGAGAGATACCAGACTCTTGGCCTACTTGCCTGGGTTCACTAATGCTGTCCTCTGTTGTACCAGACACTGCCACACTGTCCTCATTTATCAGCAGGCTTTGTAGCAACACGATTCCTCTGCTCCCTTTCCTTGTCTCCTCTGCCAATTTGGGGATAAAGGAAAGACTGACATTAATGTTTCTCCCTTTCTTTCTCTATTTCTCCTAGGAGTGTCCGGTCAGCGGGTTAAGGTGGAGCCAGAAGTGTTGTCGTATCCTGGCCAAACTGTCAACCTGCGCTGCGCCTTCACTGATGCCGCTGGGATTCAGCTCACAATGGTCAGATACAGTCTTGATAGAATTTATTTTTCTTTTTTTTCAGTCACGATTAGATTACTTCTTTACACAACTGCACTCATATCGCCTCTAAACTTGGTTTGTGGGATGAAATTCTAATAAAAGTGTCTGTTTCATCCCGAAATTGCAGCTCATTGTGCTGACTTGACACAGTACAATTTGTTGAAATTGCTTGGGAATACAATTTGTTTTCACAATTGACGCAAACCCATTGACCATTAAGCGAATACACGATGTAATATTCGACTAAACCTGTGCCTATTTTGCTATAGAATAAAGTATTTGTCAATTATGTATCAACCTGATTCTGCAGGTGTGTGTAAAACGTAGTCCCACAGATGGATAAGAGCAATTAATTGCAATCACAATAAACATAAAAGGATAATACATGTCCATGTGCCTTGTTTACTTATCACATTAAACCTTAATCTAGCAAATCGTAGCCCACAGAAATGATCCCAAGGCTGGTAATAGTTTTATTTATTCATTTTTTATCAGATTTTATGACTCCGAACAAACCATACTAACTTTCATTTTGCTTCAGGGGATTGAATATGGTAATAGAAAGACTTCTTAGTCGCATCTCAATGAAGTGGGAAGTACACAACTCTGTTTGGTTCCGCTAAGAGCAGCTGAGAGAGAGCAAGTGCTGCTCCTGAAAGAGTTGCATCCATATTCATACCTACTCCAATTCCTTGATTGTGATGCCGCTGTGATGCCCTGTGGAGTTTACAGAAAAATGGATGCTTTCTTAAAATGCTCTGCAGTGTTGTCTATCAATGCCATGATAAATGAGGCCTGCTGTTGAGTCACTGTTCGCATCCTAACCACTGACCCCGTGCCCCCTCCACCACAGGTCACTTGGATCTACGAGCCAAAGGACGGAGAAAGGATCAACATTGCTGTGTTTCACCCCAGCTATGAGGCCAGCTACCCCGACTCGCCCGTGAAGGGCAGAGTCAGCTTCACGCCCAGTCCTCCAAACCTCGCCAATCCCTCCATCGAGATAAGCGATGTTAGGATGACCGATGAGGGGAAGTACATCTGCGAGTATGCCACCTACCCCAGAGGCAACGATCAAGGCATCACGCAGCTGGTCATGCTGGGTAGGTCACAAACATAATTCATAGATTGAAAAAAAAAAAAAAAGGTACCACAATTGTCTCTTTGTCAAGTACAAAGAAATCAAACCCAACACCACCCAGTGTTCTGAAAGATCTTTAGTTTGTCAAAGACTTTTTGCCAGACTTTCATATCATGAATAGATTGATTAGTCAAAGTAATTTAAAACAAGAGAACTGTTCGACTGCTTTTCCCGAAGAAAAATCTAGTGTCTCATGGTGCTTGTCTCTTTAGTAGAGTTAGACTTCCTGAATCAAGGTACATTGAAGCTGTTACGGTGTGCTAGTTATTTTATATGTAATGTGTAATATGCAAAGTAGTCTCCGCCTCCCTCTCTCTAGCTATCTCCCTCCCCCAAAGGTAGCATGCAGGTTAAAAGCATGTCCAGCGCGGCTTAATTGCTATTATAAGTGGTATTGTCAGATCAATTGTGTTCTTGTTAATGCAATAGAACCATTGGTCTAACCTTGGCCACTAGTGCCTCCGCTACGCTCTCTTCACTCTCCAACGCATCATGCCTCCCTGCCTCCCCTAAGGCACTGTATTGATCTGGCTGCTTGTCATGCCTGCTGTCAGCTCCTGTCCTGCCTCCTCTCCTCTGATCCCACACTCGTATCATGGAGGGAAATTGAGGAGGGATGAGGAAGGAGGTAAAGTAGACAGGATGGGGGATGACAGAGATCATGGAGTGATTTCGAATTTGTGTATGGAAATGCACTGGACCGGTCATGGAAATAATTTGTCAACAGTGATGGGGATAGAAAGGGGAATAGATTAAAGAAATGTAGGGAGAGATGGAAAGACGATTTAGGGTTTGGATGTGTTTGGACTGGTTCTTGTACGTGTTTATCAATATGGGCTCTGGACAGAAAATAAACAGGAGAGAGGGTCAGTGGGGGGACAGAAGTGGTTTGAGTTTTTGGATTTGCTTTTTCCAGGCTGGCGACTCAAATTGTTTATCAATAATGGTGCACATTATCTTTCCCTCAGCTGTCTTATTTCTATTATCTATTTCTACATCCTTTAATCTTCTCTGCCACTCTGTCTCTCTCTCTTCACCCTTCGCCCTTGCATCAATCCATCCGTCCATCAGCTAAGCCTCAGAACTCGGCCTCCATCGTCACAGTGCTAGCAGGCGATAAGCCGGTCGTTGTGGCACGCTGTGAGTCTGCTGATGGCCGCCCCGCTGCCGAGATCTCCTGGGTGACCACAGCCAACGGCAATGCGACAACGGTGTCCAAGCTGGGGGCCGATAACACCGTGACCGTCAGCAGCGAGTACCGCATGCTTCCCACAGCAGCAGACAACGGGAAAGACCTCAGCTGCGTGGTGGCGCACAGGACCCAGGTCAAACCAGAGAGCTTCCCGTTGAAGCTAGCAGTTCAATGTAAGACGCCACACGCACACATATTTTCATAGCCTTATTGTAACATGTGTTCTTACCTGTAGCAGCTCAAAACAAACTAATAACAATAATATTGAGTTAATTGAATTAGGTTCAGCCTATTGGTTCGGCCCAATTTCTCATGTGGCCCCTTGGGAACATTAATTGCCCACCCCTGGTCTATTCCATGAATTACTTTGCTGTTCACACATTAACATGACACTTGGCGTGACTAATTGAGTTTATTGCTGTTTTGTTTTTTCTCATCCCTTCTGCCATTCACCTGACCTTCCCTCAGACATCCCTAAGGTGACAATAGTTGGTTATGACAATAATTGGTATGTGGGTCGTACAAATGTGGCGCTCACCTGCCAGGCTAAGGGAAACCCTGCTCCATTGACCACTCAGTGGAAGACGTGAGTATCCGCACAGCCATCATCATCTTTTGTTATGTCTTGCTCCTTCTCTGTTTCCCATTGTTTCTTCCTTTCTCTTATCTCTCTTCCTCTCAATCCTCCGTACCCTTCATTCCCAGGTCCAGAGCTGTAATCAGCGCTTTTTATTATTGCCACTACAGCCCTCTGCTCTGATTATAGAGATAGCCGTATCATTTATCATAATGGACTCTGCGACTCGAGAATTAACCCTAGCATAATGAAAAGCACAATATGACTCCCTCTTTCCCCTCTTTTTAAATTTTTTATTTTGTCTTATCAGCTATTAACGTAACCGACGAAATTAGAAAAAAAGCAACACAAACGGAAAGTCTGTTACTTTAAAATGGGAGAGATAAGTTTTTGGGCCCAGATCCAACAGTTTTGATGTCCCCATCGTATTTTTCTTCACTGTGTGATAATGGATTGCCTTTAGAGGAAGGATTGGTTTTGCACTGCCGATCAAGATTAGTGGAATTTGATGACATAGCACAATACAGCACATTTCTCTAAATGCACTTATTTAGTCTCAATGCTCTCATTGTGCCTAAAGTTGAACAAACCTATTCTATTCACTTTCCTTTTTCTGGCCTTCTCCTTTTTCCTCATGCCTGTATGCTCATGTCTCTGCAGGATGTCAGGAGAGAAGCCAGACACAGTGCAGATCACAGACAACGTGCTGAAGGTCCTGAAGGTGGACGATGCTGTCAACACCACTTTTGTCTGCGAGGTCAGGAACCGCATCGGGACCGGCAAGGACCAGGTCACGGTCATTGTTAGAGGTGAGTTTGAGGACACAAACAGGCGCACACACCCCAACACGTGAACATGCAAGTATATAAATACATAGCTTGTGCATAAACAATCCTCAAGATGTAGGTCAGATAACATTTAGAAATGCAAACCTTAAACCTGCTTTGAGTACAACAATGTGTGCTTGACACGAGTAATACAAGTGTTCTTTTTGTGCACTTCTGTTTTGATTTGATGACTGACCATTAAAATCACTCCCGAGATCACGAATCCACCCATTTGTGTAATTTGCCCCAAATGTATAAGTCGCAAATGTCCTGCCACACAGATGAATTATACACAGTCAGTGTTTCAGTAAAGCAGTTTACATTTCAGGAGTGAAATGAAAAACACATTTGTGGCTCACATGGATCTCGTTTATCATCTTAAACTTACCCTGGCTTGAATATGAAAACATTTATATCATCTCAACTGGAACCAAGTGCACTTTCATCACACATGCTACACATTTCCTGATGTGCGATGCTCGAATGTTTTCCTCAGGGATACACACCTTATTCTGCCTCACATGTCACATGAACACACACACATTCTGTGCTGAGGATTGTCTTGGGTGTGTAGTGTAGGGATAGAGGGTCCAGCTGCTCTGTGTGTGTGTGTTTTTAGAATATGTATTTGCGTGCTTTTTAGTTCTCCCTTTAAACTTTTAATACCTCTTCCTCTGTGTCCTATTAAGAATGCATGTCACATTTCTGTCTCTTTGCATGCGCTCAATAAAACGGAATTATCAAAGTTTCTCTGCCTCAAGTTCTGTCTTTCGGCTTTGTACATCACATGGCATTTGCAAAGTGGTTTTTCAAGAGGTTTTTAGTGATAGATCACATTGTGAGCGGTGCACATAGAGATGATATTTCCGCTTTTTCTTTTATCTTTCTAAAATGAGTGGGAGCAGTCGGCCCCCAAAAGTCATGATCACAATAGCTACTGCCTAGCTTCTCAGCAGTACCTATGGCCGTCACTAATGACAGGAGAGACTAAAGCAAAGCTAATGAGTGCGTTCATTAGTGTCAGCGACTCTAAAAGTGATGTATTTGACTCTCGGTGACACTGTTGACTTCGAAATGAAGTGTATTTCAGTGTTGCCTTGGGTTAAGCTGAGATGAGTGCTGATACCCCGTCGGTCTATGTGTGTTTGCTGGTTATTATTTGCGATATGTTGTGTGTGTATTTAGGTGTATGCATCTGTCTGTGCTCTGCGTAGCTTGTTGTACCATCCAGAATGTTGCCAGTTTCTATTTAAAAAAGTCCATACAGCCAACCCCCTCTGTTCCGCAATAGGTTTAGCTGTACCCCGCATCAAGGTTCACTTCTGCATTTCCTTTCATACAAAATACATCCCCTCCACTTTTCTGCCTGCACTTAACCGGAAGTTATTTTCTGCTGACAAGGGGGTAAATTGTGCCCATAATGGGGGGGAGGGGGGGGGGGGGGGGGGGAGGGGAGTGTGTTTCTCGGGTACTTCCAGTTTAGAGAAACCCAGTTACTTCATGCCCTCATTTTTTTCTTTCCTCCTTTTTCTCGTCCTCTTGCCTCAGTCTCTGCTTATTTCATTCTTTTTTTTCTTCTCCTGTCTTCCTCTCTCACCCACCATCTTTCTTCAAGTCCCTTGGCTCCTTATGGTGCCACAGCATGCATCACCACTCCTCTGGGGCCATTCTGTACTGCTGCACAGTAGCGTAACTGGCTTCTGTAGCACAAAGGATGTCACCATCTCCTGCTGTGTATTACAAGCAACAAGCACGGCAGATACAACGATCGAGGGAGCAGAGGGAGGAAGATGGAGGCGGCTGCTTTTCGACTAAAAAGCCAGAGAACGTGCACCAGGATAAATCGGTGCCAGCATGCTCGCCACACATTGAGGGATAGAGCAGATGCTGACAGCATTTAAAACTCCCATGGGAATCTTGTGCCACTGCATCCCATCTCCACTGCTATTGGCCTCCACTATCTTCCAGCGTGTGTCTGTCTCCAAGCCTCTCAGAGCGGATCAGTCACCCTTTGCTGCTTCAGCTCCTGGCTGCTTCTCTCCTCATTCCACCATCCGCTCCTTTCTTACTCCTGTGTTTTATCCTACATTTTCACTCCCATTCTTCATCTCACATTTTCACTCCCATTCTTCCTCCCACTTTCTCCTTTTCTTTTGCTTCCTCTCTCCTTTTCATTTCTCTTGTCTCTTACAGTGTTCAACTTTCCACAGTTTCCTTGTCCTATCATCTCCCACCTCCATCTCCTCTTGCGCTCTCTTGGCCGACCACCTCCTCCCTCCTTCCCACTCCTCTCTTACTCACTGGCAGAGGAGGAGGAGGATTAGATGTGAGCTAAATTTGCCGGCAGTTAAGAGGTGACTGAGGCAACCAGCAAATGTCAGAGTTAAGAAGGTTTTGTTGAAGGAAGAAGTATTCAGAAAGAAAGAGATTGAGTTTGTGTTGGTTGGAGTGAATGATTGTCGAAACGGAGAGAAAGATGCGGAATGACTCCAGATGGGATAGCAATGCAGACCTGTGGAGGCTAATGTGAATGTGTAGACAAACAGGGCTAAGAGGGGCCGACAGGCGTGAAATGGCCAGCACCTGCTACATAGCAGGTCCCCCCACTCCTCTCTACCCCACAGCTGCTGACATGCATACATCTACACACTTGTGTGTGTGTCTGTCTGTGTGGGTGTTTGCCCAAATCCTATGCCCTCAGTCTTGTCCTGTGCCCTCAGAGACAAAGAGGGATGGATGTCATCTCCTCACCGCCTCATCTTCGATCCATGCTGCTTACTCACACACAGAAGTATTTTACCCCTGTTCTCCCCTCCGCTTTCTTTTGATTTATCTCTCCCTCGCTATCTTTTGCTGCAGTTTGCTCTTTTCATTGCATCTCTCATCCTCACAGTTAGCATATGCTCTCTCCTCATCCTCCTTATCTCTCACAGGTTGTCTTTCAGCCTCCGCAAGTCTGCCGCTGAGCTCCACGCTCAAAGGAGAGACTCCTGCCCCCAGCTCTCTCTCTCTTTCCTTCTCCCCCCCCCGCCCCCCCCGCTCATGCCTGTGCTATCTCCCCCTATCTTTAAGCTTAACTCTTTAAAACTAGTAGCTCTTCCTTAATCACAGCTTAGTAGTCCCATCTCTTCATCAATTTCACAATTCTCTCCCATTTTCAGACTCATCTCATAAGGCAATTCAAGAGCAAAGGGCTTGGACAATTTCCTCCACTGGGTTTGGGTGTGTGCCTGCCTGTATCTGTCTGTGTCTGTCAGTGTGTGTCTCCGGCCATGCGAAAAACAGCTAGGGAACAGGTCTGATGGAGCCAAGTCTCCCTGCAGCCTGCTACTGGCCCCCTGCCCACCCCTCATTAGCACACACTCACAGCTCTCTTCAATAAGTTAACATGCTGACGGAGATAACTACTGAGCTATGCTTTAGGTGCAGCCCAATCGTGTGTGTGTGTGTCTCCATGCATGTTTTTGGGAGGCTGCAGACGTTACTTCCGCTCCATCTCTTTCATTACTTGCGGTCACTTGGAGCTTAGGTCGTGCTGGACATGACTAAATAAGGAGCATTCAGTTATTTGGGATTCCGCAGTATGGTTGGTGTGTGTGGAAGGAATGGGTGGGGTACTCTAGTTCTGCATGTTTGTTTTTCTGTCTCCCCCCCGCTTGTTATCCACACAGCATGCATATTGCAGGTTTTTCTGCTGGCTCATCCAGCAACATGTGTTTAGAAGATGTCCTCTCCTCACCCACTGAAATAAATTCCTCTGGTGCTTTGTTGGGATGTGTCTGGGTCTGTAGTGGGCCTGTAGTGGGCCTGTACTGGGAGCCTGGGGTGGCTTCTTTTACATCTATCTCTTGAATCTTTTAAGCGTGGTCTTTAGAAGGGGAGAATAAAACATGAATTATCACCCACGAAATGCATTTAAAATCACCAGCATAGACGTAGACAGCATAGACAGAGACACTTAAGAACTGACTTGATCGACGCAGTTAAAAAATAATTGGATGAGAGGAATTTAGGGGGCATTTGCATTTCATTTTCAGCGTAATTCCCTTTGATGAGACTGCAATGTATGGCAGCATCCGGCTCCAAGTTTGCACTGAGATTGTTGCCTGTGCCAGAGTGCCACGGAGCCTGAGGTGATAATGCATTTCTTGTGTTCCTGTTACAAGTGGACACTGAGGGCTAGCTCTCACTCTCATGTGTGTGAACAGGAATGTTTAGCACTGCTCGCGGGAAAATAGGAGGGGAGGGAGACTGTGCTTGGGTAGGCGGCTGGGAATTTTTTTTTAAAGAAAACGAGAGAAAATATACCCACATGAAATGATCCCCTCCATCCCCCGAGGCAAAAATTGAAAATGAAGCGCAGAGGAGAAAAGTAGCATGTGAAATACAAACATAAGTTGGCAGGGAGAATTGAATTTCGGGGACACGAAAAGAGTATGCAGGAGACAGCTGGTGGAGTGGAGGCAGAGATGGAGAAAGGGTTAGTGGAGGAGATGAGAGGCAGAAATAAAGAGGATGAGTAGAGCGGGGCACAGGTGTAGACTACCACTTCTTCTTTTGACAAGAATCAGTGTTACAAGAGTAATTCGGTCAACTCTCTGTACACTTACCACAAGGGGCCAGCTTCTGATGGATTTCAAATGGGAAGGACAATCAGAATCAGGCTGATTCACTTCTTTTCAAATTTAGGCAGGGATTTCAACTGTAGCGTCCGCTGTTTAATCCTCTGCAGCGGCTGGTGAAAGTGCACTGAGTGGAAAGGAAAGCCAGAGAAGCAGACAGGATGTTCAGCTTAGCCAAGGGTTCTTGATTTCATTGTGTAGCTCATGTGCTCAAACCTGAAGGAAGCAGGAACACTTGAAAATTATGGATGATAAAAACACTTTATTCCGTGAGAATAATAATATTTTTCCATCAATGTGTAGTAAAATAATTTTGCTTATTGCATCAGGGATATTGAAAATGGTCCAAACGGAATAAATAAAAATGATAAAATACATGTATTCATGCAAAAAACATCCTTAGCTCTAAACTTGAATGCTTTGAAACCTGGACAAGTAGGAATAATATACATTCAGGCATCAATATTCCCTTGTATGAAAAGTAGCTTTTAAAGCTCTGAAGGGAGGCACGTTGTTGCAAAAACAGCTTTTGGAATAAAGTCTGAGCTGTATATCCATCATACTGAAGTGCTTGTCCTCACTATACAAGTTATTACTTGTACATATTTCCTTGTCTGTGATTTGGAGAACATGTTGGTTCAAAGTGCTTCACAGTACAGTGAATGCGTACAGCATGAGTGGAGCTGACCCTTAACTCTGGCAGTGTTAGTGCCATACTCCCTGCCCACTAAGTTATAGATGATGACCACATGGGGGAAACGGTCACAGTGTCTGCAGGGAGTTGTCATAGTCCCAGAAAGCACTTAGAGCCCTGAACTCATGGCCCCAAAAAGCCTGTGCAAAGCAGTAACACTGTCATGGTTCTGCTCGAGGCTTTACTCTCTCGGCGTGTCTTAACTAGCCTGATAGCAAACCTCAATACTTTGAGTAATGATTGAAATGTGTCCATGGCAAGTACTGAAAGCTGATTTGCTTAATTGTGAGCCAATACTTCCTGATTGAATATGGAATCATAACTTTGCTGATTTTACACAATTTAATATATATTTTTAGGCTGCATGTCTGAGAACATAACCATTGCATTTAAATAGGCTGATTTAGATTTTAGAAAAACATTCCTCAAAGTAAGGAATGAAGTGAAAACAGTATTTGGGTATTGGTGGTACCGAAGGCGTGTTATTACCACAGTAAATCAAAACATTTTAAACGATACCAAGTGTTAACTGGTGGTTTCCTTCTCTGCAAACCAGTTGTATCTTTTTGCTGTTCAAATACTTGCTTTGAAATATTGAACTAATGTCACTGGGAAGTCGAGGAAGTGGGAGTTCAGAGTAGGAGTCATATAGGATGTCTTCACAACCCTGATTACGACTACTGTACCTCGCTCTGAAGTTTTGATACACCGACAGAAATACTGTGGAGCCTAGTTTTACTTATACCCTCCTCATCCAGTCTTCCACCAGTCTTAAAATGGCTTCTTTTCTTGTGTATGCCATGTGCACCATGGCAGTCGTGACTAAACTAATAGAGCTAACTGGCGCAGCGCCTTTTGCAGAGAGGGTTTGCCAAAGTTTCCCTCTGCTCAATGCTCATGGCTTCCAGGAACAGTTGTCATTCCACAGAGTCACTTTGTCACTTACTCACTCTGCCACCTCCTCTTCTAATTTCCAACATCCACTCCTCAATCCATCATTATCCTCCTCCGCTGCATGGCCTCCACCTGTTTTGCCCCTGCACGCGCCATTTCCCGCTCCTTCAGAAAGTGTATGTGTATGTGGCTTTCACCCGCCCTCCCCCTTGCCTTGACTTGCCTTGTGATTTGTGGTGAGCCTTGGATGGACCCTGGCCGTTGAAGGGCAACACGGGGAGCTGCGTCGTTGTCGTGACGTGGCTGTGGGAATTGGGACAGGAGCAGCTCTGAGGGCGAGGAGGAAATGTCAGTGTAGGAAGAGGCTCAATGCACACACACGTATACACACCCCACACACTTTTGACTGTACTGACACCTCAGCACTCTTACACACTTCACTGAATACAATTCAGACCAGCACAACTGACATCCTCCAACTCCTACCTTTCTCGTTTTTCCTCGAAATTACCCTTTCTTCCTTTTTCCTCTTTATGCTGTCTCTATTTCCCCCCTGCCCTCGCTCCATGTTTCACACTGTTCTCTTTTTTTCGCTTTTCTCACCCATATTCCTTTCTTCCTCCCTGCCTCTCCCTCCCTCCCTCCTACAGAGCCCTCAGTGAACCCATCCAATGCCGGCGTGGTGGCAGGTGCTGTGATTGGCTCCCTGCTGGCCCTCCTTTTGGTCGCCGCTCTCATCGCCGTGCTTGTCACCCGTAGCCGCAGGCAACAGCAGGGTTACCGCGCCAATGGCGGTGACATGAAGACACGCATATTTGGCGGTGGCAAGAAGGCCAGCAAGAACGGCACGGGTGGAGGCGCAGGCGGTGGCGTCGGAGGCGGCAACAACAATGGCCCCATATACGTTTACAACGAGAGCTCACCCAACCAGGGCCTCGGAGAGAAAAACAACCACCACCAGCCGCTCACCATTGGGGGCCGGCCTGAAGTTGTTGCCACTACACCCACCGCCCAAGATATCCTGCTGAGCAATGAATTGGATGACGTGGAAAGGAGGAAGTTTGATGAGCTGGAGGAGGACGAGAGGTATGACCACTTCACTGGAGGAGGAGCCCCCATCCTTCAGCTTCGCCCACCGCATGACCAGGACGATATGATTGGAAATTACATGGATGATGACATGGAGTCCCAGCGGGATGGCTCCGTCATCTCACGGACTGCTGTTTACGTATAGAGGAGAGGCGGAAAGGAGGAGGAGAGGATAAAGGAGGGATGGAGGATTCCTCCCAAGGATTTTGTGGCTCCAGGATCTTGTCCCTGTCTGATGGAGAAGAGAAAATAATACCACTCTTATTTTTGAAAATGTATTTGAATCATAGCCTACTATTAATCACAGTGCAGCCCCAGAATGGACTGAATGAACAGGACGGTGTGGAGGGATATTCTGAAAAGAGCATTGCTGTTATCTGGTCCCAAAGAACTGGAAATCAAACGGAGAAAAGAAACAACTTGTCTCACACGGCTTCTGCTCATGCCATCGCTATCACTGGGACCTTGACAAGGACTCTTGACAGACGGACTAAAACGGAGAAACTGTGTAGTGTGGGAGTAGAATAATGGAAGCATGATACAAGCTTGGCTATAAAGGCGGCAACTCACTTGCATATTCACTCTTATCTTCACCAAAACTGTAGAAGTGGAAGGGGTTGTTAAGCAGTTGCGTCTTCCCAGCTATCTCGTGTGGGAAACCTTTTGTTTTGGTAATGCAATGGGTTGTGACAGCTGGTGGGTAGTTAGTAGCTAGTGATGGGTGGGGAGGAAGGTTTTAAAGGTATTGACTGTAGCCCGCAGGTGATTTAGAGAAGAGAACAAAGTATTTGCTCCAGTCTACTGGTGAGTTTTCATTTCCACTCACTCCGCCTTCCTCTTAAACTTCTCTGCAAACTATCAGCAACAGTAGATGCGCTTGATTTAACAACATTTAAAAAGAACGCTAGGTCCTTATGTGCTGCAAAACTACCAGAGCATCTGAATTCAACAAAGTTTGCTTTGCACAACAAAGGTATTCACATGCAAACCTTTTTCCTGTGCCTGGAGGTAAGAGACGGTAAGTAAGAGATGAGGGAGGTGAGGTGTAGTCAATCTGACAGGGTCGAGAGAGGGAGAGAGGGATGCAGGAGGGCTAGAGAGGAGCATGTCTGTTCTTTTCTCTTCCTCCTCATCCCGGTCTCTTCAGAGCACTCCTGACAGGAGGAGCTTGATTGGTAATGAGCCGTGAAGTCACTCGCTTAGCTGGGACCAATAGATTGCCACCACTTATCGTTTATGACATGCCGATTGCTCCCCCTCCCACCTCTATCTCTCCATCATTCCTCCTTCTCCCTCTCTCTTCATCCCTCTCTTCCAGTGTTTATGGGGAGTTTATGATTTATCCGGTAGTGTCGAGGTCAGGGCCACAGAGAGCAGTGGGATATTTTACTGCTCCTAATTTGTCAAACACCCTACTTACTCTATTCCAGCCATGCCTGCTCTGAAATGCTGGGTCTGACAGAATCCACCTGGAGTGATCATGTTCATGTTCACTACACCGCACGGACGCTACCGTCTCCTCCCACACTTCAGTAAATGGCTGGATGTAACATTACCCCGCCCCCAAAGTGGTTAGGTTAGATAGATTTTCTATGAGATGCATGTAATATTTCTTTCCATTATCCGATGGTGTTAAATGCAGTGAATTGATCAGGAGACTTAAAAGGTTGCGTCCAAAGCGAAGCTCCAGGAGTCATATTGACGAACGGGCAACAAGCAGTGAAATGGCCCTTTTTATGATGCAGCTTTAAGGGTGATTGTTTCCTGACTGTTAATTTATCCTTCTAATGAGCCACCGGAGGCCTGCTCAGGCAAATAGAAAATGCATGGTTACTGCCCGCATTTGTATGCGTCACTGTATCTATGTAGGCACTGGATGACTGTGATGGACAATCTGTGAGAGAAGTCCTACTGTAGCTCCTCTAATCGTATGTTTCCAGGCTTCCAATCAACTCCCCCCCCCCCCCCCCGGCCCACTGGGAATCGGATGAGTGCAGCTCTCGATGACTGTACTGCCCTCTTGTAAGACCCAGCAAAGATCTGGGTTGCAGTTCGCTGCAGGTCATGAGGTCAAATGCAGGGAGACCCATTGCCAAGAGCTTGCCTGCATTTCCTCTCATAGCTATTTTTAACCTTGAGCTATAGAGGTGAGAAACACTTGCATACAAAACAAGTATCTGTATAAGGCGAGGCAATGCTAGTTTACCATTGTGATGGCTTTTAACCTTTTAAAGAGGCGGAGACAGAGCAAGACATAGACGCAGGAGGCAGATGACAGAAACAGAGACGGCTTCTAGCGCCGTCTAGAATATTGTAAGCCAGCGTGTTCAATAGGATTATCGTCTAATGGCCTTAGCTTATACAGAAATGCAACTCCTGTCAACCTGGGGTACAGTAATTTTACTGAACACAGCTGATTTGTCACAACCATTCAAAATTAAAAAAAAAATGCTTTTACTTATTTTTGCACTTGTGTGTGTCACCGCAACAAAGAGAAATATGAGTAATATGAAATCCTTGGTATCAAATAGCGGTCAAAATAGCGACAAAACTGTTGTATGTACATTTTGGTGTGAGGTATCTGTGTACTATATATGTAAGCATCTTTATTTTTCTTGTGAAAATGTGGATATTTATGACAATGTAAATATCAGATCGATGGAGCCAGTGTTGTGGAAGTACAGAGGAAGGTGTTGTGGGTCGGCTAAGCCTAAAGTTCAAATGTCTCAGATGACATTCAGAATGTAATTTTTAATCTAATGAACACCTCGGTGGATGTTAAAACATGCTGGACCGACTGAGCCGAGTTTGCCTAAAGAGTCGATTTGTATTGATGGGAAAAAAATAATTATATATGCTTGTATAATGTTTTTGTTGGCATTGCCTGCATTTCCACATAATAAGCACACAGTGTTTTTTTGCACAATTGGATTCTCCTCGTCACGACAGACACCCTGCACAAAGCAAAAATACCCACAATGCTCATAATTTATCAGGTGGATCGTAACCACACAGGCGATGGTCTGTGTTGAGTCAGCTCTCTGTGTGTGTGTGTATAGTAGTGTCAGTATTTTTGTGATTGGGGGAGTCTTCGAGATATCTCTCGCTGCCATTGGGGCTGTAACCTGAGTCGCCACCCTTTGCCACCATGGGAAACTGGTAAACTGAAGACGTTATTTTGCAATTTAGAGACGCACTCATTCACGCACACTTACATATACGCAGAATGCAGAGAAATATTCACCCACACACAAACACCCCTCAGTCACTCTTATTATGCTCACTCCCACAGACAAACTGTGCAGAAGACGCCTCATACCTGACAAGTCTGCCATCTCCTGACATAAGCCCACACAAATGTACTCTCATAGCCACACACACACACACACACACACACACACACACACACACACACACACACACACACACACACACACACACACACACACACACACACACACACACACACACTTTTTTCTCCTCCTCTTCGTGCTCAGTGGCTCTGTCAGGACATATACCGAGGCCTGTTGCTGTGGAAAGAGCCGCAGCATGATGTGTCCCCTGCTTCACTGCTTTCTATTCCCCCAAATAGTCCAAACGGATCCAGAATCACCTGGATGACCGTGTAGAACAGACAACACTACACATTCAGGGGCACACCTTTCACCCAGTATCAGAGAAACTGGCTTTTTAGGAAACTGTTTGTCCGTTCAACTTTTGTTCCCCCACGATTATAGCTTTCGTAAACATGCCACCGCATTGACCTGCTCCCCCTCCCGGATCCCTTTGGATGCTTTTAGAGTATCACAACTTCCTACTCGTCTACAAAATGTTGTTTTCGACTTCTCTAACTTCAGCCACCACCACAACCGCCTCCACACACACACACACACACACACACACACACACACACACACACACACACACTGTTGCCACCCACCTGAGCACCCAAGTAAGGCTTGTCAGACAAAATGCTTTTAGAGAAATCCAAGATCCTGGCCCGGGTCTAGCACAAGGTTAGGTAGTCAAAAAACACAATATCCCCCCCCCCCCAGAAAGCCACATAGTGTTGCAATTTCTTTCGCTACAAACATTTGATGACTAATCAAAGCCTTAACATCTCACTCGCATAAAAGAAGAAAACTGATTGAAAACTTCCCTGTGTACATAGTATAAATATATAAATATGTAGCAGAGAAAAAGATATTACTAATTTATGGTGTCACGTTTGTGTATTTCTCAGTGACGGCAAGCATGAAGGATTTATTTTCCCCTATTACAGTTCCCCCCCCCCCCCCCCCCCAGTTCTGTTTTGCAGTGCTTTATAATTTGTTTTCTGAGTGCTTTATTCTTGACTGCTGCGCTGTGATTGCTGCCAAAACTGGCAAATGTGCTTCTTCTATACAAATGTACTGTACACACAACAAAACAGTCTTACCCCAAAATGTGCTTTTTTTTATTATCGACTGCTCTGTGTAAACGTATTTTTTTTTTTTTTTGTATTTTTATTTACCATTCATTTGGGACTTTTGAAGGGAAAAAAAACTGAATCAGAATTGTTGTCACCATTTTGTTGTGTCTTTCTATATTTTTTCGTATTTGGTTGCTATTAAAGATTTCTTGATTTTTGAAATGTTCCAGTGTTATATCTGTTTCTCCTTTTCTTCCCTGTTTCTCACTTGCGGTTCTCTTGGATGACTGAGGTGGCAGATTGGATAGAAGTGTCCATCATTGATTCTCAATGATTAGATTTATAGATTAATAGATCGGGATATGAAGTGGCCGCTCTGTTTCTTGTCACCCATCCTTCACACTACAGACCCCCGCCCCTTCCTGTGTGTGTTTTTTTTTTTTTCACTCATTTCCTGGTCTGGCTGTTTGTCTCATTTCAGTTTTGATAAATCTGTGTGTGTGTGTCAACAGAGGTTTGATAACAAGCTTATGAAACTGAGCAGAGGAATAGGAGAGGCCATTAAGTGCCTTACAATTGTCTTGTGCTCAAGCTCCACCTCTCGGTCTCTCTGATTCCTATATGTTCCCCTGGTTGGCTGAAGTTAACTTGCTACCTTGGTAACCACTAAGTAGGAGACTACTGTAGTTGTTTAAAGGACACATTTCTTACCGGCATTATGAAGGGTGATGCAAAGCGCACATGCGCTCACTTATTTCAAGATGCATAAACTCTATTTCTAACAAATATATTTAGTGGAGTCCCAACACCTCTCAGGCACACACAGAAAAGGAGTTAAGGAATGTGGTGCTGTAGCTTCAGTGGTTTTCCTGGAGGGAGGCAGCTTGTGTTTTCAGTTGGGGAATGTGCAGGCCAAGCTGAAACTCTGTGAATGGCACGCCTCTCAAAGGCTGCATTGTTTGAACTCTGACTAAACCAAACTGGTTTGGTCAAATTTTAACAGACAGGCACGTAGAGGGGTGTGTGTGTGTGTGTGTGTGTGTGTGTGTGTGTGTGTGTGTGTGTGTGTGTGTGTGTGTGTGTGTACAGGTTTGTGTATGAATGTTCTGGCATGGGAATGAATGTGTGCTTTCATGCGTGCATCTGCCTTATTTTGTTTTACATACAAGTACCCCCTCTGTGTTGCCATCAGACAATACAATCAAGCTGTGCTGTTAACATCTCCACAACTGTGACAGTTGGTTTATGGCGGTCATGGCAGCGCATCCTCGATGTTTGCCTGGTGCTTTGATGCCGTCATGTATTTGTGTGTCATCCTGGCTCCTTGTCACAGTTCATTTTTGTTGCAGGCGTCTTCTGTCGATGCACAGCTATTTACTGTGAGTCCAGCCCACCATCTGGCCTCTCTAATTGCTTTGGATTTGAGGCTGGCGAGATAGAGAGCACTTACACACACTCCACACACACAGACACACTCTGACTCGTTTGGTTTTGTAGCTGAATGTACAGGACTTGAGCACAGCAGAAAGGCTTTTAAGCTGCAGTTAGTAGTAAAAGCCTGTGAAACACTTACATGTTGGTCTGCGTTTGTCCCTGAAAAAGTGTGCACCTCTTGTAAAAGCGGTGACCCTGTAACGCAGAACCTGGCCTATTTGCGCTCCGAGCGCATAACCTGGATCCGAAGCCAAAGTGACAGCAGCTACGCCAAGCTCCACCGCTGTGTTCAACATTAGCTTACAGTGATGAGACATGGTGCGGTGCCCCTGGGCAATCCGGCTAGCTAGCTGTGGCCCTGTTTATACCGTGTGTGTGTGTGTGTGTGTGTGTGTGTGTGTGTGTGTGTGTGTGTGTGTGTGTGTGTGTGTGTGTGTGTGTGTGTGTGTGTGTGTGTGTGTGTGTGTGTGTGTGTGTGTGTGTGGGCGCATGTGTTAGACAAAACATGAGCATGTGAATGTGTGTGCTTTGGTCATACAGCGTGCTTAAGAAGTATGCTCCTGTTGTTCATGTGTTTAGGCACCCGTTGAGTGTTTTGCTGGTCTGCAGACAACTCCTTTTTCTACAGGATGTTTGGTGGGACAGTGTTTATGAGTTTAAGTGTTATCAGATTGTTTGCCGTGTGTGCAAGCTCATGTGATGAGTGTCTGTGTACTGTTTCACACATGCATGTTTCTACATGGATGTATATTTAACTTGTGTGTGTGTGTGTGTGTGTGTGTGGATTAGCAGACAGACCCACTTTGGGCTCTCTCTGCTGATAACCGCAAACACAATGCTCCTCATTTAACCTCTCACCCTCCCGGCTCCAGACCTAACTAATAAATCCCAGAGTGAGTGATGAATGGCCTGGACTGTTGCATGGGTTTCTGAGTGATGGATGTGGCAAACTGGGCCTTCACAGGGATTAAAGCAAGTGTCTGCCTGTGACCTCAATTATTTAAGTTGGTTCCTGCATATTTTTCTTGGCTTTAAATGTGACTGGCTCTTGTTCTTGCCTGTGGTGATTTATAAAATCTCCAGCTGCGTGCGCCTTGTTACTGGAATTTTTGTATCAAGCACTGTAACTTTTAAGTGGCTAATCTGTAAACTGATAGTGATATGTTTCTCATTATCTAGTCTCTGTCCTCCAGCACATTTGATGTGGCGCTTAGCTCTTAGTATTGTACATATGCCTCCAGTTTTAGAGCAATAATCCTGAGCATGAAAACAAGGTAATTAAGTTTTATGGCCAAACTGTGGAATGTCCTTCTCTGGCCAAGTCGGTCATCTGACCTCAGTTCAAGCATGCGTTTCATGTACTGAAGAGGACACTGAAGTAGGTACTCGTAGACGGTACATCACAAGGAGAGATAACACGTGTCGGTTGATGTCTGTGGGTGTAGACGACTATTTCAAAGTCTGAGTTAACGTGTCCAATGCTTTCTTTCCTTATGTTCTCTATTACGAGAGTCCACATCCATGCTAGCAGCTCTGTGGAGCTAAATACTAATGCTCATAGTGACGATGCTAACATTCTGATGTTTAGCAGGTATGTTTACCATGTTCTCAAGCCAGTTTATTTGCCAATGTGCACTAATAACAAAGTACAGCTGAGTCTGATATGAATGTCATGAGTGTGGTTTACGACCAAAAACCAAACTAATATTTATCACCATCTGATGATGGTGCTGGATGAAAAGAGTAAAGGTCAGCAACATTATTACAGTTATTACAACATCCACTGTTTGAATCCCGGCTGGAGAACCTTTGTTTGTTGCATGTCTTTAGAGATCCACTGATCTGGATTTGGCTATCGGCCGATACCAAGTACCGATCTGATACAAATGTTTAATTAGATACATTTGAAAAACAAGATGAATACATAAATATATATTCACAGAATTAAATCTTCAAGATTAACATAAATTACAATTCACAACAAATTGGTCAAAACTTTAACATTAATTAAAAATATTTAGTGTATATATAACATACAACGGAATGAATTAGATCGGCTCTATTGTCACCGATCCTGACCCAATACCTGCTATCCCTCTCTCTCCACATGCTTCCTGTCTCACTGGTATTACGACTGGAGAAAAAGGCAAACATGCAAGAAGAAAATACTCTTTATAAGACAAAGGCATAGCTTTCTATGAAAACTGTCTGAATAATAAGTTGTAATATAACATATATAATAATTACAATAAATATTCACAAAGCTTTATATCATAATTCAAAAAGCAATGTATAATGACTTATAAGGTCAAGTATCTTAATATTTGCTGATCATTCACTTTTACAAGGATCACGGTGTATTATAATGCCCATTGCTTTAATAAATTATAATTGCATTAAAATCAGTTAAAATACATTATATTGTCATAAGTTACTCTAAGTGGATTTATTGCTTGCTTTTAAGAAAAGTAAAACATCTATTCATGAATATAAAATGAACTTCTACTTTACTGTAGTAGTCAGCAATTTTGAAGTATTATGATACAAAACATAGTTATAGAAGAAAACTGACGGAATCATCATCTGGGGAGCATGAACGTATTCTAGGGAATCCATCCAGTATTTGTTAAGAGATTTCAGTTTGGATCAAAGTGGTGGGCCGACCGGCTAAGAATTACTACCTGCATAGTTCTTCTGATGTTGCGATGAATACCCTCAAATTAAAGATGTCGGTACTTAAACCTCATAGTCATTGTACAAAGTCTCAGCATGAACATTGTATCACTGTTCTAATCATTTTCAGTATCTAGTCTGAAAACTCTTTGGCTGCAGTATTCCACACAACCATGTATTGCTTTCATTGTTGATATTGCTCACTTTCACACTCTTGTTATATTGAAATGGAATCTAAATCAGTACTTTTTTTATGAAAGTATGTGTGGAGTTTTTAATGTCACACTGTCTTAGCCAGTTCGTTACAAAGAGGTCTGGTTGATAATATGGGAGTCAGTAAAAGACCAATTTAGTTTCCGACTATGGTTGTTTGTGAAAGTTAAGGGAGGACCTTTTCAGTGGCACAGGCTGTAGTGCTGTTGGCAAGTTAGTTTTGTGTTGTTGTGGGATATGATGTCCTCTCTGATGTGCTGACTTCTCTCTTTTTTAAGAAGTTTGGTTTTGGGCGATTGGCGGGAAGGCCCACCATGGGCTCTGGAAACAACATTACCTCATTAACTGTTAGATGTTAATGCAATGCAGATGCAAATTATAGTTCTTCCAATATAATTTTAAATTATAATTATAGTTCTATATATACACTACCGTTCAAAAGTTTGGGGTCACACAGACAAATTTTCAGTTTCTTCGCAATTTCTTGCATGGAATAGTCTTTTATTTCTAAGAACAAGAATAGACTGGCGAGTTTCACATGAAAGTTCTTTTTCTGGCCATTTTGAGAGTATAATCAAACCCACAAATGTGATGCTCCAGATACTCAACTAGCTCAAAGGAAGGCAAGTTTTATAGCTTCTCTAACCAGCATAACTGTTTTAAGCTGTGCTAAAATAATTGCTCAAGGGATTTCTAATCATCAATTAGTCTTCTATGCAATGAGCAAAGACAATGTACCATTAGAACACTGGAGTGATAGTTGCTGGAAATGGGCCTCTATACACCTATGTAGATATTTCATTAAAAGCCAGACGTTTCCATCTAGAATAGTCATTTACCACATTAACAATGTATAGTGTATTTCTGATTAATTTAATGTTATTTTCATTGAAAAAAAAACAGTGCTTTTCTTTGAAAAATAAGGACATTTCTAAGTGACCCCAAACCTTTGAACGGGGGTATGTATGTATGTATGTATGTATGTATGTATGTATGTATGTATATGTGTGTGTATATATATCAAAAACACATTTGCGTCAAAGAATGGCGAGCTTGTTTGACTTTGATTGACGCAATCAATTTCAACTAAAATGTCACAAGGACCTTCCTGTCGAAAGAATGAACACATTTTGTTTTTTTACATGAGAAGGAGCTTTAAAAGTACCAGACTGGAAAATGTATTTCTTCGGTCGAACAGAGTATTGTTATCATGTTCAGCAAGGTGAAAGCAAAGTGCAGAGGAAGTTACATTTGTAAATAATCATTGGAAATCGTATCATTCCTCTTCCTCAAGCGGTAAATGATAACATCCGATCTTCTGGCCTCTGGTCAGTCGGTTTTGTTCAGATATGCGTCTCCCACACACACACACACACACACACACACACACACACACACACACACACACACACACTCATATAAATACACACACACACACACACACTCATATAAATACACACACACACACACTCATATAAATACACACCCAGGCAGACAGACAGGGAAGTGGATGCTCCTGTTTCCCCTGGAGGCCTCTGGGTGTTTACTCTTCCTGTCCCGTGCTGACAGGGCTGGAGGTAACTGGTTGGCTGCAGTGCATTGTTGGGCGGATGAGGTACGTCTCCCTCGCATGCTCGGGTCGACTGCTGGGAGGGCAGAGAAGGGCAAGAAGAGCGGTATTGAGCGAGGGAGTGATGGTGTGAGGAGAGGGAAAGGGGTTGAGGGCTGAGATCTGAAGCCTTGTGTATTGGTAGCTTCAGAGAGCTGGCCGGCACATACATTTAACAGTGACTAATGCAAGCTTGAATAAAAGGGAGGGAAAAAAACTAAGAGGAGTCTGTGGACAGAGAGAGCAAAAGGGCACAAACCAGTACAGAGAAAGGGAGGAGACGCCTGATTAAAGATGGAGTGTAAGAGGGCTGACTGAAGGGAGGAGGACCATGAGGGCTGAGTTGTTGCAGCTGTATTGTTTTAGCTTCTCACAGATCAGATTGTTTGTGCGAGGGAGATGGGGTAAGAAGCTTTGAACGCCGCTGACCTCAACACACCTGCACAAACGCCCACCATCACCAGATGGAAGTTGCAGCGCGACTGCATGCGTGTTTGCGAGTTAAATAAGCCCCAAAAGGTCTTCCTACTGTGACTTACCTGGAACAAATCCTGTTCTAGAAAAGAGAAAACAAAGAACATTATGTGAATGCGTTATGACCACCAGGGAGTGTAGCTTTGAGCTAAGTGTGCACGTGTGTGTGTGTGTGTGTGTGTGTGTGTGTGTGTGTGTGTGTGTGTGTGTGTGTGTGTGTGTGTGTGTGTGTATGTTTATGAGCGTGACTGTGTGGGTATGAATAAAAGAGATTTATATCAGGGAAAAAATGGTTTGTTTCGGCTCCTAAGAATAGATTCTGTGACGGAAATGATTTTGATGCTCTATGCAAGCCTCTGTGCGTGTGTGCGTGTTTGTCTCATTTTGTGCGTATTTGCCCAGGGGTGCTTTGCAGATCAAATGCACTTGCTGTTTAATTCACCGTCTCAACAGGCAGCTCTTACAAAGTATGTGCACGCACATGCACGTCTGCATAACCTCAGATATAAACATACAGAGTGGGAGATGAATATGGAGATAAAAACTAAATATGTCTGCAAATATTTGGTTCTTAGGGACTGGAGATGGTCTTCTGGGTACTGCGAGGTCCAAAGTAAATCGCGGATGATTGTGTTCACGTTCATTTGTGCGTGTAACTGCTGTGCAGATGTTTGCCTGCCTGACGGTACGGAAAGTGCATGCAAATGTTTCTGCCTGTGTGGGAGTTTATCACAAATGTTCACAAATGATTGCTGTTCAACAACTAATGTTTGTGCTGCTCTTTACTTCCCCCCCCCCTCCATAAAATATCTTGAAACCGCATTAGAACGGAATTATATCATGACCCATGCTATTATATTAACATGAGTCCATTGTGTATGTACTTAGGGCAAAATGTCTGAAATCATAATTTGAATAGAGATATTTCCCTTTGAGGCAAAATTACAGATAAAAAAATCACTGTTTATGGAATGAACTGTCTATTATTGTCTTTTTATATGGTATATTACATATATTTCATATTGTAACATTATTGTATAGTGTTTACTGCTCACACATAAAGCACAACACATAATGCTATGTATATTGCATTTGTTATTCATACTCAAATTCAAACTCTTATTCAAATTAACATTCCACTGAATGATATACAATAACATTACATCTTTACGCGGCTCTATTTAAATTGATATATTTCCTTTGTCTGCAGGGACATACAGCAGTGTATGGCCGAGTGAAGATATCTGCATCGGTTGGTTCCCTGTACGGTTTAAGTCCTCTCTGATTTCTTTGCTTGACATTACATAACAGCCGTAGTGAGGAGAGGACTGTCAGGACTTCACAAAATTGTGTGTTTTTGAGCGTGTGTCTTTGTCTGCTCATGTGCATGTCTCAGCTCCTCCTTTATACCCACAAACTGCCTCCCCATTCATCTGTCTGTCATCTTATCTCGACATCTCTTTTCCTGTAATCACTTCTTCTGCCCCCCATCTTCTCTGACGTTCCTATCTTCGTATCTACTGCTGCAGACTAAAAGCATTGCAAAAGTACTGTGTGTGTGTGTGTGTGTGTGTGTGTGTGTGTGTGTGTGTGTGTGTGTGTGTGTGTGTGTGTGTGTGTGTGTGTGTGAATCCAATGCTGTCCAACTTGTCCCGAGGTGTAAAATCATCTCTAATCATTCCTCTTTTCTCACTTCCAACTCATCTCCAATCACTTACTATTGAACCCAGAGGCATAATTTTAAAAGGGAATGACATTATTGATTTGACTCATTAATTATGGCCCCAAGAAACAGAAGTCTGTATGCACGAAATCAAACCGCTCCGAGCTATTAAGTCAGACAGTGTTGGATCTCAGACGCTGTCATTTACTTGCGTCTCTCTCTGTGTGTGTTTCCATGGTGTTTGTGTGCCTCATGTAAACCCACTGTGTTGATCTGTGACCACAGGGCCGCACCTACTTGGGGTCTCATGTATGTTTTTGGCCCCTTGTTAATCCCTCCTCTCCTCAAGGGCCGTCAATGATTTTCAACGTCACCCGTCACTCATCCCCCACAGCAGAGTCATCACGGGTAACGGCTCTGATTCACAGTTGAAGAGCGCACTTCAGTGTATAATGGGAGGAAGGCCGAGTTTGAGAAAATAGCTCGCATTGCCATGCAAAGCACAGCCACGCTGCACCATCCCCTGTCCGTTTAACTGTCGGTTTAGGGCAGCGATAGAATAAAATAGTCTTGCACGGACAAAAGGTCTTATCTTGGAAGAGGAAATTAAATGTTATTGAAATTTTGTGTTTGGCATCACAGGAGCTCTACGTGAAATGTTTATAAACACGGGGCCGATTATCGCCCTCACAAACGTGGACGTGCTCTTTATCACCTTGACAGTAATAACTGGTTCATCCCAGCCACAGACTTCTGATCTGACCAGCCCGCCTTCAGCGACGCAGAATTATGCTCTGTTCACTGTGTGTAATAGCTGGAACTTCTTTGTTGTGCGCCAACAGCGGGGTACGAACAGCAAAAATAGATGGTGCCGAGCACTCCCAGCGTGCGTAAATGCAGGTCTCACATTTTGATTAATTTATGTTCCAGTACATTTCAGTTTTCCTAAGTCATTACCCTCCCAAACGACTGTCGTTCCCCGGGTATTCAGACAAACAAAACTCTTAAAAACAAGCGTGTGCACTGCTTTAATGTTACTGGTCCCTTTATCGTCTTGTTTGTGCTGTGGTTTACATGCTCTCTCTGGGAGTCTGTGTGTCATCATATGGCCCCCAGTTATTTATCTGTGTATTACACACACTGTCCAGGTACTGCTCGCAGGTCGTTTATCCTCTGTAGGGCTCCACCTTCCTGATATATGGAGCTGTTACATTTCTATATCGCAACACTCTGCCTGCTGAGCAAACACACTTGCATAATGCTGTACTCTCAAGGACCAGGTTTATCATGGTGTGTGTTAACAGGCAAGTGTGTATGTGTTGGCTTTAGTTCTTCCCGGTCATTTATCCTATTTTAAGGCCCTTTACTCTGCTGCCCTCTTCTTAATAACACTTTCACTCAGTTGCTCCAGGGCTCTCTGTCACCCAATTGCTTTTCATTAGTGGATCGGTGGGAGAGGTGTAGGGGCAGCGTGTGTTTGAATATGTCTTCTTCCAAAATGTTATACTGACTTTACTACTATTTTCTGTAGAATTGATATGTTGGGCTGCGATTGACAGTTGTTTTGATAACTGAATTATCTGCAGTCCCTTTTTTATTCATCATGTGGTCTATAGAATGTTGGAAACAAAGCATTTCACAACTTACAAAAGCACAAAGTGATGCCTTGACGTTTCTTGTTTTCTTTTAGCAATTTAAAACTACAAGATGTTCTGTTTGCTATCACATGAGACTAAGAAAAGATGTAAATCCTCACAGTTAAGTAACATTAACCTTAATTTATAAGTTGACCGAGAAAATGGTTTGGGATTTTTGCGGTTATTAATTAGATGCTGATTTATTTTTCTCCTTATCAACTAATATTTTCAGCTCGGCTATTTTCATCCTCAAAGGATGCAAATGGGATGCTTTTCTTGTTGTGTCCATGTAGATTCAGATTAAGACAGACTTTGTTTAACACAAGCAATAGTTTTTGACATCTTTGACTATAATAAAACAAATTGGATTTAGTATAATGTTTTACATATGGCTGTATCTCGATGATTTGTTTAATGGTGTGAGTTAGCATGCTTGTACATAATGGATACATTTGTTAATTGAGTAGGCATTTTATGTGTGTGTGTGTGTGTGTGTGTGTGTGTGTGTGTGTGTGTGTGTGTGTGTGTGTGTGTGTGTGTGTGTGTGTGTGTGTGTGTGTGTGTGTGTCTCTCTCTCTCTCAGTGAGTAGGCAGCGTATTACTTGTCTTGGTGCAATGAGCCAGACCTTGTATTAGGCAGGTTGAGCTGCAGGGGGAATTTTGTAACACTTGACCTGTTTCACTGAGTCATTTGTGTGGATGGAGGAAAAGAGAGGGAAAGAAGAGGAGGGAGAGAGCAAGCGAGTGAGGGGAGGGCAGCACAAGTGGTTCGGGGGGAATGGAGGGATGAGTGACAATTAGACGTGATTGAAAGAGAGAGGGAGAGAGAACAACAGCTGGGGAAGCCGGGGGGTGGGGAGGGGGAGGAAAAATGAGATGACAGTTCCTTCATATTTCTTCTTTCTTACTTTTGCTCTCTATCTCTTTCTCTCACCCATCCGTCCTTGTCCTTCATTCAGCTGCCTCTCAGGCAGGCCTGGTTGAGTCGCCCTCCTCGTTACTCACCCCTTCAACCTTAAAGGTCAGAAGTACAAACTAAGCACTTTAAAATGCAAGAATATCAAACTTCTTAGTAACTGTTGCTGCCTGTTGTTGGTGCTGTTTTTGTGTATACTCACGCCCCCTTTCTGTGTGTCTTGGTGCATGTGTTGTTAATACTTGATGCCAGCTCTCCACATAGATATTAATAGTGTAGCTTTTCATTTGGGGAGCTCAGCTGGTGGTCTTCTGCCTGGAGGAAGAGTTTAAGCCATATATCTGCATCACTGGCTACTTATTCTCTCTTGGTTGCCTCTTCCTGCTGTCCTCACATTCCCTGTGTATCTGTGTGTGTGTGTTGCTGCGCTTTACTCGTCTTGTGGGGAATATCGCTGTTTACACAGTCACGTTGTGGGAGCTCTCCTTTCTTATGGGGACAATCACATCCTGATAACGTAAAGTCTCCAGGAAATGAATGTAATGTGGGGGGATGGGTGTGTTTGCATTTTTCTCTTCCCTTTGGGTGTAATGAGTATAAAGTAGTAGTAATTATAATAAAAGCCATCTTAAAAAATGGCAAAGGTTCAATTCACCCCAATAACAATGCACACCTTTTGTGGTATCCAGCCATGCAGATAATTAGATTTTTATTTGGATTTCAGTGTAACCCCTTTCTATTGAATAAGATGTCCAGACTAGAAGCCCCTCATGATTACATTATTTGATCCCATTAATGTGCAAAAAAAGGATGTGTGAAGAAGCCTGCAGAGACTTTTTTTTTTTTAAGTTTATTATCCAGATAGTGTACCACATACAGATCACATGTTAATGCCAGGGGTAACTTGCCTCAGTGCTGTGAGCACCACAGATGCAATTCAATAGAGATGGCAGCAGAAATCTGAGATGTAACAGAAATAAAACTAAACCTTTCTTTTTGGCTGGATTCCACAAGTAAGAGGAAAAATGTGTCTTCATAATTTGGGTGAACAGAGCTTTTAATACTTTGTGTTGAACCGTGTTGTCCCACAGGTGGGTCAGCCATAGAAAAACTAACAGTGCAGCCAAACGTGTTTCAGTGTGTCAGGGGGTGATAATGTTTCTTTTCTTTTGCAAATCCATCTGTGTTGGGAGAGTAAAAAGAAATGCGCGTGCCTCACTCCCTTCTCCTTCAAATCTGCTTTCATTACCCTCCTTGTCCCGATCTCCCCTGTCGCCTACTGCACAACTCCTGCCACAGCTGCGTACAGTCTTCACTTCTGCTGTGACGGCTGGTGGTGGTGACTTCTGGCTGCCAGCACTTCCTCTGGTGACACGAGGGCCCGCCGTCATTCGAAACATAGCCTGGTGTTTGGTGACATTTAGCATTTTCCCGCAAAAATTATGCATCAGTGTTGACATTCAGCCTTATGCATAAAATTCATGATGTATGTGGCACTTCCTGTAGGCGCTGCAGCAGAGAGAGGGAGCAAGGAGTATGCCACAGCTGAGGCATGGAAACGCACAACATCCACACACACAAAGAGTGTATATATATATACAATAACTCTGGTGCATTAATTAACACTGAAAAATACATGTCCACATGCATCTTCTTGAACCCAGATCATCAAGCTTCATGAATAGATTTGAAAGTCATGTGTTTCATGTTGCTTTCCATTCTTGTGTCTTCATTATGGATTCAAGACTGAGCCACACACACACACACACACACACACACACACACACACACACACACACACACACACTTCCCCGCGGTACTTCACTTTATTCATTCTTCGCAGATTAATTCTGGGACGACACTTTTTATGATCCCCAATTTATGTCAGCAGTCAGGCAGGCCTCCCCTCTCTGCTGCGCCTCCTCTTATCTCCTGCGCCTCATGTCTCTGTCTGCCTCTACATGTGCGCTCAATGAAACAATGGCACTTTCTAGTAACGAGCAATGAGTTTGTCAGGTTTTAAAAGGAGAGGGAGACAAATGGTGGGGGGGGGGGAACGAGAGGATGTGAAGATAATGGGTTTCTGTGGTGATTAACATTCCAGAGTGGCGCGTTAAAAAAAAAGTGTGACTGTCCTATTGTGTGTTTACTGACAGCCAAAAGAACGGAGGTATCGGAACCGGTCTCGTCTGTGGCTCCGAGGGTGATAAACACACCGTGTCTAATCTCCATCTCTTATGAGTCTGAGCATCTCCACATACAAACCTGTTGGAACTGAGAGGGACGCATTCCCCCTTTTCTTGTAAGAATAGACCCACATTTACACAGTGCAGCCGGCGTGACGGTGAGTGAGATCCTGTCCTCTCAGTCAGTGAGTCAGCCGGCTAGCGGACTAACCGGTCATTCAGTCTGTTGTGTGAGCTCCAGGTTGGCCATACTGCTGTGACACACCTGTCACCTGGAGCAACGTGTGTGTGTGTGTGTGTGTGTGTGTGTGTGTGTGGCAGGAAATGGTGTTAGGCAAGCCACTGTTCTATTATACTGACGATGACATCATTCCTGCTGAGTGAATGTTGTTGACATATAGGATTTACTGAAGTGGTGTTAAGTGTTGTGCACTCAGGTGCAGCATACACCTGTTTCATTCATTAGCTCAATAGGCAGTGAAAAAGCAAGTAGTTCATAAATGTTCATAGAAGAGGGACGCATATAACATTCATGGCACTTTTATTCCTTTAATAATAGATTTGTGATTTAAGGATTTTATAGTCACACAGTTGTGAATGATTTTGCAGGGAGGCTCCATAAAATAAATGCATACATAGTAAATATAGAAAGACATAATATGATGAACATGAAAACTAAAATATAACTAGCAATAAGAATATCTAAGGAAAAAATACAAACGGTAAGAGGTTGCATATGGTATAGGGGATGGATTTATATCCGTCTGCTCGAAAACACCCACTTACGACAGTAACATGTGCTTCAGTGAAACTCCACGTCTTGTTTAGTAATGGATCAAAGGTAACCAATCTGCTCTAATCCGTTTACAGCTGCATTTGTATATGAATGAATGATATGAAATATAGCTATCCATTAAATAAATGTGTATTATTTATTTAAATAGTTCGCTTTTGTATTACTAGATCGAACACAGATTTGATGGAATCTCATTGCAGTAGCACAGATGACCCCGAAGGAAATCAAACCCTTAAACTTGACATTAGTTTGTACCATTTGGAGCTATAAGAGGACCTAGATATAATTCTGCCCAAGGCTTTATCATCAATATTCCCTTCACCTTTCGTGCTGGATATAGGCCACAAATGCCTATCTAATCAGGTAGTCTGTCTGGAGGTTGCTCATGGATTCAGTGCTAAGATCAGTTGATTCTCTCCAGTCCCCGACTTTGATCCTAACGTCTCATCCGCCCTCAGATCAGAATGTACATCCGACTGCTCCCTGCTGTTCCGCTGTGCGTGCACCCGCACACAGTCAGGTGTGCTCTGAAAGCTGAGGAGAGCAGACAGGTTTTTGAGCTAACTTAAGCCAGGGATTAAGGATACATTTACTGCCCATTGAGGTGTGTGTAATAGTATCTATTTTTGACTCTGCCTTCAGAGAGAAATGCCTGGTTTTCCCTCAGAAAGGCATCAACACTTCTTGCATCATCGCAGACTTTTACTTGCTCCTTTCTCACAGGTGCTTTTGTAATCCACACACTCTCGCAGACACTTTAAGTGCACGCTGTGGATTCTCTCTAATTTATGAACATTTTCCTGTGTGTGTGTGTGTGTGTGTGTGTGTATATGTTGTTTGCACAGGAGCTGTGTGTGTACAAGCATGTGACTGAGGTGTGTGTGTGCTCGTGCTCCCTCTCTTCTGGCATGCCTAACTGGCTCTGACACATCTGTGGCTTTTCCAGGCGAATCAGGGCCGGTGCCAAACTGCCAAGAAATCAATGCAACAGACTCTGCTCTCCTCCTTTCCCCTCACAATCCTCCCTCTCCCTCAGTCTGCCCTCTCTACTTTTCTCTCTCTGTCTCTTCTCCTTTTTTTCTCCCTCTGTCTTGCTCAGAGCCCTTATTAAAAATGGAGTGAGTGTGTGCTGCATATTTAAAATGGTCATGGATGGATTTAAACGGCTGATGGTATTTAGTGTCTCCTCAGGGAGCTGCTATGAGCCCTTAAGCTGACTCCTCTGACTGGAGCCTGACTGACTGGTGAGCACACACTAAACCTCTAATAATGACTTGTGTACACACAGTGAGCCCAGCGCATGCATGCAGACACACACACACACAAATAGGCAGGCATGCACACGTACACACGCTTCTCATTATAGCACACAAGTGACGAGGACGCTGGTCACGTTCGTTATGGGTGGAATGGATGTATTGCAATAGAGTGTGTGTGTGTGTGTGTGTGTGTGTGTGTGTGTGTGTGTGTGTGTGTGTGTGCGCGCACATTCAGCGGTCAATAACTCATTAGTTTGCCTGCTTTGATGTAGCAGTGTGTAAATGTTTTTAACTGTATTTGAAGATACTCCTATGGGTTCACAGGCGTGCGTGCGTGCGTGTGTGTGTGTGTGTGTGTGTTGTCAAGAACACGCACAGAGAGAGTCAGGCTAGATGTCACACTGAGCCCCTTCAGGTCAAGCAGCAAGTGTTTGTGTCATGTTGTCTTTCATGCTGGCTTGGATTTGGGCTCCAATCTGCTCCTAAGTGTCCTTCACTGAAACACTATTGATTACCCAACACATTCTCTGACACTGAACATAAATACTGCTGCTGCACAACAAACACACTCACTGATACACAGAAGCCCCTGCATAAACAGGAGGGCAGGAGCATCTGAACAGGCAAAAATGGGAGATGGAGGAGATTGAGTAGTTTGGTAATATCTGAATATTTACATGAGTAGTGCATATAAGAGCCTTTCCAATAAAGTAACCTTCGCTCGCAACCAGTTTTGTTTGGAACAATGACATCGATGGCTCTGCCTTCATTGCATTCAATACACGCTGGAGAATGAGCAAATGGATCTGTTCATTATTGATGCCGAGAGGGGTTTTAAGCGGCCGCTACTTGTTGTAATGTCGTTTGATGTATGTTCGGCCCGTTCGCTATTTTTCATCCGTGACATGTGAGAGCTGAAGCATGTCCATAAATGGGAGTATCTGCATCTGTCCACATGCATTAGAAAAGGGCCTCCGTTTCGATGTAGATCTGTGTTCACTTGCGCTTTTCTGCTTGGCCGTGACACGTGTGTGTGTGTGTGTGTGTGTGTGTGTGTGTGTGTGTGTGTGTGTGTGTGTGTGTGTGTGTGTGTGTGTGTGTGTGTGTGTGTGTGTGTGTGTGTGTGTGTGTGTGTGTGTGTGAGCCAGCCAGCCAGCCAGCCAGCCAGCCAGCCAGCATGCTCCCGTTTGTGTTTGCATTTTCAAGACACTGGCCAGTGAGTATAGTGTGTTGTTGACGGAGCTGTACAACCGACACAATGATGAACTTCGACACACATTTCTGGATCCCAACAACAGTTAGTTTTGATTCCCACAGATTTTTATACAGAGCCACAGATTGGTTTGAAGTTGTGTGTGTGTGTACATAGTGTGCCAGACTACAGGTTGCATCCTTTTAACCAATGCATAAATCACCAGCACTCAACGCCAAGCAGCCAATCAACCACATTTAAACACTGATGAAACCATTCTTTATTCCCATACAGATAAATTGAACTCTGAATGCTGTCTTCTCCACCTTCCCGTCTCTTCTGTATTCTATTGTCCCGGCCCGCTCCCAGTGGCAATGCATAACTGAATGGCAATGGAGGAAACGTCTTTCTTAATGAGGGCTTGAATTCGAGTGCAGCGAGAGTGTAGTTCTTAGGTGTTTTGACAGACTGCATTGTTGTGGTTTCTCTCCTGGGGCATGGGATGAAGAGTAAAGTGAATGATTGTGGCGAGCATGCAGGGCCATTATTGCTCTGTGTCATTAATCAGTCGCTGATGGGAGGCAGTTTGACGGAGAGATGGGCCTATTACTTCTATGGTGCTCTCAGGACCCTCCATGCGAGACTCTTTTAGGCAGCCTACTTTGCGGTCAACAATACAGCAGGTACAAACATAGTAAACAAGCCTTGAAAGGAAATCATTATCCCAACCCCCTCCCAAAAAACACAAATTCTGAACGAGGATAATTCATTTTAAGTTATCAAGCTGAAAGAGTGGAGCTTTTTTTTTTTTTTTGCCGCACATACTTTTTCTCTTCGATTTATTTCCCCCCTACACGTAGTGTATTTCTCCTTACATCTCTCCACCATCCAGCTTGAATCTTCTATTCTCTCAGTTCTATGTTCTTTCCTATATGTTCTACACTCTCTTCCCTTCTTCACCACCCCTGTCTCTTCCTCTGTGCCTTTTTTCCTTTCTGGCAGTCTGTGTGAGGAACTTGGTAGGAGGGCGACATGAAGAGCACTCTCATGTGAGGCGGCGAGAGTTAGAGATAGAAATGAACGAACTGGCTCCGAGAGAAAGGGGGAGGAAAGGAGCGGTAGCCAAGTCCTAGACGTCACTTTTTCCCCCACTCATTATATCTAACGTCTCTGCACAGCAGGCGGTTGAATATATTACGGTACACGGAGGCTATTACAGTGTAGCATCCCGGCTGTAGGGGAGAAATCTAAGAGGATAGCGGAGTCTGAGGTTGCATGTGTGGCTGAGAGGTAAGGTAATGAGGTGAGAGTCCCTTTTAGCCAGAGGTTAGCAGTGGTTAGGAGGGCAGGTAAACATACCAGCTGCTCCTGACTGCCTGGCCTCAAGGCCGCAGTGACACTGGTAGAAGAGGAGAGCATGTTGTGAGGGAGGTGGGGGTCAGCGGATGGGCAGTGGGGGGGGGGAGGAAAGTGGAAAAAGCAGGGAGAGATGATGGATGAGAAGCCTAAAGGCATTGTGAGGTATATGGCTGGATATTCTCAGATTGCAACACACACTGAATTGCAGTATGTCCCCCTGGGTGGGGAGGTTATCTGGTAGTTAATTATAATCTGTAATTTCATCCAAGAGTCTGCCATAATGATTTTTTTCCAGTATACATACAAACACATTTTCTTGTGCGTTACACTTCTTGATAATGTAGGACACCTGCTGCTATTTGAAAAGCCCTTCGAATGTCATACTTTTGCTCTAACAGAAACAGTTTGACATTTTGAGAAATATGCGTATTCGCTTTCTTGCGGAGACTTAGAAGAGGAGATCAAACAGATTCCCAGTACCCTAAGTATGGAGCCACAGAGCCAAGATGTGAATAGCTTATCTTATCATAGAGAAGCAGAAGGGAGACAGCACGCCTGGCTCTCTCCAACCTCAAACATCTGAAGCTCAATAATTACTACGTCACATCTAGTTTGTTTAATCTGTTGTAAAACACAAATGTTGTTTTACTGTGAGTTACCTGACCGAGCACAGGGACTTCCCACAGCGGTGCTGGGAGGACAATAAATATCACTCAATGAAGAAATTGGTACATCATAACTTACTATAAAACTCCTAATTGTCTTTACATACCATTTTCGCTTTAATCTAATGATATTCTTCATGTTAATAACTGAGCCCATTGTACAGTCTTCCAGTCTTTGGCTAAGCCACACACGAGCTTCATAGTCGAGTGGTATCTATCTTTTCATCTAACACGCCCAGGCTACATTTAAAGTGTAACTTATCCATATGTGCCATGGAGATCTGCTCTACAAATTTAAAAATAGGCCTGACTTTTTTTACACATTCACCCGTTTTTCACAAATGGATCATGAAGTGAAAAATGTCGTATCCATTTTGCATATCATGTTATGGGCTACGTTCTCAATATGTGATTATTGAGAATGAAAAACTGTATTAAAAACATCAGTCATAAAAGAAAACGATATGTTAAATATACAACATGTAGTATTTTAATATTGCCTTTTCAATTTTGAGACTGTGGTGTAATGTATCATTAGCTTAATGTCTTTGATATTTAAAAGTGCTAAAATAGGTTTAGACATTAAATGTGCTGCCGGGGATGTGATGACAATCTGACCTCTGCTTTTTGAGCACTTGTTAGTCTTCTGTAAAGTATCTGCTCGCTGTTTCCAGCTCTACCTGTTACCGCCTACCTTTGTGTGTGTGTGTGTGTGTGTGTGTGTGTGTGTGTGTGTGTGTGTGTGTGTGTGTGAGAGAGTGTGTGAGTGTGTGTGAGAACCAGAGTGCTGCTTGTAGTACAACAGATCGTTCATGTCCTGAGTGGACAGCTACATTTGGCTAATGCAACACAGCTTTCTCCGCTGGCTGCAGCCGACCACCTCAGTGCCAGTGTAAAGTGGACTGTAAATATTTACAGGCAGACAGCAAGAGGCGAACGGCGACCTTGTCAGAGAGAGAAAGAAAGAAAGGGAGATGGAAGGGAGGGGATGATGGAGGCTTGGAGAGGGGGAAGAGAGGGAGAGTGAGTTCCTGCCTTCTCCCAAGGCAACTCAGTGTGCTTTGATGCACTGTGGCAGGGAACACACTGTCTCCCCAGAGAGGGAGAGCAGCATCAGCAGCACACACATCCATACAGAGTTTTCACATTACCACCACACAGCTTTTTGAAATGTCAAAATGCACATACACCCACACCCACACGCTCACAGTATGTACATACAGACGCAGTGTCAGTGACATGAATTTAATCCTCAGACAGTTGAAATGCACGAGGTTGAGTTCTGGAATCACAGTAGATTAGAAATGACCAGCATCTCTGATCTGCCCAAACCAAAAACCCTGGCAACAGCATCTCTCACACACACACACACACTCTCGCACTCTCGCTCTCTAAATTCAGTCAGTTTGGTAGAGTGAGTCTGTTCTCTCGAATCCGTTCAGCTGGTCGTGTTGTCCGAACCAACGCAATCAATTCGTATAGTGCTGAAATGAATTGTAATGGCCTCATGAGTGCAGCTGAATGGTAAATGCCAGTGATGGTGATTGTAGTAGTGGGTGTAGCAGGTCTTCAACTGCCATGCAATTAATGTCAGAGGTAGCTACAGCACTCAAGTAAGTGTGTGTGTGTGTGTGTGTGTGTGTGTGTGTGTGTGTGTGTGTGTGTGGGGCTCATGTATGTACAAGATTAGCCACATTCTTTTTTTTTTGAAACTTTTGTTTCAGTTAAATCTCTTTTTCTCCCTCCATTTATTCCCCCCTCCTCTTTTCCTCTGCTCACTCCATTCTGTGCAGTGGATGGTTGAGTTACTGTATTACCAGATACATGAGACAACCTCAACCTGAATGAATGAGTCAATGGATGGACAGGGTATTTGTTTTACAAAGTTAACCTTAGAATCTAAAGGGTAGGATTCCTCTTTTCTCTTAGTGAGCAATGAGATTACATGTACTGTTCTTTATCTTAATCTCTTTCAGAGGCCATCAATTCGTTCGGTCCTAATCTCATCTCCGGGCACTCTGCTGTGACCGTGGTAGTTTTTTTCTATCCTGGGTAGCACTGTAACTTGTGTCTTCGCTGAGTTCAAAAGGCTTGTATTTCAGATGAAACCAGTTTGTCTCACTATGTTCAAACTTTGCATTAAGGCCAAACCTTTGCTGGAACTTGCCAGTTCCCACTGACATCTTAAAAACAACAAAGAAAAAGGGAATATCAAATGTTTGCTCCTTCAAAGACGTTAATGTGGAGTGATCAAACTATGTGGATGTATATAATTAAATAGACATGTCTCACTTTGCTAAAAAGCATACTGGAGAGAGACTTAAAAGGTATGTGGGAGGCAAAAAAGAGAAGCGGAGATGCAGGAAAATTCACAAGTGGGATGCAATTCCACCACATGGCCGAGGCTCCGGCCCAATGAGCCAACAGGACGCCTCAGGCTTTGGATATTTTGGTCAACTGTCCCTAAAAAGTCCAGCTAACCCATTAGTAATGAGTTTGATCATCAGCTACAGTAGGATTGTTTTTTTCAAGCAAGTCTAGGGGTCTGCTAATCTCTTAAACCAAGACCAACCACATACACTCTGTATCTCAACCTTTTCTACAATGGATCTACATCACCCTGGAAGAGAAGAACAATTTCAGATGTTATGGTTGTTTGTTTTGGCTTTAGTAGTAAAAGTGTGTGTTTGTGTGTGTGTGTGTGTGTGTATGTGTGTGTGTGTGTGTGTGGGGGGGGACACTGTGTGCACAGATTTGAGGAAGAGGTCAGGGAGGGTAATAAAAACAGGCTTATCTCTACTCGTTAGGCACAGGAGATAAGAGATGCAGAGGGAGACGCTGCAGATTTGTGCTGTCGTATTACGGGGCCAAACAAGTGAATCCCAAATTACATGGAGAGGGATGACAGGAAAGGGGGATGATGGGAGTGAAGGAGAGATGGGAGGAAGGAGAGGGGAGGAGACTGAGATAAATGGAGCAAAAGCCCGGCCTGTGTGGGGATGCTGATAGGCCAGCATGTTAACCTTAATCCCCTCGGGGAGAGGCGTAAACACACAGGAAGAGAGAACATGGGATTGAGTGGAAAAGAGAGGGATGTGAGATCTTTGTCTTCCCGCTCTCTCCTTCATCTCCTCAGTGTGTGATCAGCCAGTTGCAGGCAGCAGTCGGGAAATCCCTCTACTTATTTAAAGCGTCTTAATCACAGCCTCTATCTCGCTTGGCTCTTCCTGCTCCCTCACCCTCTTTTTCTCTTTTGATTCCTCTCTTTTCACCTCCTCTCTCCTCAATGTCACTCGCCTGAACTCCACTGTTTGGACCCCGTCATCTCGACTTAACTCATGTCTCAATGAATCGTCTTTGGCTGAGTATTCCCTCCTCGTGTCAGCATTCCCGTCAGTGACCAAGTGTGCCAATTTTTTTTTTTCACAGTCATGATTTGTCTCCCGATTCGACTTTGCCCCCCGCCCGCCCTCGTCTTAAATTAATTTAAAGACAGAAATGAAGAGAACAGAGGTAAATCAGAAAAAGCATTTGCCACTGACTGCACAGCTATATTCAGTATTCAGTCATGCATCCTAAAGCTGGTGGTATTTCCAACTTGCTTAAGTGAGTCTGTGGTCATTTCAGTCTCAGCCAACCATCCAGGCATATCTCCTCTTCCTTCACTCCCACTCCATCCTCCCCCAGTCTCTGTGCCCCGTGGGAGAGTGGAGGTCTATGGTTGACTGGCATGTCCGTGCAGGCAGTAGTGAGCAATGGAGGGCTCACATATAGGAACGGATAGGTGTGTATCTGACTTGATGGTCACTGCATCGATTGGCTTACAGAAATTAAGCTGACCTTTAACTGAGTTTGTACTGTTGAACTGCTCATTCACAGTAGAGAAACACATGGTCAGATGGGAGATACAGAACTGCTCCCTGCTTTAAATTTGATGTTATTTTGTGTGCTTGTTGCTTGTTACGATGTCTATTCTTGTATTTGAATATGTAAGTAAATATGGCTGTATGTATGCATGTGATGTTTGTCCGGAAAGGATGGGCGGCAGGGCAAAGATCACACTGCAGGCCGGTGTGTTTGTATAAATATGTCAGACAGAGTGATGAGGATAAAGCCAAGGATACCAGCTGCTCCTTAATACAATGTCGGGGGTGCGTGTATATGAGTGAACATTTTGTGTTAGCAAATGTCTATGGCTTTAATGTACTCTATGTGTGGGTAAGTGCTTGTCTGGGTGTATGTCCTTGGCAAAGAGCTGCAGGGATTTAAACAGGCCCAGCAGAAGTACAGCACACACACACTCCCTCTGTCTGAGATGTTTCATAAGCGCACAACATGGCTGGTGTCCAGGGCCAACATAGAGGGCACGCTCTCGAGTCAAGTCATTCACACACCTCGATCCCAAAAATTGGCCTCTTTTCCTGCTGCGCTCTCTTCTCTATCAGAGGTTATCGGCAAGAAAGGACCAGCTTTCTACCTGAAACCTGCTGAGTGAAAATGACTTTGGTTGGATAATGACGCCTGTGAGATAAGAGGGGGGGAAGGGGGCCCTCTTATAGAGTTTTAAAAAAATCCAGAGAGCTAAAATGGAGTATGGAGCGGTGTGATGATAAACAGACACGGCACTGGAATGAGGAAGCTGTAACACAAAAACACTCGAAAGACCAAGCAGGTATCGCATTTGGAACGAATGTGCCCTGTAGCTGTTCAGCACTTTGGTTTTAAAGCGACACAGCACCACCGTGTGGCAGATTACATTTGAGTTTGTGATGTGATCAATGTAAACTTTGAGTTGCAACTGTTGGAAATGTATTATCCCACTCCGGTACTTCACATCCAGTCTGTCTCTCTTGCGTGTGGTCTTGTGAATACACCCTGGTCTTTTATTCTTCTGGGTTTTTCCGTGCAAGTCGACCCTGCATGCTCATTTAAATTTCTAACGGAAAACACTTCGAACCATCGTCTCTTTGAAAATGACGCAGTAACATCTTTGCCACACTCCTTCAAGACGGTCCTTGTAAAAATATTTAGTATTGTAAGTTGATTATTAGAACAGATAATTGTATCACTTTAATGCAACCTTTCAGAGGCAAATATGTTGGTAATGTTAGGCTAATCAATAGCTCAGAAAATATCTAGTCTTGTATCTCGTACTGATAATATCTCTATCCCATCCCCTATCCTGCGATACCTTTTTAAAATGTATTTTAATACATTTAGTTTCTGTTTTTATGTGATATTGACTAAAAGTATACCATAGCATTTGTAATTAATTACAAATGTGTCAATATGTGATTTAAGTTCAAAACATTTAGTTGAACTGATTTTCCATTTGTGTCCCTCCAGAAGCAGAAAACTACTTTAGATGCAATGAGGGCACCACATGCTGGTTTTGCGCTGGGGGAAAAAAACAATGAGAAACGTATTTGTACCCCACAGAATAAATCCAAATAACGCAATTAACTCGGTTCACCCCATGAAAATAAGATTTTCTGTTTGTTATATCCAGGGAACCCTTTCGTTTTATCATTAAAGAATTGGAAGGCTTTGTGATTATTGTTGTGACTCTGCTCTCAAGGTGCACATTGGGCTTTTGATGTCAAAAATTCAATCCACTTTGATTTATTTTTAAATGCCATGTCTTTTTTATTTTGCCATTGCTATGTTTTCACTTCTAAATTCATGTTTATATTGTGTAGTTAGTTCACAGGCACCTCCAAATACAGGCTTCAGGAATTACTTGGCCCAATAAAAAGCATACACGAGAGGAAAACAAAAGGTAGTGAGGGTCAGCAGTAAAAGAGGATGTGCTCTGTTGTAATGAGCAATAAAGAAAGAGATCATTGGGAGATTTATGCATGTGTGAAGGAATAAATAATATTTTTAGGACATAGTCAAAGTAGTCTATTGTTAGAGGAGAATTGTAATTAGTGGACTAACAACATTCAATCGTGACCCTTCCAATTACTAGGACCTGGGTTTGGTCTCATCAAATGAGCTTCAGATCCTCTCTGCCCTTTAACGCCCCCTAATTAGCATAATCCCCTGGGACTTTGGGGGTATAATGAGGTGGGTTGCACCTTCAGTAAATACAGTGTGAGTCTGTCTGTCTGTCTCGGTTCATGTTCAGTGTGGTCATGGTTCATTAGTGGAACCTCTGCATGATTCCTCTGGTTCGTCTTAATCACCCATGTGACTCAATGCTCTAATCAAGACCCTTTCTGTACTTCACAGCACAGTGTTGCACATAGAGGCACACGCACAAACAGAGATGCTGAGTCTCTTTTCTATGTGGCCACCCATAGTCATGGGTCTGACAGTGAGGAGTAACTTCACTTATCTTGCATGCAGTCTTGAAATATATAATATTAATACATGTTGTTTGTATAGCGCTTTAAAAGGCACTTTACCTGGTATAAACGGAAACGGTAAAAGCAATAGATACAAGAGAGATTACTTAACCATAAGAAATAAAAACATACATATTTAGCATCGCAGGTATAAATAGATCGGTTTTAAGTGCAATTTTAAAAAGTGGTGAGTGACGGAGAATGTCCGAGGTGCTTAGGAGAGAGTTCCAGAGGGAGGGGGCAGTGATGGAGAAGGTCCTGCACCCCAGGTCTGATGCTTAGACAGCAGTTGTGGAGGGCTTTTTATGTGACGAGGAGAATCTTGAACTGTATTCTTTGCTGTGTGGGGAGCCAGTGGAGGTTTTGAAGCACTGGGGGGAGGGGGGGGTGTGATCTCTGCTGTGGGAGAGCAGACGTAGGGCTGAGTTCTGGATGTGTTGTAGTTTGTTGATGATTCGGGTGGATGTGCCGTACAGGATGCTGTTGCAGTAGTTCAGTCGAGAGGTGATGAAGGCGTTGCAGCGTATGAGTGTTATGACTTCTTATTGTTTGTTTAATCAGTGGTTCATAAAGAGGGGGAGTCAGAAGATGAATCTAAGGGCTCATAAGATGAATAATAAAATAGGAAATAAAGTTTGGCTTAACAAAATAGTTAACTTTCTCAGACTTTACTTCAATATAAGGGTTGAGTTTCATTTTTGTTATTTAAGAAATGTTGCATTATATGAATACGTACACACATATACAAACAAACCAAACTCGTACAGACATAATCCTGCATTGTGCCGACCCCTTATCCCTCCTTACTTCGGCTGGCACCCCGAGCAAACTCAGAAGGAGCTAAGTGCAAATATTACTTGAATTGTAGCTTTTTTTTCTTTTCTTTTTTTTTCTTGTTCCTCCGGTTTTGAAAAGTAATTCATATGTAACAATCTGAATCACTGGTGGAACTGAATTTGTGAATACATGCGAGTGATAAGAGGGTCAGGGTAGACATGGTTTTATTTTGGGGGTTAACGAGGCCAAAAGGTTGTAAACCATTGTTATGTAAACTATATATATGGCATTATTTGAAATGAAAGACTGTGATATTTAATGGGCTAATGCAGTGCCCTCCAGTTAAAGAGGGAGTCCACTTCTGATCTTGTCTCACGGTATTTTCTCCCCTCTCCTTTTCTTACGTTTTAAGGTACCCGTCTTCCAGAGAAGGGTGCTACGACCGGCAGCATCATAGGAGCCATCATTGGAGTCATTCTACTCCTGGCCATCATAGGAACAGCTATAGCAATGTACCGCAAACACAGTAACAAGAAACTCAATGGAGAGTGAGTATTTGTTTGACCGAGTGTGGATAGCTACAGTTCACTTCACTGTTGTTGTTTAATTTCTATCTGTCTGTTCCGTGTGTTTGCAAACTGGCCCGTTAGATTAAATGCCACGCTGCACATCTCATCTCATATTAGTGTGACTCACCAGAAAGCTGTTTGTGTTTCAGTGGTCCTCCCAAGTACAAGCCCCCTCCCCCGAAGAAGACCAACAGCTCCGCCAGCAGAGTGAGTCAACATCGACAAATACTTGTCAGGGGAACAATTTTATTTACCAGACAATTGTGTCCGGCTGTTCCACACATTGTGAAGTTAACATGTTTGATTATATCTCCTGAAATATTCTGTCTGTACGTCCTTAGCAGCCGAACACAAATAATGCCCCGGTGGCCGAGACCAGACCTATGCAGGACCAATACTACAATACCCAGAGTGCTGAGCCAGTCACGGTAAGGGAACATGTTGGTTAACGATGCAGAGGTGACGTACACTCCAAATACGGTCACTCAAATTAATATTATCAATGTTTTTTTTTTCTTCTATTTTTGAGATCGCCCACAGAGCATGTTGTGGAACAGCTATTTTTCTTTCTTTCAGGTGGTGTCTGAGGTTGTTTACATTTTTTATTCTTTAATTACAACGTTCTCAACCCTGTTGGATCCATCAATCCATTAATGGAATTACATGTTGTGCAGCAAAACCTTGTAAAGCAGTGGAGACGTTGTCCTCCACTGTAGAACCTACAGGGGGAGAGAAAATCTTCAAATGTACTGGAACACGCATCCAAAGTAACCCTAACCCAAGCTAACGTCAAATAGTATGCAGTGTTTAATCAACACTTCTTTGTTGTACAATGTGCACAATTTGAATTCTATATTCAGCTTCTTTAATTGAACATTGGGGTTTAGGTTTGAAAGGGTTCGTGAAAAATCAACATTTAAAAAAAAATTTAATTTATTTCAACTGTAGACAATTTGTGAATTCATGAATAATTTAAGGTGTGTATTTAATTTACAATTGTAATGTTCCATCCCCTAGAATGGTTTGTGTGTGTGTTTATAACTGCAGTTGTGTTGGAAATACATTAGCTTGCGGACACAGCTTAAGGAGGACATGATAACAGTGGTCCAACTATTGGGTTTTTCCAGCAATTCTAGGTTTCTGCTTTTTATTTATTTTATCATGAAGTCAAAAAGGGTCATTAAACAATTTTGTGGGTATCAATACACGAGTGGCACATAGTGAATTCATCAGAAGTAAATGCATCTTAACCTTAAACTGTTGTATCATGTTCTAGCTTTTCAGAAACTGATGAAACAAGAAGCTAGTGGGATCTCATCTCATCTTTACCGTTTTCTTTTTGCTGGCAGGACCTGGATGCCTACCATGACGAAGAAGATAATGTTGATGATGAGCATTATTACGCTGCTGCCCCCTCTGGCTGGGATGATCCTGGCAACAATGAGGTCCCGCCTCCTTACATGCGCACAGACAGCGACCCCCAGGACTATCAACAGGGCCCCAATGTCAACCGCGGGGAAAGCTTTGTGTCGTCCGCCATGTTTGTGTGAGAAAACACGAAGGAGGGTGTGTGTGTGTGTGTGTGTGTGTGTGTGTGTGTGTGTGTGTGTGTGTGTGTGTAAATATGTGTGCATGTGTGAGTGTATGACTGGGCGAGTGAGCATTTCTACAGCTTACATGGGAAAGAGAGGGATTGAACTGTGTGAATGCAAAGTGTATGGACTTGTGGATGTGAATTGTATACTTAGATATGAATTTTCAAGTCTGTGCTACAAAGACAGAGTTCAGTTTTGCCATTTTGTTTCAGAATATTTATCTGTGGTCAGCTTACCAGTACTGCGAAATAATCAGGTTGAGTTGTGTGTTGGTCCTTTTGAGAATTTGACCATTTCTAAACCACGATCAGCTTGAGCCAGCAAGACACACAATGTTGCTCATGTATTTTATGCACAATCATACAGCAAGGGATATAACTAAACGGTTATTGTTAAACAGATGAATCAAAGACCATGCTGTTTTAAATACCATATGCTCTGTATAAATGTCAGATCATAGTTAAGACATGAGCCCTATTTAATGACACTGTTGCATTGCAATAGCATGTTTCAACACTTGCATTATTGAATGTGGCGCTATACAACACATGGTTGCATACAGTACATGGCTTGGTGAGCAGAAACGATGTATGGGTGTTACACGTTGCTTCTGTCTAGACTTATCTGGCTGCTGCTTTTGGTTTACAAACCCAGCTGGCATGAAGTCGGTGTAAAACAGGCGCCCTGTGGAGAAGCTATTAGCTGCAGTTAATCGGGCAGCGCTGAGACTCACAGACCATGATGAGGGTGTAAACAGCAGTCGGGGTGGTTAACTGCAGCAGAAATACTAAGTGTGTTAATGTTTTACTGGAATAGTTTGTATATGTATTTGCATCTGTTCTTGCCTTTCTTGTGAAAATTCAGAGAAACGTAGGTGGAAGGGAACAGAACATTAGAGTGAGTGACTGATGGAACGTAATTGGCGAGCAGCCTTCTTGCTGTAACATTTTATTGTTTTTTTTAATCTTGCGTCCATCCTTTCTTAAAGCCATAGTACATGCTTTCCATTTGCTCAAACAATGAGTAGCAACAGTGTTGTATATTTTGGGGGTATCTGTTACTTGAAAACTTTTGTGCCTTTTTTTTTATTTTTCACTTTGTCCACTTCTGATGGATTAGGGTAAATCTGGATTATGTCCATGAAATCTGTTGCAATTCATCTCTAGTGGAGGATTAAATAGTTCTTTAGGGGGTTCAAACAGGGGTTGACACAGAGCCTGCTAGTATACTGATATGTCCGTCCATTATCAGGGCCAAGGGTTAAACTGGTAGTAATACTTATTGTGAATTTCTTCTATTACATCATAAACCCAAATCCGTCTCTGTGTGTGTTGGTGCCGTGCCAACCAGTTTTTGTTTTTATCAAATAGCCTTTTGAGAAAATGATCTATTTTTTTCTTGTTCTGAATTATGTTGATTTTAATCTGTTTTGCTCCTCATTAATTATGTTTGAAAATTCATCTTGACAGCTGTTGATTCAATAAACATTTAATTTGTGATCCTGGTGAAATCATTTAACTACAGTTATTCATTTAATTAATTCTTTGCAGTTGCAGATGTTTTTTCACCTCCGTTGTAATTCCGCCATTTCACCATGTGGTTGCAGTATGGGCTGAAAGTATAGGAGGGTTTATGACAGCAGAGTCACATCCATGAATAGCACACTGTAACATCTGATTTAGAATATTTGGCGGAAACATGAGTGCTTTAGATTTAAGCGAGTATTGCCACTTCACTACATCTATCAATACACTGTAAGGGACAGTGCAAGCACAACATTACAGTTAAAGACTGCAGCTGCAGTACCTCATCTTTCCATGCGAGGGCTCTCGAATTGAAAGGCTGAAACTGCAGAAGGCTTTACTGTACCACACCTGATGCAGAGGCAAGCACTTGTTCTCTGCTTCCTCCCCTCATGTCTGACTCATCTATTTCTATCTTAAGCTGCATTTCCTCCAATGCCGTACTCACAGTCCATGAAAAAAAGTCTCCTGGCACAAAAAGAAGACTATTTTTAGATCAGCGTGATTAATTTCCAGCACTGAGACTGCACCAAAGGGGCCAAAATTTGCAGTCTTAGATCCAGAATATGATGATTACATACATCAAACCCCTGCACCACTGATTCACATGTTGAAACCAGCTTATCAATTGGGTGCAGCAGTGTCTTGAATGAGCCAGGCCTGCTGCACACTAGTCTCTCGTACTGCAGATGAAGGTGAGGCCTGACTAGCAGCCCACCATGACTCTGCAGTCTCCTCTCTGCTTGTATTCTGATCACACAGGTAGAAGGGGATTCTAAGAATAACTGGATCTGTAGGGGGTTTACTGCTGGCATCATGCGTTTTGCAACCAAAGGCCATTCAAGACCTAACGCCAAGGTCGGTACACTGCAGAAGCATTCAAAACTAGAATATTCTTCCAATATGGAAACTCTAAATTTCACCCTTCCTCTTACAGTTATAGATGCCTTTTTAAAAACATACTAATTGATGTATTTGTTTTCTTATTTGCGCTGCAGTACACTATGCAGACTTTGCAATGTATATTAAGGGGCCTATATACTGTATAAGCATCTGCATCAATAGATATGATCTGGAGATCAAGCAGGAGTTGTAGCGCCCTCTAATGGCTCGCTGTGTATTGATCAAAAGAGTATTACATTGGTTTGGTGGGAATGTACTCTCAGTACTCTTATGTAAAGATAGACGAAGAGGAGACATTTAGATTCAATAAGTGAGTTCACAGTATGTTTAAGAATCAAAAAGAGTTGAATTGAACAGAAAAGGACACATTATTGAAGTGAAACTGTTCCCAAGCTTCGCTGTGATACTTTTCTGGAAACTAGCAGTGATCTGTGCAGTAGCAGTGTTATAGGATTAACAGACTTTGTGAATCGGCAGCCAGGTAATGAGTGAGGGAGAAGGCAGAGAATAAACCTCTCATGTCTTCAATGCTGCTAAGCTGGTTAAAAATAGAGGCAGAAGAGAGGGATTGAGAGAATCGGCGTGGACAGAGAAGATGGGGGATGGAGGAAACGCCTGATTTGACTCTAAGCAAAGTGAGGAGGGATTTACCAGGTGACCTTGACAGTCAGTAGAACAAGTGTGTGGCCACACATGTTAAAGGCGCACAAAGAAACATGCATCTACGTTAAACCTGAGTGCTCTTTGAGCCAACAGAGACCTGGTGAACAAACTCTGCCCAGGCTCATCATGTGTATGACAATGATGAGCATGTTTGGCTGCATGCTGTTGGCTTGGTTGGTAAGTAGAGACACCCACACATTTATAAATACAGGCCTGCTTTAGCCTGACGAGGCTGAGGACGCCTCCAATGACCTTGTATATCTATTTTAGGAGCTGGAAGGAAATGCAGATTAAAGCATACTGTTAGAATTTGACAAATTTGCTAAAAAGTAAGAAAATTATAAATGATCCATGATTGTGTTTATTTAATATATGATATTTGATTATTTTCCTTTACAACTTCCTCACCTGTTCGCATCTTAATACACCCCTCTCTTTGTTTTTTTTGTTTTTGTCATTCCTTCATGCCATCATCTTTCTACTATCTAATTCTGTAAACACCAGACCAGAAGGACAAACTATGTGAGAGGAGAGCACGAGGGAGGCCCGAGCACTGGCTCCATGGTGAGTGACACTGTCGAGACGCCCTCGCAATGGGGAAGGCATGCGAGTCTGGAGAGGAATGGAAAGGGTGAAAAACTGATAGAGCGGGTGGAGTAGATAAGGGGCACATGCTGTGAAGGAGGAAGAGAGAGATAGAGGGAGAGAGAGAGGGAGGGAGAGAGGCTTTGGGGATTAAAGAGGAGATGAAGGTGGAGGGCAGACAAGGCCAACGGACAGCTGGGAGAGGCCTGGCTCAGCTCAGAGTGCTTCAAATGTTCGCCATTTCCCGATGTTACTCATTGGGTCCTTGATGAGTTACATGCTACGTTGACAAATGTATAAAAACTTAACAGCCCTCTAAATATGAAAACTTGACACAATTGTGATGATATTTCAGTGCGTGTTGCATATTTGCATATGTTGCGTAACAGCAAAACATGACATTTAAACAGAACATTATGAAATACTATGACTAAAGCAGTGTCATCCAGCCAAAATTATTCATTATTATAGCACTTTGCCCTCCACATGCCTGAGGCCGGACCAGCCATGACATATAGTGAATGCAGCATGTTTTTATACTGCATGATTACTACACCGTGAGAGTTTTATAAATAGTTTTGTCTTGGAAAAGATGATGGCTGTGTTTTCAAGATGATTGCTGTCATGAAATGCTGATTTTCACAGTAGCACATGTAAGGTAACAATGTCAACACTTTCATAAGATTTAATAATGCATGTCCCTAATATTGAGCAACGAAAATCTGTAAAATTGAACATTTAAAGTGAGCCAAAGTATATATTTTTAAATATTCTGTGGCAGTAACACAAGCAGAGAAGAGTCACAGTGATAACACTCAGTAATGAAGTAATGTCAGCTTCAAGGCACCGTTTACCTGAGCTAACATTAGCCAGAATGAGCTACCAGTCATATTACCAAGTTCAGCAACAAAAGTGTGTTGAATTGAGCAATCATGGGTTTTATTGTTCATTAATTAAGCTTTAATTTATAAGTGAAATAATGTGTCTTTCAATAGTAACATAGTCGCCCTTCAAAACAAATTATTCAATTACAAAAAAATAAAATGGTGTCTAATATAAACGATTGTAAACACCTTTTAATTCAGGTCTCAATACTGAGAGAAACATATGCCTTTTTTGAATGCGTGTGTTTGTGTTTGCATGGGTGCAACCATGTGTTTGTGTGACATTTGCAGCTTGTTCCCCGGGGCAGTGGTGATGCTAGTTGGTTTGAAATTATATTTACTGTTCTCTACTGAGGGATGCCCTTTAACTGCTTTCACATTTTCTCATTTAAGGGGATAGGGTGTTCAACATGCTTTTTAAATGTCTTCCTTGATGAGCTCACAGCCAAACCAAAGGTTACGTTTTTATCGTACTCAGTTACTATCGGCAGAGGGCTGTTGACTTTTGCGGGACAACATCTTCCTGTGTTGAAGTGTGTGAGAGGATTGTGTGACAGACAGAGAGAGACAGAGAGGTGGCTGTTACATTACACATTCTTCACTCCTCTGCTGATCTGCAATGTCCTGAACAGTACAGTACTTTCTCGTAACACCTCCCAGTTTTTCCCCACTCTTTTCAGTTTCCTTTTTATTTTTAGTCGTGTTGTGCTGAGTCTCAACTCTTGTCTTTCAAACAGGGGAGTATCTTCTCTCTCCTCCAATCAGAGCCATTAGTCGTGCACTGCAGATGCATGCACCTCGGATTGTGCACACATGTGGGTGTCCATATATTTTGGTAGACAGGTGCTCAACCTGGACAGGACAAGATAGAGGGAAAGGATATAGAGTCTTGAGACCGTTAGACGTCATGAAGTAAAGTAATTTACAACATGTTGCAGCAGAGGAGAAATATGCTTCAGCAGGATGGGATGTGATCATAAAACTGACCTTTTCATATTCTTGGATGGTAATTCATCCTTGTAGTAGTAGTGTTTTTTTATTCAGCCATCCACTCAAGCATTGGCAAAAGCATAATGCTTATATATGCAAATCGTACATTCTTATCTACCCTACCCTTATCTAATCCTTTGAAAAACTAATAATGGGTTACACATTCTTACGTGTATGTTAGCATTGTTACATAATGTAACCCCAACAATAGAATAACATCTCCTTTTAATCCCTTCTTTAGCTTTTTGTATGGTAAACTTACAAATATTTCTCAAACCATATTTAGTGACGTTGTTTTAGTTTTGAACAGTGTTTGCATTTATTTATAATATACCAAATTTCAGAACACAAGATTTTACAAACAATGGATTTGTGTAATCAGAGTAACTGGCTTTATTCAGAAAAAGGGTATGGCTTGTTTTTTTAACAAGACTCTACGATATGAATGTGTGTTCCAACCTATTTATAATTTATAATCATTGTTTGACACATATTCACCACATCTGTGTATCTCTATTGGAGGGATAACAGCATTCTTCCAAAAGCTTTTCTTTGTGTTTTAATGACCGTTGGGGAGAGTGCTGAACGACTAAGGCTATGGTCTAAAATCTCTTATTCATGTTCAATCGGATCGAGATCTGGTTGCTGTAAAAACCATATCAAACAGTATGATTTATTTACTAATTTCCAGACTCATGTAACCAATCATGATCTCTCATTCTGTGTATGGACGCTATATTTCTGCACATATGTATTCATCCTTAATTTGTCAGTCCTATGTAGCAAGATAAACAAATAATAAGAAAAGCAACTTGAAACAGGACAAAAATCTAATTAGACGCCATATGTTTATTGCAGATAAATAAGGGGTGTTTATTTAGATTCAATGACCACAAACGTCTGCACGAAGAGAGAGTTTCTCTGTGCTTGGTTGTGTCTGTTTGTGACCAAGTGACTAAATTAGTAAAAACCAAAGTCAACACACCACCACAGAGCCAGATGTTTCATTCCCCTGCGATGACACAACATTTTGAACAACTGAGTGCCTCTTGGGTACTCATCCAAACTCCCTCACCTTCGTCGGCTCTCTTTTCATTCAATCCAAAATCACATTCTGGGCATACGTGCAACCTTTGCCATCTCGTACACAAACACACACTCCGACACAGCTGCCCAATGCATTCAGATCACTGCCTCTTTTCACAGAGTGATGAACGGCCCGACTGATCATTCAGTCCGAGTAAACAAGCCTTGATTTAGTAGCACAAAGTGTTAGCCTGCGCAAGCTAACACGGCAGGAATCATTACTTATTGGTGGGTTAGAGCTACTCAAGTTAATGAGGTGTGTCTATGTGTGTGTGTATTTTGTGTGTATGGCCCTGCCTGTTAGCATGCCAGAGTGTGTCCAGATGTTGAATTATATTTGATCAAGCTTGCAGCCACACACACTCAGAGAAACAGGACACCAAGGTGTGAAATGATCAATGAAATCTACATCTACACTGTCAGTGGATGACACAAGGGCACAAAGACGTCCGTTCTAATCATTTTCATGTCTGTTCCTCATTTCTATTGTCAAACAGATTGAGTTCAACCTTTTAACATCAGTCCTCCACTGTAGGTCGGTCTAACGTATATAATATGGTTGAGTTTAATCCTAACTGTCCTCTGCCACTTCCAACGTCTTAAGGCTGAATAACAACTGGGATGTGATGTATCTGCTCATTATGGGCTGCATGCATAGATCCATACTTGAAAATATGAGTTTTGTAACGTTTAAAGAAAATAAAAAGAATCCAAATCCAAAGTCAAGGTCAAACATGGTGAGGAATTTTCCCAAAATACAAGATTATGTGCAACCAAGAGTAGATGTTCAGTTTTTGTCAATTTAAATGAAATACTAAAAGACAGCAAATCCTTGAGAGGCTTTAAAGATTAGATTTTTCTTGAGAAATTACTATTCTTGATAATAATGAAAGACTCAGAAAGATAGAAAATACATTTTCTGTCATTTGGTGTTTTAGCACTATTTGTGATCAATACAAAACAAATGCAAAACAGGTATAGCAGTCTTTTCAACAGTTTTGCTGCAGAAGCATCTGTTTATGGTTTAGTCACCGTCTCTCGTCTGTCGCTCACCTTGCTCCTCTAAGGATGTGAATAACCTGTGATGTACTGCTATAACATGTATGTAGCAGTTTAAATGGAAATGTGACAATCCCCCAGGCTTTGCCAAGGATGAGGTTTTGCTTCACTTAACTGTGTGTGTGTGTGTGTGTGTGTGTGTGTGTGTGTGTGTGTGTGTGTGTGTGTGTGTGTGTGTGTGTGCAAAGTTGTTGTGAGCTGCATTTTACTCCATGTGCTGGCATGCATAACCTTGGGAGCCTTCCTTCCTGCAAGCATCATGGGACGGCTCAGAGGACAGGGAATTAGCCAATCAGCCGTTAGGGTCACCCAAGTCACATTACTCATCTGTTCACATGTGCCACACACACACACACTCAAGATGCTCGTTGTGAAAATGCATATGTCAGATGCAAATATCTAGGGCAGTGAAAACTCTAGTGGAACTGACGTGTTATAGCTAAAATTAGACTTGCTGTTGAGTCCACTCGCAAGAGAGGATGAGGAAAAAGAGGAGAGAAAAGAAAGAGAAGCTTCGTGTGGGAGAGAGGTGAGGTCGGAGTGTAAAAAAATAGAAGCCTGTAGAGGACACAAGATGGAGTGACATCCACGAAAGAAGAACTTGTGGAACATTTTTACCCAGTTGACATTTCTCCTGCCTAGAGCAAGTGACTCAATTAATAGTATTACGTTCATTGCAAGGGCATTCATTTAAATAATAAGAGCTTACGCCATAAATAAATGCCCTCCTACACAAATAGTCCTTAGACCAACAGCTACTGCTATTCATAGACGTGAGAAAGTTTATTTTGAAAGTTGAGATGCAGTAAAGCTTAATGTCTAAATTCCCCCTAATACAGTTCTCACTCGAGGTGCAATTATTCAAAAGGACATTTTAATAATCAATCCACTCTCCTAGAAATGACATACAGTATTTAGCAATATACCATTCAGTAGTATATAACGCCAAAGAAGCAGTAAAGTGAGGAGGTGTAACCACTCGCTCATTAGTATCCCAGCAGCAGGCTGGAGGCTCCTGGCAGGAATCCAGAGGCAGAGTACATTGCAGAAGTCTGGCCTTGAGGAAATGAATGTACCTGCTTCTCTGCATCAGAGAGAGATAGTTTGTTTTTGTGATGATAGAAAAGGTTGCACATGAATGTTTGATGTGGATTGCATACATCATCACCTTTACTTGCTCTCTTTCCTTTCCCTCTTCTTACGTTGCAGGTGGCGTAATTGTGATTTTAATGAGTTTACCCGCCGCCCGTTACATTAACTATTTTCTCCGTGTGTCTTACACCGGCCCCTTTGCTCTCAACACCTTTTCGTGGATGTGTGTGCGCAGCATGTGTGACAGATGAGTAATGTGACGAGGAATGAAATGGAAGGGGGATGGGAGGGAGTGGGGGAGGGTAGAGAGTGGGGGATGGGAGGGAGTGGGGCCGGTGGTTGCCAGGGCGACCTGCTCCAGTCTCCAGGGTCACTTGATGGGGGTGACCCTGACAGCTATATTGTTCCTTTTAATATTCAATACCACACCTTCTGGAGCTGTTGAATAACGAGGGCTTCAGTTACAAGCGATGCCTCATCTACAGTACCTGTCAAACACAAGACACCGCTCTCACAGACCATCGGCGTACATTAGGGCTCTTACCTGAAATAGTATGTGTGAGTGCACACAGAGGGGACACAGCAGTGGCCAGTGGAGAGCCAATTACCCAGTCACTTACACACACTCCACACTCCCACTGAGGGAGCCATGTCTGCCAGAGTCTTACAGTAACGAGCACACAGCCTCTTTCTGTCATAACAGAGCTCAGAATAAGAGCACGAATACACATCCAGAGGACGAGCTTGGGGGACAAAAGACACAGAGACAACGTGCGTGTGCATGTGTGTGTGTGTGTGTGTCACAGTGTCACTTGAGTGGTCCAATAGAGAGGGACGGTGGGACAAAGCTCCACCCTGTCCCGTGTCTGATGTGACTGCGTGCAGCAATAATGAAAACATTGCTGAGGTTGCTTGGCTAGCATAGTGTTGGGCTAGCACTCCATCACACTGACTCATTGGGCACAGCAGCCCAAGTGACACACACACACACACACACACACACACACACACACACACACACACACACACACTACTAGTCCCACGGCTAGGGAACACATACTGATGCATGCACAAATATGCTGACGCACACAGGCACCAATATATTAAGACACACAGGAGTCTTTATTCATTTGGTACATACGTAGGCACACACCAACTTAGGCCATGTCCACACGACTGTTTCCATTTCAAAACGCATATATTTTGCTACGTTTACACTGACACTTGACTGGGTCTTTGCAGTGGCGACGTGTCCTTCCCTGATTCGTCACGCCTCCATCACGTGACGCTTTTCTGTAAGAAATCAAACAAGCCTTGATTATCGATTGACTACCAGCGGTTAATTTAACATGGATAACTGATTTCAGGCGTTCCTGACCTTCTTGTTGTAAATTCTGCATTTTATAATTCAACTACTGCAGCGATTAGCCATCGGCGTGCTCAGTGACATTAACGTTTTTTTGAGGAATATCTTAAGTATCAAGCGCTACCTTTCATTATTAAAGACTACTATAATAATATTTTCTGTCACTAAGCAACCAATATAATTGCTGTTTACACCAGTACCCGCATGTCCAGTGTACGTGAATAGTCATGTGATATTCGTTTTCAGGCTTGCTAGTATAGACGGAAATCATTTTGTCAAAGATGGTGAAACGCATGTGTGGACGAAGATCATTTTTGTTTCAAAACCTTGGTTTAAAACAAAGACGCATTAGCGTGGCTGTAGCCCTACCCTCACTCTGTCATATTAAACAGAATGGGGCCACACGCACTGCCACACATCTGGTGGGGCCACAGCCCTGCTGCTGACCCCATATGGAGCCGGCCTCTGCAAGTGAAGCAGGGGATGCTTACAAACAGCCAGCCCACTAAGCTATTGCTGAGATTATCTAGGTTATAATCAAACGCTGTTAAATTCGGAATGAAAAGTGTCGAGAAGCATATTCACTCTCATATCTCGCTTTAGTTAAAAGTTTAGTTTTTTTTTTAGAATATGATCACATTTTGGAAATACGCTTATCCGCTTTCATGCCAAAAGTGATCAAGTAGCAATCTCGGAAACCAGAACGCTTCAGATGCCAAAGTCTTGTCCCACTGTCCACAGATTTTACATGTGAATGCAGAATCTGTTCATATAGTTTCACCAAGTGGTATCGATCTTCTCATCTAACTCTGAGCAATATAGTCAATTAGAATATTGAAGTATATGATTTTCCCAGTCACAATACATCTTAGACTCCTTCATCCTCTCCACCCCCCAACCTTAACCAATACATTTGTGCCCACATCATCACCACCCCCTACATTTGCACCCTATTCTCATTCCTCTCTTTCGTTCCTTTCAGAGAAATTCTTGTGCAATGTGAAAGTGTCGCATGCTGTCAGTTTAATCTGTACAGGATGACGTCTGCATGTCCGTCACAGAGGGAGAGAGAAAGAGACAGAGGTGGAGTGAGGCACAACTGCGCAGCTGAACTTTAAATCCTCTTAGTATCCTCAACTATCTATCTCTCATTCATCTGTCTGCTATCTGTCTGAATATAAATAGCTATCTATTTATTGAATTAAGTGTCTGTTTCATGTCGTAGTAAATGAGGTAGAGATGAAAACATTTCACATCTTCCCTGTTGAGAATTTTCTCCCACTCCCTACTTCATCCATCTTCCCTGCACCCTCTGTACCAACCCCCCTTTGCTCTTCTTTATCTGCCTCTTATGTGTGCTCTTCCCTCTCGCCATCACTCGGCCCCCCTGCAAGGTCGTTCCCAAGGACGCCCTACTCCCAGAATCCCCTGCTTCATTGGCTGACGGGTATTAAAGGGCCAGTTCCCCCGCATAGCACATGGCTCGACTCCAGCTCTGCTACCACCCTCGTCATTCCCATCACTTTTGAGGCTGCTGCTTACTGTACTTGCTACACACACATTATCAGCTAACATGTGCATGCAGCTGTGTCTTTAAAGACACACTCACACAAAAGATGCTGACAAAGTATCTGAAAAACTCACATTCATACACTTTCCTCTCTCTTCAATTGGGTTGGGGCTGCTTGCTGTACTCTGCATGACAGGTCACTTATCACAGTGAAAAAAAGATGCTTGCCTGCAAATAAGCCAATGCACACAGGCTATGAAAAAAACAAATACTTGACCCATGCTTACAGACAGCCAGCACTGTCTGAACCAAGCAAACCTTTTCCTTTACGATAAGTGAGCATGACACACTACGAGCTCAGCAGACCTGAAAAACACAAAAGCAAACCGTTTCAACGCAGCTTGAACAGTCAGCAAAATGGCTACGACAGAGCAAATTTAGCAAAACGTTCTCTGGATTGGAAAGAGCATTTAAGGGTGGTTGATAAAGCATGACAAGAGGACAATTCAGAGAAAAAAAATCTTACAAATGGAGTGCACCACTTAATAGGTTTTACAGAGTCCATCAGTCCCCCATTTTAGGTGAACAGCTAATCTGCTAAATAAACATAGTACTCAAAAGCTATTTCCCTCATCCCAGTGAATTCATTTATAACGCAATCCAACATCTGGGCATTACATAAAAATGACTGTGCTTTGGTAAGTAAGAATTGTATCTAATTATGAACAATATTTGTTATATAAAAACAACTTGGCCAACCATAGAATTTATTTAATATAATAATTTGTGATTTGTTATATTGGGCTCTACAAATAAAATGGAATTGAATAGAAATGACGGCTGCAACGTATCACTGAATAGATTTAACCTTGAGTTTTGGCCTATTTGATCTATCTGTTTTGTCTTTAATTCATGTTAATGTGTCACTGAAGAAGCTTCAGAATTTCACTCTCATATCAGTAGTTAGATATTTTGGTAAATACGCTAATATCAGTTGAGAAGATCCAACCACTATCAGTAATCTGGAATGAAAATATGAAGCTACAGCCAGCGGCCTGTTAGCTTATTTTAGCACAAAGACTGGAAACGGGGAGAAACTAGCCTTGCTCTGTCCAAAAAGTAACACCTGACTGCACCTCAAGCTCATTAATTCACACTTCCTGGGGTCTTGTCGTAACCGTGAGGTTGTCAGCCAAACAGCAGAGACTGCGGTCACCTAACCTCCTTAAGACCACAAATTGTATTTTTTACACTTAGCTTATGGAATAAACAAATGAGCTATAACATGTCAACTTTGGACAGGCCCGCTGTTTTAAGCCTTTATGCTAAGATATGCTTAGATAACCGGCTGTTGGTTGACGGTGGGATAAGGTATCATTCTTCTCATCTAATTCACCAAAAAAGGGAATAGGTGTGTATCCCAAAATATCAAAGTATTTCGTCAAAGCCCCTTCACACTTTTGTGCACCCACTTTCAGAACGGTGTTGGCGTTTTGTACTTGATTGACCATTGATAAAGTAATACAAATATTTTACTGGGAGAAATAAGGTGTTCAAAGGACACATAATTAGCCTAAACATATACAATATGTCGGGTGAAAACCTATGACAGAGCATTACATTTCAGCTACTGTGTGAAAACATTATATTCTACTCAATAACCTTGAGGAATTGATCAAATGCTCACTTCCTGGCAGTCAGGTTTTAGTGAAAACAAAGCCTTTGTAGTTGTATTATTTCTGAAATCACCTGTCCATGTTAGGTATTTGAACTACTATAAGAATAGCCTACGACAGCAAAATAATTATTTGCTTACAAGGTACGAAGGCATTTATATACACTTAATGTAATCATTTTTCAAGACATGAGACCAAGAAACATTCACAAGACACCAGCTAACAACTGCCGTGGCGACTAGACAACCCCCAACTGCCAAATAACTAGTCAAAACAATACAAATAATAAAGACTTACAATTGACAAGGGAAATGAGTAGATCTACAATGGCAGTTTTGTGTTTCATCCATTTAAAAGGGCATAACAACTGAAACAAGTTCTGATAAGTGCATATGTATGGAATATCAAGGATAGCGTAGTTATTGGATCGTATACGTAGAAGATTGAAATGTCAGGTAATTTGGCAGCTTTTATAATGGAGCTTTGTAGATCTAGTGCATGCAACGTTGTGGTACAGAAAGCAATGAGTAGGACATTTATCATCAATGATGAAGTATAATGCACTATGAAAAATGGGGTTCAGCCGCTGAAGTAATGATGGGGCAGTGTGATGGCATTGAATATCTCCATAATCAAGTGCAGACATTAAGTTGACTGAACATAGTTTCATAAGAAAATACGGACAACCTTTAATTGGATAAAAAGTCTACTTTGACTTTCCATTTGTGAGTCAAATGTTAAAATATTAACCGTGATTAGCCATCTGCTGTCGAGCCAGATTTCTATTTATATGACTCGGAAATATTATGGGTACCATTTCAAGTTTTAATGGCAGAATATTGGCATATTAGTGTTTAGGAAGTCATAATGGAAGTTTAAATGTGTTTTAAATGCACACTAAGAATAAAGTCCTCCTAAAAGGCAGTTACATAAAATGGAAAACAACTGGGTGCATGTTTGCTTTCTAATGGCCTTGCAGACAAAGAGACTTTATTAAAAGCAATTTCAATCGTTACTCTGATTTAAGAAAAAAGATGTTGCATTGAAACTTGAGTACAACAAATTTGCAGCTAATCATTGTCCAGGTAAACCATCTAAAAGCAATGAATATTACAATAATCAAATCCACTTAAATCAGAAAATGCAGACGCTTCACATTAGAAACATGGTGTTCCCAATTCTTTGTTTGGTGAGATTACTCAGACTGGCTTGTACGTGGTATTATGTAGCTAAGACGTAGGTGTAGTATAAAAATAAATAAAAAAACATAGTGTTAAAGGAGTGGAGCAGGGTTTTGCTGCAGTGACGGTGGTGCTGAAAGGACAGCTACCAGAGGAGGAGGAGGAGGAAAAGGAGGATGAGGAGGAGGAGGAGGAGGAGGATGGGTCAGGGAGGACAGAGGGAGGAGCTGAAATGCTTAAATAGAACCAGGAGTAGACCATACCATAGATAGAAAGAGAGAGGTGGTGAAAATAATGTACAATAGTTGCAGTCATGTGTGCATTTGGCTTGATTTTCACAAGACTTGATGAATAAGTCTGATATACTGCATATGTATGTCCGTGCATGTGTGCACTCAGAATCATTCTGAGAAAGATTGGTAGTATTTTGTCATAGCAAGGAAAGTACAGGTGCAATTAATGATTTAAGTGATTAAAGGCTTCATAGCGTCCCAGATTCAGGGCGCTTTTGTTGTGCATGCTGGCTTGCTGGCATGGATCACTGGGGCATTCAAATGCCGTGGAGCCATCGTTAGTGTTATTGGTAACGCCTGAATGTTAACTAACCCCAGGTTTACTTACCATACTAATTTAGGCCAAACCATGATCTTTTACTTTTACCCAAGTAGTTAGTGTAAACGTAACCTAACTGCAATAGTTTTGAGGGCGTCATGTAGTAACCCGCAGATAGAACAGCTTAAAGTTCCTAGTTTTTTTTTGTTTTGCTAAAAGCAAGTTGTGCAAGGTTTCCATGTACAACTATAATATTTAGCTATTTTGAGGAAAGACAACAAAATGCAAGTTATAGGCATTACAATAGTGTATATTGTAGTGTAAGATACGTGTTAACGTGGTAATATAGTTTACTGAATGTAATGGTGAAAACCAAATGATAATCGAAAAGAGAAGCAGGAGGCAGATTTTGAAAGAGCTCAGTACCGTTTCATGTGTTGTTCCTGTTGTTTTGTTCCCTTTTGTTTCTGAATTGTCAGTTATTTCTCCAAGTATATTGATAGAACTGCTATATATAAATCTTTTTTTCCTTTTCTTTGTAGTTGCCAATTATCTGCTTGTACTTTTCCTCCTTCTGCACACAACTGGTTTTCATTTCAGATTAAAAAAATACTACATTCCTTTATATTGACGCATTCTGCATTTGTTTGCACTCCTCATCTGAATACGCTCTGCTCTACCCTCCATCTGTCCTCTCTCGCCCTTTTCCACACATCTGCCATTACATGATAACTGAACCTTCGTCATGTGTCATGCTTTCCACACTAAATCCCAGAGGAATTTTCCACCACCCACCTGACTTCTTCCTCCTTCATCTCACTCTCATTGCTTGTCTTCCCCTTTCTTCCCTCCCTCCCTGCACGCCTTATTTCTGTCATCCTCCTTAACCCCATCTGCCTTTCCATCATCTATCCCCTGAGATCTCAGCCCTCTCCTCTTTTTGTTCCCGTCGCTCTTTCTCTCCCCATCCTCCCCCGCTTCTCTCTGCCTCTTTTCCTCCCTTCTGGCCACTGTGAGTAGAACACAGATTATGTCAGACATTTATAAAACCGGATTAGCTAGGATCACCTTCACACACACACACACACACACACACACACACACACACACACACACACACAGATGCCTCTGTACACCGCCATTCAATCACTAATTGTGGCTGTATTAGTTAAAAACGTATATGGCCTTTTTACATGCGTTTATGTATTTTGGTCTGGGGCTGTTTCTGATGGATTAGGTCCAATACAAAAAATTTATCTTTACAGTGTAAAGTGATCGCAACAATATGCTATAACAGCATATTCAAGCCTGTGGTTTTAGAAAGAGTTGAGCCAATCACATATGAATATAATGATCGTCCATGTACTTTTGGCTCAGTATCTCTCTCTCTATATATATATATATATATATATATATATATATATATATATATATATATGAGAGAGAGAGAGAGAGAGAGAGAGAGAGAGAGAGAGAGAGAGAGAGAGAGAGAGAGAGAGAGAGAGAGAGAGAGAGAGAGAGAGAGAGAGACTACATGCAGACTCTATTCTAGTCTTGTCCACACATATTTTCCTAAACCACACATACTAAATCCTCGTGACATATGATATTCATCAACAGCTCTGACTCAAACAGTACACTATAATATCAAACTTACCGAAATCACTGACTACTCATACTATCACACATGCAGAGGGCCCTGTATCTCTCCTGGCTGAGTCCTGTATGGGTTTCTCATCAAGACATCAGCTTCATCTAAATAAGTATGACACTGATACAAGCAGCCACAGAGCTGGGATCTATCAGAATAGCAATTAATATCAGCTGTCTCGTTGTGTCATCTGTCTCTCTTCTTTCTTTCCTTCTCTTATTCTTTCTTCTCTGGATCCCCCTCACCCATCCCTCAATTTCTGACTCAGCAGAACCAGTCGGAGACAAGGTCATCTGACTGCTGTTGCTGTGGAGACCGAGAATTGGGGGATTTTTCCCTCCCCTCCTTTCTTGTACTGCAAAGCAGGGAGGCGTGTGGTGGTAGCGGGCAGGACGGAGTGAGAAACAGGAAGGTATAACAGAGGTTAAGAAAGGATACTATTGGCAGCCATTTTGGATGAAATGAGATTGAAGAAAACTTTATTGATAGCAGCACGTTGACAAAGTCACCCTCATGGGCAGCAATGTATAGGCTTCAGGATCCAATTCTATCTTTTAATCCTTCCAGTTTCCTGCATGGTATTAATGCCTCAACATCTCTATGATGCAATGATTTTGTAAAGTTATTTAAATAATGATGCATTCATGAAATGAGTTGACAGTCATAGGAATACAGTAGACATTAAGGTTTGAAAAATAAAAAACAGTTGAAAATGAAGTTGCTTGACCATAAATATTCCATCCATTATATTAAATCAAGACCTCTGCAGTCACAACAAAACCCAAACATTATGAATTTTCACCAGTTTTTTAAAGGCTTTTGAAATTCATTGGTGTTTGGTTATTGCTTGAATAACTTAACCCTGATACCCATCCCCTAATTTGGGAGAGTTAGTCCATGTACAATAAAACAGATGAACTATTTTGCATCGTTGATTTTGGAAATGAAGTTCCCAAAAAATTCTTCCAAAGTGCCTTGACTTTGGGAAGTCAGCAGATTTGTAATACGTCTGTTGGATACGATACTTTCACAACAAGGTATTCCTCTTGAAAATAACCACAACAAGACTCTATCTATTGACACATACTGCCATGATGTTTTACATAGTATTAGCAGTGAAATGTGTACACGTTAGAAACATGCAATAATCTGGCATTCATATCAGCTCTGCAAATTGTCCATTATAAACCGGACATGGTTAGAACAGTAATGAAGGACAAAAGTGTCCACATTTGCTTACACTGAGTGCTGTATGGGTTGGATTTGCCACAAGAGAACGTTTGAAACTTTACCCCACCCATGAGGTAGCTCAACTAGGTTTCAAGGCATAAACAACAATCTGATTACTCACTGCTAAATGTAATTAAGGATATGTATCAGTCATCTGCAGTATTTCAGAAATAAGACCTAACTGCACTATAGCAGCATTTTTGAAGGCGGTTGTAGATGACTGTCCCCCAACCCTTAGCTCACCCCGTTCTGATGCTCTGGGGTTTCATGGTGCTGCATGGTCATCGTCTGGGCCTGCAGCGAGGAAGGCAGTGAGGCATGGCAACAATCTGCTGCAGGGATAGCAAGCATGACGCTCAGCTTTCCCTTGCAAATCAGGCATGGCTTTAAATGCACAAATGTGTGTGTTAATGTGCGTATGCAACTCAGGGAGAGCGTGTTTGCTCTCACTGCTGCATCGTGTTTTCATCGAAAACCACAGAGGAAAAACGTGACCAAAGGCCTGCAATGGCAACTCATTGCTGCGTGTCCTCTGTCTGTTTCTCTTTCACACGTTCTGTCTTTGCACCCATTCAGCACTGTTACAGAAAAATACACAATCTGTCAAACTACCCGATTTCTTTCCTATCCTCAGGTTTGGGTCTCATTGTCCAAACTTCCCTTGCCCTTGGCATGGCTCCCTCTCTGTATCTTTTCATTCCTGTCCACTGTTTAAAGAATGCAGTCTGATTCGTTTGACCATATTCCTGTCTCAGTGTGTTGATACTTGCTGCAGCTGTCAATCCCACTTGTCAGATACCATTTTTTACAACTGTCCTCATAAATGTCAAGTAGAGTAACACCTCCAGAGCCCCAGATGTACTGAAACAAGTCAGGTTTGATTCTTTACTTTACTTGAGGTACGCCCATGACAGTCATTTTACCTGCACCACTGAGTGCAAGTCTCTCCACGTCAGCTAAAACTACTGAAGTTGCATGGAAGTGCACAAGATGCTGATGACAGGACCAACACGACCGATGAGACATCCAAGGATGCTTATCACATGCATTATTGCCCACAAATCCACTATGTGATGTTACATAAATACATTACATGATGAGCAAACACAATCACGACAGCTAGAATCTAACCTTGTGCGTCCATTTCTATACATTTTCACTCGCGACGCTGCTGGCTGCAAGCCTCAGTATTCTGCAGTAAAGCAGGAGGGGCAGAAGGAGCTTTCTATTGGCCCGCTGGAGGACTGTGATTAAACCAATTGGTTAGCGATCCCATCACCGATGAGACGCTCCGAATTATGATTGGCCAGCTGCTCTATAAGGGGCGGGTTCAATCGCCCCTTCGGTTCACTCATTTGCTGGGGCGGCGCTTCTTCCACTGGCGGAGTACTGCGGCTTCAGGAGTACTGCGGAAACCGGCAGAGCCGCGGAGGGAGATCAAGCCTTGAAAAAATAGCAGTGCGGCTCGTTAGTTTCGCCGGTCTTTCTCCGCAAGTATCAGAGAGCAAAGGAAGGAAGCGCATCCCCGCGTGATGCTCCGCTCGAGACCGCAACATTTCATTTGAACGACGTCTCACAGGGGGGGAAAGATTGAAGCTTAACCGTTTGGAAGGTTTGAAAGACCGTTCATTTACGCCCAAAAACAAAATTTTGTCAGATCTAGATAACTGCCATGACGTCTTTTTTTCCATTTTTCATTTAAGCAGCCCTGAAAACTGAGCATATTCTCTTTTATTTTCTCAAGGCAAGGCATTTTGATATAACTCAACGCGAGGGGCTGACACCTCTCAAGCTGTGCATCACCTGAGAGGAGAAGAGTGACTGCGCCAACATGGGGGTAAGACTGACGATTCCAACTTTTTAACTGCGTTGTACCCCACCTGAAGTGGCCTGAGAAATGAGCGGTAGCCTGCTATTTTACTCCTGACAAAGAAGGGCTGGTGTGATGTCATTTTTTCCTCTATGGAAATCCCGTTTGTCTCATTGACATTGACTCTAATGCGGAACTGTGTTTTACCCATGGTCTCCTAGACTGCGACAAATTGATGTAGCCAGTAGCTTCTGTCGACTGCGGCGATAGAAAGCAGCGGTATTTCACTGCACACGGTGAATTGACTCTAGCCTGGTTTTGACGTGAATATAATGATTGTTTTACATTTATTGAAATATTTAAATTTAATCGGATCATGTCATTTTCTCTCATTCACTCGGTGATTTAAAAAAAAAAAAAAAAAAAAATTAAATTTTTTTTTTAATCATGCACCGAGATAATATATGAAAATCTGATGCCAAAGTGTCACAAGTGAGTGTGTGTGTCTGTGTGTGTGTGTGGTTTAGAGGTTGTCAGTGTGTCATGTGTATTTCAGGTCTCTGATAGGCCTACTTCGACTATAACCTTGCCAGCCATGGTAGGCCTGATCGGTTTATTCTTACCAAGAGCTCTCGTGTGGGAGAGTGGGAGGGGGGTGCACTTGTTAGACACCTATTCTGTTCACCCACCATTAATCTGTGGTTTAATTAAAAGAACGGAATTGCGTTACATTTGAAGGCAAAAAAAAGAGGTCTACATTGCTCTAGATCTTTCTCAGTGATGAATGAACAGGATGTACTGTGACCTCCTTCACGCCCTCGCTGCCCCACCCCCGTCTCCCCCCTCGTGTGCTCGCTTGCTTTAAACCCCGCCGGCACTGCCCTCTCTTCGGCCTGGTCCATCCAGCACGAGAGAAGCATCTGGCGGTGAACCGGGAAGATGCTGAGCCCATCGCGCCCTTGCTATCAGCGGAGGAGTCTCATCCTCGGCACTCGATGACCCATGCGTCATAATGCGGTTACTGGGAATAAGCGCATCGCCAGCTTATTTCCCCTTTAATTTGTGACATAACAGGGACTCTGTAATCACTAAAAGTATACACATTTACACAAACTACAGATTAAATAAGTGATGCGTTCAATAGGACTACACCAGGAGCACGACGTGCCCTTACATCTGCTGCTCGCACCGTTACATGGTAAAAAGCAACTGCGCTGTTTATATATATATATATATATATATATATATATATATATATATATATATATATATCTCAATTTGTGTGTGTGTATATGTCATGCAGACGATGCTGGTGGAAAAACACAGCGCTCCCGGAAAATGCCAAAATGCGAATGCCGGTATGAGCTATTGCGCAATTTCTGCTCCATCTCTATCCTGCGGAATTTAGTTGTATTTTTTTTTTATCTCCGACCGCAGTGTGCCTGTTAAATGATGCGGTGGCATGACGCCGCAGACAAGGGGCCATGCAGCACTAAGAGATCTCCACCGCTGTAGCAGCAGTGCAGGCAACTGTCATCGCAGTTACACAAGCATCTGAAAAGCAGGCCTGTCGTTCAAGATGAAGGCTTCGGCTAACCGAGCAGCATTATGAGCACTGCGTCAAAAGCGATGTGAGTGCAGAGGGTGCTTTCCGCATGAGGGCTATTGCTGTGTTTTCGGAAGATGCCGTAGCTCTCCAGAAATGTTAATTAAAAATGCAGAAAATGAGCGTCCATGGCGATCTGCTGTTTCCTTGACTTTCACTCCATGACGGCTGAGGTCACCCTGAATGGAAAAGGGGGATGGATGGAAGAAAGAATGGAGTGATGGGGCCGATCTTGTTTTCACGCGTTTGCCTGTCGACTACACATCCTTTTTCACTATCTCCATCTTTTTTTCTTCTCTTTTTTTTTTTTCTCGAATCTTGCACTGGCGCACTGTGCGATGGCATTGCCAGCTGTCCTTCCCCAAGGCCGCGGGGGGGCATCATGCGACGTGCCTCCTGCGTCAAACCGGGGGCGGGGCTTCTGGTGTGGAAATTCCCAGTAAAGAGCTGTGATTGGTTGGCAGGAGGAGCACGCAGAAAGGACATTGCATAGAAACAGCAGTGATGCTGAAGAGCAAGACTTGGGCTTGTTTCATGGATACTAGAGGCAATAGCGCATTTTGATGGATAGTCTTAATTTGGCAGAACATGTCTGAAGTGTATTTTCCCTCGCACACGCGCTCATCTTGCTCATTATTCTACTCTCTGCATGAGCGCAGCTATACATGGCGGATGCTGATGAGACTATAGGAGGATATTTTCACCTTCAGACACGTGACACTGATGGGGGAGGGTGCCACTGCTGAGAGAGCAAGAATGACAGAGCGAGAGAGGGAGGTAGGGCAGATCAGTAGTGGCTGGTCTGCAGGTGTAGAGAGAGAGGGATTTAAAATGACGGAGGAGGCGTATGGTGGGGGAGGGCTGCCTAGCTGTATATCTTGTTACAGGATAATGACCTGAGGCTCACATTACCATGGCTCCTGTTTCCTCTTGCTTCACATTGTGGGCTTGGTTATCAGGGGAACGGCAGACAGATGGGATAGGGAGATGAGGGATGTGGTTGGGTTGGATGATCCTCGTAGGACATTGACTGTAGGGCGGGGTGTGGTGCGTTGTCGGCAGGCTGGTGCCCCAGGAGAAATGAAGGTGTAGCATTAAGGCTTTCTACAGCAGGTCATATTGGTGAAGAGGGGTGTGGTTGAGCTGCTCTGAAGGCATTGTGGCTGAGGAAGCTCCCCTTAGTGTTGAGATCCCTATTAGACTCATGAAGTACGTGTCACGGCGTAAAGGTTTTTAGAACAGCCTGTGCTTTTATATTGGCACCAGTGAGGCGTGTGCAGTGACGGAGAAGAAATTAGGAGGTGTCAGTGAAGGTAGTTCAGGAGTATGATGTGTGTGGCCTCTGCAGAGGCCCAGCCCTCAGTTTGGTGCAGAGTACTGCACATCCCTCCCCACTGCACCTGGTGCCCAATGCTGATAGACTGCACTGTACCACAGCGGTTCTGTCCCACGTGTCGCAGGAACCAATAGAAAAGCACGTCCATACATAATCTGATCAACCGCATTGTCTCTCTGACCGCACAGCCTGCTGGGATCTTTTTGCCCTGTGGCATAGGGGTCAATTAAGATCAATATGTTGACCTTTGAAATGCCCCTTCATTGTCCCCTTCAAGCCTCTTGAAGCTTCTGATCAATAGATATCCACTGTAATGTGGCCTTGTCCCCAGTGAGAGTACTGCTGAAGGACAGAGTCCAGATTTCTCTCGTGGCTCAGCAAAAAAACAGTAGTTTGCCCTCCCACTAGTGTTGGACTAACGGGACAAGAAGTTTGTGTAATTCTAATAAAAATAAAGGTCACTGCTGTTGTCTTCATCCTTTTAAACAGGATTGCAGTCGACAGTGATTGACAAACAGTTTTCCAACATTATTGTGTTGATGGTCTCCCATAAAGAGAGCGATCCAGAGGGGTAAGGTTGCCTGACTACAACGACATGACTAATTTAGGGTGTTGTCCTGGAGATGTGTGTGTGTGTGTGTGTGTGTGTGTGCACATTCCCTGTGTGAATACACCAAAGCACAAAGTATAACACTGGGCAGCCACAATGGACAAAGGCTTGTTAAAATCAAACACCTTGCTGTATTTGTATTGTGTTACCACATAATGCTGCCATTCAGTAAAACAAATAGAAGTTGTTTTAAGATTTTCAGTAATTATATGCCTGAATTGTGAATGATTGTCCATTCATGCAGACATACTGAGCACAACAGAATCACAAAGCAACACATGCTTGAAAATCTCAAATGGGGATTTGGTTTCGTGCAGTCAGCCGCTGTGTGTATGGATGGATGCGTGCGTGCGTGCACATCTGGACATATTTATGTGACCAGATGCCTACAGAGGCGCCCTCTCTCACGCCATGGCGAGATGCCATCTTCTTTACAAGCACCAACGCACCAAGATTTACAATGCTAATCTAGACCAGGCCACATTCACACATGCCAAGACTCAACAACTACAGAGCAAATATATCCCTCAGGGCTCTCGGGTGGGGGGGGGGGGGGCAAAGATAAACAGTTCCACAGTTGTCTCTGTCGGATGAACAGATGAGAATGATGATGGGATGGACAAAGTCAAAATCTTTAGTTTGAGTTTCTTGCTCTTATTTATTTTTCTTTTGGAGAGAGCACTATACACGGTAAATGATTTGAGAGCTAAAGAGTTAATCTCTCTCTGCCTCTTTGTGTTTATGTGATTTAGAGATTAACATGTTCTAGTGCTCTTAAGCGATCACGGACGTTTTATACAGCAGTGAATACATATACTATTTCATCACTTCTACTTGTCCATGGTTTAATTTGAGCTGCCACTCGGGCGTAACAGAACGTGACTGTTGCACTAGAAACGTTTGACGCCATCTTTTCCCTTTCTTCTTCACGTCTGATATCTGGAATCTCCTTTTGATGCCTGTTCACTTTGTTCTGTAGAAAGATAAAAAGCCTTCATATCACTCAAGGCTGATACAGATAAGCGAAACAAATACCTCAACAGTCTCTTTTGCATGGCATTCAAATCCTAATCACCTCTCAAAAGTAATCATCTAATCCATTCGTTTACTCAGTACTGTTGGAAGACATTCACCAAATTACTGTGCACCAAGACCTAATGATACATGTGGAGATTGCACGTATGCATTTGATTTTCCTGAAATAAAATTGCAGAGAAAGAAGAGTGATGGAGACAAAGAGAGGATGAAGCACAGCGGGCTAATCCAGTGTAGTAATCAGACTGGCTAATCCCAACAGCTATGTCCCTCGGCCCACGGCCTGAGCCCCCTGTGGCCCAGAGCCATGCCGTCCTGCTGCAAGAAACAGCAGATGGTCCAATGACCTTGCAAGGTCGCAAATACACACACACGCATGCATGCATGCATCAACACACATATACACACCACACGCATAGTAGCATGTGCGCAGATGCAGACATGTAATTACAAACCAGGACATATTTCACATGCAATATATGTTCATTCAATTGTTTCTTCAGACCTTTTTACATTTTCATGTGTTGATGGATTCTTTTCCTATTATAATTCCTAGAGACAATAGAGGGACAGCAAAGTGTAGTGGAGATCCAGTAAAAAAAAAATGCCGTTTAAAGGATGCCTTATTGCTAAAAAAAAATCATTACATTTGCTCCCATACAATGGGACTAAATCAGTCGATCGGCCAGACTGAAGACAAAGGGCCTTCAACCTGCAGCCTCAGCCAGTTTACTGAACTACAACAGAAGATGACATGAATTAGACCCAATATCTTTGTGATGTGACCTGTGAAAATGGGTAGACATATAATGCTTATGTTAATACACACCACCATTTAGACATTTTGTAAAACAAGTTCCCATGATCTAAGGGCACAAGTAAAATGACAAATGAGTATATCCTCAGCTGTATGTTCTACGCTCATGGTCATAGTGAAAAACACGCCACAATGATGCCAACAATGTGATCCATGCATCATTGCTGCGCTGTACAAAGAGGAAGTGACTCACATGTAGGTATGACACATTTGTGATGGTGGTTGCTAAATGATTCAAATGGAGCAGGGTTACATTTCTTCCTTCTACAACCCACTTCCTCATACGAGTTCCATATTTAGAGAAAAACACCTTTGTGCATAGACGCACATAACTTCTTCCTGTTACAGGATTCCTCATGCGTGCAATTAAAGTGGAAGAAAAGATGCTGCGTGCCAGTCCCAGTCAACCCCACCATCGGTGTGCAGGCCTCGACCCGTTGTCCTCAAGATGCTTGGCATGATAGTTATCCCAGGTGCCACTCCTAGTTTGAACTCTTGTCCATGATGTGAATAACATTATTAACATTAACATTATTTCCTTCTCTTTATATTTTGAGTTATGTCTTCTCTTTTCATGTCACAATCACGTGTGTCTCTCTCTCTCTCTCTCTACATCTGCCTTCCTCTCTCTGCCGCAATGCGTGTAGACGCTGCACACACGGACCGTGGCCAACACAATGACTCTGCTCTGCTCACACAAACGCACACTAATTCTTTGAATCAATTACCCGTCTGTTTTATACAGCAGTGAATACTGTGTCCAGTTTCAGATGCATCAATTAATACTGGTCCCGGAGAACATCAGGGGATCCTAAGAGTACTAGGCCACTGCTGAGCTTGTTCACCATGGTTGCTCGCCCTCCAAACAGTCATTCATCAGAGGATGAAACGTAAGATTTATTTTGGTCTGCCAGAGCCGACCAGTAGAATAATTTAAGATCAAATCAAACACACAACCCTGTATGTGAGGCAATTGGCTTTTTAAAATGATTGATTTTAAGTAGATTTTGATAAGCCAACATGTAACTGGATGCGAGCGGTTGCACAACGTAATCCACAGATGTGTCTGTCCATCAGTCCATTTGTCTCTGTGCTTGTGGGAGAGCGAGCGTCTGTAATTCCAGCCACAAGTCTCTGTTTCCTTCCTCCGCACAGAAGGGGCTCATTACATTACCCAGAGCTGTGAGAGGCAGCCGGACACCCACACAGACCCACACAGACCCACACAGACCCACACAGACCCACACAGACCCACACAGACCCACACAGACCCACACAGGCAGGCACAGGCAGGCACACGTTGATGTCCTCTGCAAATGCACGGATACTCAAGTAATATATGTACGCAATATGGACTCCATCTTTCTCTGCTGAATAATTCAAATGAAAGTGGCGATGACGGAGACAAGAGATAGATTTATTTTTATATATAAAAATAAATCTGTCAGGTAGCAGGGTGTGTCTGGAGGGGGGGGGGGAATGAGAGACACACACACAAAGCCAGGTATGCACTTAGAATACTCTACATTCTGTAACCACGACACAGGATAAATCAGTGACCTCTCTTTGAGTCATGCTGGTGACTACATCCGAAAACACACACACACACTCGGAGTGAGAATATATGCTGTTAACATATGCGACTTCATGCTCAAAGTAACACACACACACGCGCACACACACACCATGAGTAAGGTTTTGTAATCTATTAGAGTGGGGTTACTGCGGGTCATACACTGACACAGAGCCAGCAGACAAAGACTGTTGGTCAATATCTAATTAGAAGCATGAGCAAAGGGTGACACCAGCTTCTCTCTCTCTCTCTCTGTCCCTTTCTCCACCTGCCTCTTTCGCTCTTTATCTCTCCCTGCCTCCCACCTCCCACGGATGTCTCCCTGTCCATGTGCCCAATCGTGTCCGTCATCCACCCCCTCAACATCCATCTCTCCGTGTCTCTACTTTTCACCACGTATCGCTTTGTTTGGCACTCCTCTCCATACCAAACACTTCTATTGTCTGGGCATATGTGTGTTTGTGATAGGAAGAGTGTGTGTCCATGTTTATGATTATAAATGTCAGCGTGCATATGCTCATAAGAGCAGGTGTGTCGTTGACGATGCTCCCTAAGTGTGTATTTGCAGTGTACCACATCGTCTGTAGACAAACTAGCCACAAAAAGAATATTATACCAACAAATGCACTTACACAGCTGCCAGTCAGTCATCTTTTAGATGATGGCGCCTATTTGATACCGATAAATCTGTAACTCCATATTAGTCAACACACTTGATCTCTAAACAGAGATTTGGAGCCGTCGTTCATTCATGCATATAATACATACATGTATGTGCTAACACACCCGCCATCTCAATGGGAACACACGCACACATCCCGGTTCTGTCTCAAAGGGGATGAGCAGCAGTACTTTTCCACTGCAGCAGTTCCTTCTGTATGCAGCCTCTGCCTCACCAGGCCTGCCTGGTCTTGCTGCGACAAAGACATTTTCTCACCTGCTCTTTTGTTGCAGAACCATGTGTGTTTGCGTGTGTGTGGGTGGGTGTGTGTGTTTGCAGTCAGTCAGTCAGTCAGTCAAACGGCTCCTTCCCACTGATGCTACTCTCTGCCTGACATGTTTGAACGAAGGGTTCCATTGTTTGCTTTGAATTCAGCAGCGGTCGTTGAGCAGCCCAAGCTCCACAATTAAGCGAGTGAGAGTTGTCATCCACATGCTGCTTCACGAAGCTGTTCTCTTTTTTTATGATGGCAAACTAGAAAGACAGGTCTTCGTTTCCATAAACAAATTCAATATGCAGAGGCATGATTTCACAAGAGTTTCACACAACGGCAGTACAATTGCAGCTCCCACGGTGGGACTTGAAGGTGCAAGTTGTTCTATTTGGCAAGTGTGTGTTTTGGTGTGGTCTGGGTGTGTGAGCTTTTGTGGAGAACGTGGGATCTCTATTCCTACTTTCTTACTGGTGCTTGTGTAAATATGTAAGTTTGGGAAGGGATTTCTTTTTTCGCAGATTAATTTAAAAGTAAACATGAAGCAGTAAATCAAAGGAGACGTCTGTTTGTAGTTAACATTGGTACTATGATGACGACATTACTTGTGTATGCTGCAATCCTGATAATGGTACTGCCTGGTTGTACCACCAGAGGGTGCTTACTTTACTTCAGTGAATTTCCCCACACAGTTGGTTTTTGATTGTATAAGAGGAAGCCAGTGCCTCATACAATTAAGTTATCAATGAAATTGTAACCTTGAACCTAATTTGACACTCACCTTAATTAAGCGTGTCTGTTATCATTGACTAAAGTTATTGATGTTTCTGTCTGATTCAAAGTGAATTATGTGGCTTCAATATCAGCTAGACTTAGCTCTCTCATACCATCAGTGTATATTAATTTGACTGCATTGATCCGCCACCGATGGTCATTTCCTTGATGAGTTTTGTAAGTGAAGGACCTGACCACTAGGATCCACTCACACCTCCTGCGAGGGATTTGTGCCTCCATGTCACCTCTGACCCTTGATGAGGGACGTCTGTATTGACGTCGCCCAGCAAGTCAGGCAGCTCTCCTTCCGGACAATATGCTGGAGTTACAGCTATAGACCGAGAAAGACTAGAATGTGCTGGAGAAGATCTGGGTTATTATTAGTCCACTCGCATCTAGTTTAACAACATAAGCCAATTTCTGAGGGGATAATTATAGTTGCAGAGTAGCAGGAACCAGAGGCAGCACAGTAAAGCAGGCGGAAGAGGATGAGGGTGTGTGTGTGTGTGTGTGTGTGTGTGTGTGTGTGTGTGTGTGTGTGAGCGCAAGTACTTGAGACTTAATTTTAGATCTTTGACATCAAAGCGGCTCTGATGTATCTGGTCTAATAGTGTAGAACGTACCAGAATCTAATCAGAAAGCCTTTGATGCTCTCTCTCTCTCTCTCTCTCTCTCTCTCTCTCTCTCTCTCTCTCTCTCTCTCTCTCTCTCTCTCTCTCTCTCTCTCTCTCTCTCTCTCTCTCTCTCTCTCTCTCTCTCTCTCTCTCTCTCTCTCTCTCTCTCTCTCTCTCTCTCTCTCTCTCTCTCTCTCTCTCTCTCATGTCCTTGCTGCTAGATGAATGAAAAAGGCCAGGAAGTGATTAGTTAAAACCTACAGGTTAAACCATTTGCACTTGATTGTTTCTACTGTTGTGGACATCAGAGCAACCCTTTTTTGATCAGTGGAGGGATCAAATAGATATGGCAGAGCAGACCTGAGGCACATGCTTTAATGTGTGGTATGTAATGTATGTTTAATATGGATGCTTTTGTTCAGAGAGAAACGGCAGCTATGGAGGTGATGCATTTATCTTTCACGTCTTTGATTGTTAAGATAATAGGTTTACATGCTCTTAATCTCACATCCTCCTCATAAACGAAATACAGGCTACTTCACGAGGTCACTTCACAAGGGTACAACATTATTTACTGTGTATTAAAAGAAACCAAGGGCAATTAAATAAAGCCCGCTGGCTTTGCAATCAGTTACTGGTAAATACTGTTTGAATGCCTGACAATACTGTTATCTGAATAATGAATGCATTTAATGCCTTTAAGTGGTGTTTTTAGTGAGCTAATGTTCAAGCCCCGAGAACAGTGAAGATTATAAACACAAGCGCACAGGCTACTAACTCCTTAATCTAGTCCGAAGGCATGTATAAAACATATGTGTGTGTCTGTAGTATGGCCGGTCAGACAGTTACCGCGTTGCCACCACACAGGACAAAGATGACCGCTCCCCCAAGAAGAAGAAGGGGGCCAAGGACATGGATGACCTGAAGAAGGAAGTGCCCATTGTAAGTAAATCCTTCTTTTATCTGTGAAGAATACTTGTGAAACTGAGTGTTGGCATCAAATATGTTTGAGACCAATTCACTTTTGATCCTGTCAGTCAAAAGCTGATTTATTTGACACTACAATTCCCTAATTATTCATATATTTTTTAATACCAACCATGCATTTTTAGGATGCATATAAATGATTTTACCTTTTGAAAAAAAATCTTCTTTGAGAATATAGAAAAGGACACTGAATTGCCACCAACTCTGTTGGAGAGAAGGGAAATCTTTCCCATGCGGGCCAAAAAAATAAATATTTTTACTAGTATGAGCGGTGACTTGTTATCAGGAAGTCGTCACTTGATCCCGCCTCACAGCGCAAGAAACAGACACCTGGGTCGCCATATATCTGCCCAATGCTCTTATCTATCAGGTGAACTGCATGCATAGAGTACATTTCCAATTACCTTGACTGAAATTAAGTTATTGGATTTTCTGAAATGCAAAGAAAGCTGTCGGCATAGTTCTTGATTCAATTTGGACTATTTTCTTGAAATTGTCCTTGCATGCAAAAAAACTACTAAACATACTGAGCTATGCAGACTATTGATTATCTGTTTTTTTTTCCAGACGGAACATAAGATGTCCATAGAGGAAACATGCAGGAAATACCAGACTGACATTGTCCAGGTGAGTTGATGAAACTTGTTGTGAAAAGCAAGGCTGGAGGGGCAGCAGGAGATAGAGAGAAATATATATAATTTTGTTTGTTTAATGTGTGTATGTATGTATGTATGTGTGTATATATATATATATATATATATATATATATTTTTTTTTTTTTTTATGTGCGTGTGTATGTATACATGTTGTTTTTTTTGGTGTGTGTATATGTGAGTGAGTTCAGGTGTGAGCCTTTCGCATTACTTGCAGCAGAATGCTTTCTAATGAAAACACATCAATTATAATATCAACATTATATTTCTCTATTTATACAGCTATGGTTTTAGACCAATTTTCCAGTTGGCCACTAGATGGCGTACTACTTTTGTTTCATTACAGTTCATGACCATCCAACTCCAAAGTCATACAAAATAAATATGAGAATGTTAACAAACTTAAACAAATATGCGTTTGTATTGTCTGTGTGCTCCCTCCAGGGCTTGACCAATGCCAAGGCAGCAGAGTATCTGATCAGAGATGGTCCCAATGCTCTCACCCCTCCTCCCACCACCCCGGAGTGGATCAAGTTCTGTCGCCAGCTGTTTGGTGGATTCTCCGTCCTGCTGTGGACTGGCGCCATCCTCTGCTTCCTCGCTTACGCCATCCAGGCAGCCACTGAGGACGATCCTGCAGGAGACAATGTGAGCACACACACACACACACACACACACACACACACACACTCTTACTCACTCACATCTGACCCATCTACACCTCATTAACACATCCGTCACACTTCCCACTCTGAAGTACAGGCATTAATAACACCTCGCTTAAGCGATTTTAGCATCACACACATCCAGTGCTTTTCCACAGACCACACTCTCATATGTTTGACTGTTTGTCTCTCTCCAGTTGTACTTAGGTATTGTGCTCACAGCTGTCGTCGTCATCACTGGCTGCTTCTCATACTTTCAAGAGGCCAAGAGCTCCAAAATCATGGAGTCTTTCAAGAACATGGTGCCTCAGGTAAATATGTGTTTGCTCAAAAGAAATCAAGCTATGTGTGAAAGCTTATTTCGGTTCCCTCTGGAGAGGAGAAACTGACACGTTGTGCTGTGAAGGTAAATATATATTTAGGATGTTTGGAGTCAAGCGGCAGACACAAGAAAGTAGGGGTTGCTAATGTGACTTAGCAGAAACTCTGTTAACTCTGTATGTGTAAGTCTTCACACTTTACCTCTTTACTTGCCACTAAGAGTGGGAATATTGCAAAAGGAGGTGGCACAGCTGGTGGTTGGCGCACTCTGCCTGAAGATGGTTATGCCTACTGTGCGTTTTTGATTGAATGAATGAATTATTTGCTCATTATATGTTTAGTCAGACAGTTCTCTTTTTTTCACATGAAGAGATGGCAAAGAAGGCAAAACTCCCCATTTTCCAAGACACCGTGTTACTAACATTGGCCAATGCCTGAGTGTTTGTGTGTTTTCTGACCATCACTGATCTCTCCCTGCAGCAAGCGTTGGTGATCCGTGAGGGTGAGAAGGTACAGATCAACGCTGAAGAAGTGGTGGGTGGAGATCTGGTTGAAGTGAAGGGAGGAGACAGGATCCCTGCTGACATCAGGGTGGTTTCCGCTCATGGCTGCAAGGTACACACGCATGCATGCATGCACGCACACACACATACACAATCAAAGTCTTGCTTCTTGTTGTATGCAATTTCATGTTTTACTTTCCCTGTCTCCCACTAGGTTGATAACTCCTCCCTCACAGGCGAGTCAGAACCTCAGAGCAGGTCACCTGACTGTACCCATGACAACCCCTTAGAGACCCGAAACCTTGCTTTCTTCTCCACCAACTGTGTGGAAGGTATGGTCACCATGGCAACAGTATGATGTGCTATTATTAACTTGTGTGCCTGTGGTTTGATTTAAAGCCTCGAAATTGAGGAAAGATATAACTTGTATACCTGACTTACTTACTTTAAGACTAAAATGTAAAGCAGAATTCTAACTGAGATTTTTTTTTTAGGACTAATCACACAGGTCCTGACGCTGCAAATGACATTTTACATCATTATATATGTGTTCTTTTTCCAAACCAGGCACAGCGCGTGGCATTGTTATCTGCACCGGAGACAACACGGTCATGGGTCGCATTGCTACTCTTACCTCTGGCCTGGAAACCGGCAAAACCCCCATTGCAAAGGAGATCGAGCACTTCATCCACATCATCACAGGTGTGGCCGTCTTCCTCGGTCTCACATTCTTCATCCTGGCCATCGTCCTGGGTTACTCCTGGCTGGAGGCCGTCATCTTCCTCATCGGCATCATTGTGGCTAACGTGCCTGAAGGGCTGCTGGCCACTGTCACTGTAAGTGCAAATAATTATCTATCTCTTTGGCCCTTTTCACTTGAATTTTATTTATTTTTGCAATCTGTTGTTATTGCTCATTTTGGATACATGGCATTTTCTTCATTTTATTTCTTTCTAAATCTCTTTTATCAATGCTTGTGGTCACATTTTATTATATTTAAGTGGTTTAAGTATTGCTTTTTATGTTTTTAATACATTTGATTTTGAAAGGTGCAATGGAAATAAATAGACAATACTTGTTTGCTTTTTTTATTATTGTGAGCGCACTTTATTTAGCATCAAGAAATGGATAAATTAAATCCTGGAGCTTGACAGGTGATGCATCCGATCACAATAACGATTAACATTATACATGTATTGTTCTGCAGGTATGTCTGACCCTGACTGCCAAACGTATGGCAAAGAAGAACTGCCTTGTGAAGAACTTGGAAGCTGTGGAAACCTTGGGCTCCACCTCCACCATCTGCTCTGACAAGACCGGCACCCTGACCCAGAACAGGATGACTGTGGCCCACATGTGGTTTGACAACCAGATCCACGAGGCCGACACCACTGAGGACCAGTCTGGTTAGTAATGATGGGGCATATGCCATCACTGATACAATATGTAACTACTATAAAAGGGATCAATAATAAATAGAAACCAGGAAGGTTAATAACACCCCCTCTCCTGCTCCCGCTCTAGGTGCCTCTTTCGACAAGACCTCCGTGACGTGGCTGTCTCTGGCTCGTATCGCTGGTCTGTGTAACCGCGCTCAGTTTAAAGCAGGACAAGACCAGCTGCCCATCCTGAAGCGTGACGTGGCCGGCGACGCCTCAGAGTCCGCCCTGCTGAAGTGTATCGAGCTGTGCTGTGGCTCAGTCCGGCTGTCGAGGGATAAGAACAAGAAGGTGGCTGAGATCCCCTTTAACTCCACCAACAAATACCAGGTAGGTCAAAGGTTTTATGACAGTTGTGCACACAAAGTGAAACCCATACGCACGAACACCATGTATACTAAATTAACATTCTGCTTTCCTCTTCCAGCTCTCAGTGCACGAGACAGAGGACCTCAATGACAACCGCTACCTTCTGGTGATGAAGGGAGCCCCTGAGAGGATCCTGGACCGTTGCTCCACAATCATGATTCAGGGGAAGGAACAACCTATGGACGAGGAGTTGAAGGAATCTTTCCAGAATGCCTACATGGAACTGGGAGGACTGGGAGAGAGAGTACTTGGTAAGTACATATAACTGGAAGAGATTCAAAGATACAGGGAGGGACAGTCTGACTATGCCCTGAGGTTCAAACAGGGATTTTATTTAGTCTTTTCCACTGTATTTAGATAATCCTCATACTATAGTATATTTCCATTTCACAAAAATGATATCAATCCATTGATTTTACTTTCTAATTGGTTACATTACAGCTAATAGTTTTGTGACTGCAATTTATTAATTTGGACGAATTCCAAAATATGCAACAGCTCCTGGTCAAATGCTTTTAAACATTTTTAATTTGAGATCTATTGAAGAATCTGTGGAGTTATTAGAAACGGGCACCATTGAAATGTAATTTTTTGACTAATGTTGGACGCTATGTCCGAGGTCAGGAATAGACGGTCTGGGTTGATGCGTAGACATCACAAATCAACACTAAATGTGACACTACTTTTCACTCCAGGTTTCTGCCACGTGATGATGCCAGAAGACCAGTACCCCAAGGGCTTTGCCTTTGACACGGACGATGTCAACTTCCAGACCGACAACCTTTGCTTTATTGGCCTTATGTCCATGATCGACCCTCCCCGTGCTGCTGTGCCTGATGCTGTTGGCAAATGCCGATCTGCTGGTATCAAGGTGAGTTTTTTTTTCTTGCAAGCCTAATATCAAATGTTTTTATTCCTTAAAGTCTTTTCAAATAATATTGTTTGTGATGATGGTATACAATGTAATGTATGTTGCTTGTTAGGTCATTATGGTCACTGGAGATCACCCGATCACAGCCAAAGCCATTGCCAAGGGAGTGGGCATCATCTCTGAGGGCAACGAGACAGTGGAGGACATTGCAGCCCGTCTCAACATACCTGTCAGTCAGGTCAACCCCAGGTAAAGAATGCTCACAGAAACACACACACACACAATCAAACTAAATAATAGTAAATCACAAGACCCACGTCAACGCTTCACTGTCTGTGTTCAGGGATGCCAAGGCCTGTGTGATCCACGGTACAGACCTCAAGGATCTGTCTCAGGATCAGATGGACGACATCCTGAGGAATCACACCGAGATTGTCTTTGCGAGGACCTCCCCACAGCAGAAGCTCATCATCGTAGAAGGCTGCCAGAGACTGGTATGAGCATGTTTAGATTGTTTTAGAGTAAAAAGCCGAATGGATAATAGATGCTTGGGACGACTTGAACAAGTAGAGGTTACATTTCTAATCCATACCGTATGTGGATTACATTGGGGACAAATAGCATTACACTTTTACAACAGCAGATGGCGCTACTTATCTGTCAAATTTATCCCCCTGACTGATGCATTAAACATTTTTTTTTTTTTTTTTTGACTGAGTGGTTAGATTGCACTTGAAAAAAGGTTTTAATTGAATTCAATCAAAATAAATTGGCATGTTCTCCCCGTGTCAGCGTGGGTTCCCTCCGGGTTCCTCCCACAGTCCAAAGGCATGCAGCTTAGGTTAATTGGGCTCTAAATTGCACCCGGTGTGAATGTGAGCGTGAATGGTTGTCTGTCTATATGTGCCCTAAAGTATTGACTCGTTTAATATTCTTGGTCGTATGAATGAAGAGTATTAATCTCTAGCTAAAATAAGGTTTATAACTAAAAGATAAATACATTTAACAAGTATAACTTCTTCCATATATTCATGCAATATAAGCTCATCCTCGCCCTGCTGCTTCTCTCCCAGGGTGCCATTGTGGCCGTGACAGGTGATGGTGTGAATGACTCACCTGCCCTGAAAAAGGCCGACATTGGTGTTGCCATGGGAATCTCTGGCTCAGATGTGTCCAAACAAGCCGCAGACATGATCTTGTTGGATGACAACTTCGCCTCTATTGTCACAGGAGTGGAAGAAGGTGAGAAGACCCAAAGGACCGAACTGGAACATGTGATCCTTGAGGATGCACAGAAAGTGGTTTCAGAGACCCAAACTGAAGGTTTTAGTGTGTGATGTAACCTGTCTGTTTTTCCCCCATTCAGGCCGTTTGATCTTTGATAACCTGAAGAAGTCCATTGCCTACACCTTGACCAGCAACATCCCAGAGATCACCCCCTTCCTGCTGTTCATCATCGTCAACATCCCCCTGCCACTGGGAACCATCACCATCCTCTGTATTGACTTGGGAACCGACATGGTGAGAGCTGATACAACACTCACTGTCTTTTATGACAAACGCAGCTTTCACTAAATCTCTATCTCATCACTGAAAGCCGCTCCTGTTGATAGGACACATCTTAATGTAGTCAAAATCCCCATTTCTCCCTCGTCCCTCAGGTGCCAGCCATCTCACTGGCTTATGAAGCAGCTGAGAGCGACATCATGAAGCGTCAGCCCAGGAACCCATTCAGGGACAAGCTGGTGAACGAGAGGCTTATCAGCATTGCCTATGGACAAATTGGTAGGTGAAATGAAGATTGCCGCTGATCCAAGCTCGGAATTGTCTTTGATCTGGATTGAAGTTAAATCCTAGTTGCCTGAAAGTTATTTTGTTTAAATCAATCTGTATCCACCTTTTTATTGTTCACAAACAACAGCTGCATTATCTTTGGACCTATCTGCAATGTTTTTTGTTTCTGTAACTTAATCTCTGTGTTTGTCTTTTTCCTCAGGTATGATTCAGGCTCTGGGAGGCTTCTTTGCCTACTTTGTCATCTTGGCTGAAAATGGTTTCCTGCCCATTCACCTAGTCGGCATCAGGCTCAATTGGGACGACCGCTCTGTCAACGACCTGGAAGACAGCTACGGGCAGCAATGGGTTAGTGTTTGTGTTGAAGTGAACTTTCAGGTGTTTTCTTGTTTTGTTGCTGTATCTTACTGTGTCTGCCCTCTCTTGCCCTCAGACATACGAGCAGAGGAAGATCGTGGAGTTCACATGCCACACAGCCTTCTTTGTCAGTATTGTAGTCGTGCAGTGGGCTGATGTCATCGTCTGCAAGACCAGGCGTAACTCTGTGTTCCAGCAGGGCATGAGGTGAGTCCAAATCTATTGTGATACCGATATACTTAAATGTGTCCTTTCAATAATTCAAAATTGGCAAAAAGTTTTGCACTCTAACATTTGTTGTTTGTCTCCACCCAGGAACAAGATCTTGATCTTTGGCCTGTTTGAAGAGACAGCCCTGGCTGCCTTCCTGTCCTACTGCCCAGGCATGGATGTGGCACTCAGGATGTATCCACTAAAGTGAGTGCCACCTGTATCGCGTGGATAGATATGCAGTCACTCTGGTTCACATATTGTTTCAAATCTATTTACTTCATTATTTGTAATCCTTGTTGTTTTCTTGTCTTGCCCACAGGCCCAGCTGGTGGTTTTGTGCGTTCCCCTATAGTTTTCTCATCTTTGTCTATGATGAGGTTCGAAAACTTCTTATTCGTAGGAACCCCGGAGGTAAGTGCGTAGCTTTTAGGGGTAATCTATTAGCAAAAATGAAATCAAATATGTTTGTTTTCTTTGGTGCATAATGCATTTACATTACCTTAGAATGAGCCGTTTATATCTCCATACGGAGTAAGTTCTCTTCATGAGCCTGCCACCATGTTTCTACAGTAGCCCAGATTGGACAAACCAAACACTGGCTATAGATGGGGCCATTTGCCCTTTTGCGTCGGCCACCATAGTTCTCCTATACGCATTGCACACAGGAGAAGGTTCATCAAATCCAACACACTGCCCTTTTAAGTGCCCGTTTCTTTAAAGGAAGTTGTGGTTTTAAGCTGGACTATTTGTTGGCAGGTTTTGTTATTGTCACAGAGCAAGGCTCGCTGTTTACCCGTTTGCAGTCTTTGTTATAAGCTACACTAACTGACTGCTGGCAGTATCGTACTTCCCAAAGTGTTTATCTAGTCCTTTTAACTAATACTAATTCAATGGAAAATATGACTTGAAAGCACTGAATTAACTGTCTGAACTTCTGTGTTTTTTTCTTTCTCTCATTTACATTCCAGGTTGGGTGGAAAGAGAGACATACTATTGATCAATGGAGCATCTTTGCTCAAGCCCCTTACATGTTCCACTTATTTCTCCCCCCTGTCACTCCATCCCTGGCAAGACACACCTTCAGATGCCCCGCCCCCTTAAAGACAAAAAACGCTTTGAAGCAATTTTCATCAATACTGCCCCAAAGATTAAAAACAGCAAAAGCACCTTTACAACTTTCGACATTGACCCACCCCCCTTTCTCCCATCTCCTATGATACTCTTTGCATGTGTTCTCTCACTGCTGTGTACATAAACCAATATATCTACCAAACGGCAGCTGCATATTGTGTATGTAGATTTGAATGAGCTAAGGATACAAAGGGAGTGTCCATGCTCTGCAAAAAAGGGCCATCCAGCTCCTTCCCCTCCCTGTTCTCCCCCTTGTCTGTCTCTATACCTTCGTTCCCTTCTCTTCTCCCTCCTTGCCAACCCTTTGCTTGTCCCCCAATCACACAAAGATGTAAAGATCACACAGTGAGATCCCACCGCCGACACCACTTCGACTGCCACCTCTCTCTCCTCCGTCTCATGTCTGTGGAGGACCAGCGGAGTGGTCATCTCCCTTCTATTCCGTTATCAACGGCCACAGTGTTGTTGTTTTTTTAATATGTGGGGTACGGGGGGGTTTCGATGATTTTACTTGTGTTTTTTATTTCCAAGACGGGAGGGGGGGTACGTGAGAGCTGCTTTTCCTCATTTAGGCCTAACAAAGCACACCCCACGGCATTCTGTCCCCCCTCTCTCCCCCTCTGTCTCTCACACCCCTCCCCTCCCCTCCCTCCTGCCCTGTTTGTCCCTGTTTGTGTGCACTGTGTGAACCATTGTCCTTGTTAATAACTATTACAGTACACCCCCTCCCCCCAAGTTGGTGAATACAACTCAATCTTTCTGTGTGCTCTAGGAAATCTATATAATTCTATACTGAATTTAAATGAAACAATAAAAAAAACATGTTGGAAAAACAGCTCAAGAGAGAAATTCATGAAGAATAACATCAACAATATTGGTGAAATAGGAACAAGCGAGAGATACGTCTTTGTTTCTGTTTTTTGTTTGGTTTCAGTTGTTTTTGCTGGTTTTTCAGGAGGTTATTCTAAAACTGTAACAGCAGAGCAGGGTTTTAAGGTTGTGTTTTTACCAAAAGACACAAGACGCCAACCAAGGCTTTCAGGTTCCCGTCACTGCAGGTATGATAACGATATGATGTGGTGATGGTGAGACCATGCGCCTGCGGTCCGTGATACTGGATCGGGTCCAACTCTGGTTCGGTCCAAGTCCTGGTATAGGCTGGTGTGGCCCAGGTCTGTGTGCATGTATGTGTTGGAGACCAGTGAGGGGCCCGCGGTCTCAGGCTGGATCTATCTCAGATGGCTGCAAGAGTTGAAAGTCAAGAAGAAAGAAAAAAACCACAACTAGTAGAACATGTGTGTCAAATAAATGAAACCAACACCAATAAAACATCTAGAACATTTAATACAACCTAGACCTGTCTGTGTCTTTCTGTCTGAAAAACTACACTTCACAGCACACTTTATTACAATGATATGCTTATATTTTATATCCCCTAGTCTTTGTCTTTAGTGCTCTTTCTTGAAAACAGCTAATGATATGCATATAAAGGTGGTATATTCTGACTAAATAAAAATAATTGAATGCCATACCTTACCATAGACCTGCAGCAAATACTCCCTTTAGAAGCCTATTATATGATACATTTTTGTTAAGTCTGCACCAAAGTAGCATTGATCCCTGTGGTCAAATTGTATTCATCCTATTATGTGTAGCCATATCACTGTTGATTAACACTAATGTATGTGGCTTGGAATACAGATGCACTATTATTCCAACGCGTATTCAAATGTGAAATTAAATAATCATATTTGGTATAATCAATAATACATAATTTCACACTTTAGGTGCAGGTTTGTTGATTGCAGTGGTACATAGTGTACAACACATGGTTAAGTAGAAATATGATGTTGGGATGCCACCTAGTGTTGTGAATTGATATGCACTTCAACCTGCAGACTGCATCATGTTAAGAGCATAGGAGGATGGGTTGGCAGCCGCCCAGGGTAATGCACCAAACCCCCAAATGTGTCAGCTGTGTGTGACATCAACATGCATGAGCTGCTGGATGACACTCGCTGTCAGTGTGGAGAGTCTGACAAAGGGAACAATGAACTATTTCACCAAACTCATCTTTCAAGACCATATGATATCAGAAAAAGTACATGAATTGTGTGTTCAGGAAGGAATTGCAACTTTCATTATTAATAAAAGTTATGTTCTAAAGGTTGCAATACAGCAAACAACGCAAGGCAGTATATCTTTAATACAAAGGGAACAAACTGTAACTGTGCTACCCCTTTTTGCCACAAGGGTCCTCTATTTTAAATGAGCCTCTTACTGCCACCTAGCACACAAATAAAATACATTATACACAATATACAGCTTTATGTGAGACATAAGCATTAGTTGGTTTAAGAGGTCACTTTGCCACATCCTGTGAAGATTTTCCACGTCTCTTTGAGAGACAAACTTTCTGTCACCACTCGACCACTGTCCAATGACAAATGCAGTCTCCTGCACACACACACACACACACACACACACACACACACACACACACACACACACACACACACACTTTCTGTCATTCCTGACAAACACCCCTGCTCTAATTTCCCCTGTGTCTCTGCAGTGAGCTCACTGCAGTGCGACTTTTCTTGCTCACCCCCCTCGCCACCCTCTGTATAATAGAATATCGATCGCTCGCCTTTGCCGCAGTGTGTAAGCGAGTGTGTCTGTGGACGAGTGTGTGACTGGGGCCCTCCAAGGTCATCGCCATAGCAACCCGAGCATGGGGTCCTCTAGCTGTTCTGTCACAGAGCACAGGGGTCACATGAAAAGAGGGGGACAAGGGGGGTTGGTGAGTGCTGCAGTGTTTGGTGAACTAGAGATAGAGCAGAGGAGCCACAAGGGTTGTATCTGTCCTACTCGACTGGATTCAGACCCACCCAAAATAATGACAAAATGTGCAGAATAAGTACTGAGGCACACCAAGTTCACTGCAACTCCTCGCCGTTGATGCACAAACAGGAGACAATTAAAGTTCTGACCAAATAGAACAAACCAACTGAAATAATCAGAGGCAAAATACCAAAATGGACATCAAGTCTTTACATCGTGGGTTTATTGCACTTCCAGAATTTAAATACAAATACACCCAACTTACATAAAAATATAAACATGTAAATAATTAATTTCAAAGAAGAATGATTTCATGTGTAACCTTCAGATCTGACAAATATGCATCCAGACACCAAAGTACCATATCCCCAATAGAAAAAACTATTACTATGTACTGGCCTTTTAAGATGTCGTCTCATCAACCTGTCTAGTTTAAGAACCCTATCTGAGATACCACATTTGTTTTTGTATCCTCTTAAATAAAACATGTAGTTTTCTTTGTGCATGATCATTTTAAAGCTTTAAATACTACCTTCCTTTGGAAAATGTATCTTTCATCTTGCTGAGCAGTTTAAAATGGCAAACAATGCATTTACTGTATACATTATCTTTACATAAGAAAGCAGCCATCTTGTCAGATGGTTTGGACCCAGAAGCTACTTCTGAAGATATCTACAGCAGAGATTAATACGGTGAAAGATATGTCACTGTTTATGAGATATTGCAGGAAGCAAGAGGCTATTTGACACAAACCAAAGGCATCCAAGGTTTAACATACTGTATATAGTGAAAGGCATATCATTTGTATGGTAATGTGCTTAGATACTTATGATCAAATTAATAATTTCTGCATATGGTAATGTGTATGAATGAGTCTGTAACAATAACAACTTTAGAGGCAAGTTAAGGGGCATTCTAATACAGGGAATACAGGACTCACGCATAGCTAAGGAACAGATCTAGGAGCAGTTCTTCCTCAACCCCGCGGGGCTAACGTGATTACAAGGTAACAGTGATGACTGATCGTCGATCAGCACCCGCAGAGGATTCAGTCTGCTCTTCACACGGGCTCCATGAAGAGCTCTTCCATATCTGATGTCTCCAGCTCACGGAACGCAGCGTGAGAGCCAATCACAAACAGCGTCGCTCCTGACAGGAGACAAATGGAAAATGGGAGTGTGAACATAGAAACGATGAGGAAGAAGGGTTTTCTTTTACACAGTGTCCATATGCATCTACCTTTAGGCAATTTAGACCCTCTTACACAGAGACTTTCAATGAATGTCGTAGAATATGATTTAATATGGAAATATTATCACAAAGAAAACATGTTACGTGTGTGTGTGTGTGTGTGTGTGTGTGTGTGTGTGCATCGTTTGTCTGATGTTCAGCCCTGACAGATGAAAATTTCTGATGTTTTGTGACATAATATAGTCGATATTTTCTTATCTTACCTAGAACCCAAAAGACCGCAGCTCCAGCTCCGGCCAACCAGAACACAGGGAGAGAAACAGCTCCAGCCAGACTCATCTGGTGAGGGACAGTCAGCTCCTTGCCTGGTCGACAAGAACATTTCAGATAATGTCACTGATTAAAAGGTCGAGGGCATATTTGATTTCCTTATGCTAGCCACATGCATCCTTGAATTAATTAACTTGTTTCTTTGCTTGTCAAAAAAATCAAAAGGCAAGATGACAAAACAAATTATAATTCAAACATTTAGCCTCATTAAGACAAATACAAACACAAAAGGTTCAAATTAGAATAATATGCCTGGTATTTAAAGAATACACTGTAATTGGCAGGTACACAATGTTCATGGCTTGCACGGCATATCTGACAGCTTTACTCACCCATGACAACCAATTTTGACTCCAGGGACTTGAGGTGAATTATGTAGAAGGCACCAACAAACACAGCCAAGGCAATCAGTAGCATGGGAGAGCTGATACTGAGGAAGATAAATATAAATTTGCAACAATCAATTTGGTGTTACTTATTGCAGCATTTTCAGATTTAGATTAAAGCTTCATGGATTGCATATTTTACTTTTAATGAAATTGCACACCAATTGTTCTGTTCTTGTTTTCTAAAATACCCAGTGGCCAAAACCCTCCAAGAAGGTTCCTGTGTGTATTGGTCTGTGTGAGAGCTGGGCAGCGGGAAGAGTAAACCCTCTCGCTGACGCGACAACACAGAGGATTTTCTCTTTGTTGGCCTTACATGCAGTAGAGGATGAGGCCCAGGAAGATGAAGGTGTAGTTGCTGTTGAACGTGTCCACGTTTTTCACCACCCTCTGACAACACTCTCCAAAGTTGCGGGGTTTTGAAAACTTGCGTTGGTCCACAAAGCTGGCCCAAGGTCGAATGGACGCTCGACGCTTGTTGATCCACTCTTTAGCCATACCGGCTGAGAGGCCTTTGGGGAGCCAGAGCCTATGAAATAAGATAGACATTAAGAACTGACTACATAGAGAAGTTAATACTTACAAATTCATTAACAGAGTGTAAGTACCCACATCGGCCATCAGTTGGGGGACTATTTCATATAATGTGTCTGCATTGTAGATTAATTAACAACATACCATAGTATATTTCCACAGGTTTGAAGGGAAGACAGTTGAGCCACATAGAAGCACAAGCCCTCACGGCATTATCACAAAAGAATAAAAATGTATAGGTCCTTACCTTGCCAAGATCCCAGCTCCACCTTTGCCAGTTGGATGAGCATCCTCAGCACTGAGCAGATCTCCAGCCTTGCTGTCCATGTCTACAAGACAGTTCTCCCCCGTTGGAGCTCCGGATGGCATCTATGCCAGACTGTGTGCTGAAAGGCAATAATACAAAAAAACAATACAATGAATAGTCAGATCAATAACACATCAATTAAGTTAATTAATTAACATCTATTGCTTCTGTCCATGCGGGGAGAGGGATCCTCCTCTGTTGCTCTCCTGAAGATTCCTTCCTTTTTCCCCATGAAAGGGTTTTTCCTTTTTTTTGGGGGGGGGGGGGGGGTCCTGATCCGATGTGAGGTCCTAGGGCAGGAATGTCGTATGTGTACAGATTGTAAAGCCCTCCGAGGCAAATTTGGGATTTTGGGCTATACAAAATAAATTGAAATTAAGATATTCATTAAATAATAATAAAACCATTTGATGGTTATAGCTTCAGTAAGGTGAACAATTGACTGCTTTATACATATGTATTGATAGAGAGTAACAGTTCATCCATTATGAATGCTTGTTCGATAAAGTTGCAACTTGTATCCTATGTTTAGCTTTTTATTGTTTTAATCAGAATCAGATCAGAATCAGATCAGAAACCGTTTATTTGCCAGGAATGTTTACACAAACGAGGAATTTTTCTAGGCGGAAGGTGCATACATTAGACACGAGACAAACAACAATCAACGACAGCAACAGTGCAATGATATTAAATCAAGTATAAGATAAAGTGCTCAGACAAACAGATAACGTTAATCTAAGTGTATGTTAAAGTGGCATGTGTGTTTAAGTTAAAGTGTATGTTAAAGTGACATGTGTGTTTAAGTTAAAGTGTATGTCAAAGTGACGTGTGTTTAAGTCAAAGTGTATGTTAAGTGGCATGAGTGTTTAAATATGAAGTGTGCAGGGGAGTGACAGTGTACTGACTGTGTTTCATGTTTTTCATGTTTCTTAGTTGTTTTTTAATGGTTTTGATGCTTAATAGTTTTATGTGAAGCACTTTGAAGTGCCTTGTTGTTGAAACGTGCTATACAAATAAACTTGCTTTGCCTTTGAAGTGTCGTGAGTGCCACAATATTTCACAGTAAAGACACAAATTGGACGCTACATACAATAAGCAAGTGCAAGTAGTTCATAACAGCAGTTATAAGCCTACACGTCCCATCGAAGACCAAATAGTTAAACTAGTTCAGCTGCAGTGTTTGGGCACCGAAGTGGAAAACTCAGGTCATCAGGGCTTGGCCGCTGCCACATCACTACACAAAGGACACAGAGGAATTACTGCCAATTTAAGTATTAATCTGTGAAGAAACTTGCACAGCGTTACTACATAGTGTGTAACGTACAGCTAAATAAAAAAAACCCAATATGTATAAAAAGACAACTTGTTGGAAAAGCCCGTCACAGCTATAGCTTCTCCGCTGACGTCCACGTCTACCGACACACGTCTCCTGGTCGCGTCGCGATGGAGTCACACGTTGTGGGACGTTTTCACACGAGCACCAAGACCAGACCTGCTTGAAGTCGGAGCTCTATAATCGTGTCAGCTTGTATACTCACAGCAGAACTTACGTGGAACAGCCTCGGACCTTTTGTTGCTGTTCTGGTTCACGGATGTGATGTGGACGTTGTTTAACTTCCTGCTGCCTGGGCGCAGAACGTTGCCACCCAGTGGCGGCAGCGGGTACTGCCTCTTTTGGGGCGCTGAACGCTTTATGTTCGCGGTTCAGGTTGATGGCGAACCCATTGAACTCTGTTAAATCTGTTTTATGGAATGTTTATATTCTATTCATTCATTTATTCAGTTACAGTTTCTATTAATGACCTGTTTTCACAGGTGTGTATAAAGGCGTTTATGCGGAAGAGAGTTCTCTTAAACACTAAGCATAAACCTAACTCACACAGACAAATACCATTCAAACGGCAGACTTGAGATCGGCCGTGTTTGTTTCAGTTGGAACTAGTGGGCAAATTATCTGACTGCAGATCAGTGGGATTAAAACCACCGGACGTCATCGAGCAGTTGGAGAGCTGTGATTGGTCAGTTCCGCTGTGTTGTTATGCTCCTGTCTGTAGACGCCCGACCATCCGCCCTGAAGAGGAACGTGAGTTTCGACGTATATTACATGTTTAAATCTCAAATACATTGAGCACTCTTACACCCGTTTGTATTTCCATTGTCATTGAGCTCACCCAGAGCCCGTCGTGTGTAGCTACCGCGAGCTGACAAAGTTATTAGCGAGGAAGTAGCATCGGTTAATGTATACATTACTTATATATTTCCGTAGTGAACGGAATACCTGACATATACATGTATATGTGTGGAAAAACACGAGGTGTGTGTCTCAGTCTCATGTGTCATAAAGCTAAACTGCCGTTTGAAGTGCGTGTCGTTTGCTTGTTATGTTGTTTTTCCTCAGAGAAACGTGATGACGTAACGTAATTTGCCGTTGCTGCTGTGTGTTTGAAGAACACCGAGTCTCTTTGACCTCCCCCCTGGCAGTAAGACATTATTTGAAACGACGACGACAACAAAAGCACATTCACGGCTGACAAAACTTTGCATTGCATGTTGCAAGATGGCGTCGAGCTGACATCGAAAACAGGTAGGACCGCGGAGCAGCGCAAACCGTCTTTGACACACTGTAAAGTAGAGAAGGTGCATGACGCAGAGATTTGCCTTCAGCTTGTAAAGTGCAGACGGCTTGCTGCTGGTTTAGCTAACTCTTGGTTTACGAGGAATGTGGCTTAGTGTTTATTTTTTGCTGACATTTGTCTACATTTGTACAACATGACTTTTGTGTTCATTTGTACATCGGGACGTTAAACGACTCAACATGAATCTTATGCTGTTATTTCCCAACTTCACAGTTGGAGAGTGTTACCTGTCAAATAACTTGTTTTTCTTTTTTTAATCAGGACCAGTTTTGACACAGGTTGTGAAGGCTGTAGGCAGACCCATGGCTGCCGTGCATCACCCAGGGTGCCCACACAGGGACTCCCTTTACTGGGATGAAACAGACTGTCTAAACTACTATGGGATGTTGTCTCTGCATGAGGTCTTTGAAGTCGTCGGCTGTCAGCTGACAGAGACTGACGTTGAAGTGTTGTCATTCCTTCTGGATGAAACCTGTCCTGCAACACACCCTCTTGACCCGACAGATTGGACAGTTAAGCCCTGTGGAGACGATCCAGAGGACTTCGGTGTTTCCCCGAGTCCCAAGCTGCTAAAGGCCTGGAAGCGGTTAAAGCCTCAGGGCTCCCAGCATCCCCTAGCGGCCTCGTATAAGCCCAAGAGTGGCCTTGAGCTGTTGTTGGAGCTGGACAGGCGAGGATACCTCAGTGATGGCAACCTGGAGCCACTACTGCAACTACTGAGAGTCCTCACTCGTCATGACTTGCTGCCTTTAGTGTCCCACAAGAGAAAGAGGACAGGTGAGGATGAACGATGGGGGCTCATGAGCAGATTTTGAGAATGAGTGCTTCTCTCTACCTTCTAGAACAAGTCAGCAATAACTGCATTCCTGTCCAAATAATTATAGCCTGATTTTAAAAACACATGTTTTTGTTTTTCAGTATCTCCAGAGAGCATTGGACCGAGGTATGGAACGGAGAACAACCAGTTGGCGTGCGCCTCTGGGATGCAGCACAGCAACAGACAGACAGAAACACCTCTTCCATATGTCACGCAGCAATTCAGAACTGGTATGTGTGCATTGTAGTATGTTATTTAGCTCCCTGGAAGTGTAGGCTACATGGTTTCCACAAACTTTTTCATCAGTTGAGGCGGCAGAGTGTCTAAAACAGAATTTATCATTCCTTACAGCAGTTAACATTTTAACTACTCTTTAGGCCAGAACCTGTTTTTTGGTGATGACACACTGGCATTCTTTCTGACATGGAAATGTAGTTTGCTTCTCCTTCTGAATGTACATTATTTAAGCGGTCTGCCCAAGGTCAAAATGATTACACTCGCTTATAGAATCATCAGTCGAGTCACTGGTGCCTGGTGTGATACTATACGCTTGTGGTGAAGCTGTCATCAAAAGGATGTTCTGATCAGATGTCAGCAGAATTATTAACTATTTACAGCAAAGGGAAGGACAGAAACAGAAATAAAACAGGGCAATAGCAATACAAATGAACCCCATCCATGCTAATGTCTCATTGTCCAAGTTCCACAAACTAATTCCATGCGTGTCCTGTCAGGTATTTACCCTCCTGCGCCTGGGCCATCTGCCCAGAGGAGGAGGAGGAAGAAGAGGGGAAATGGCTGGAGCCGCAGGCCCAAGAAAATAATCCGACAGGGCCCTCTACCTCCTCCACCACGGCTGCACAAAGCGTTCTGCAGTAAGTGTGTCCCCTGCACTCTTAACCTGTCTTCCTTTTTAGCTTTTTATCTCTTGCCCTCTTATCTTCATCCTGACATTTTCTCTTCTCTTTTCGTTGGCCATATAAGCTTCAGTTTAATTTTCAAACTATTAACACCACAGTTCCTGTTTCGTCTCCTTAATTCTGATGTTGTTTTTCTTTGCTGAACCTCAGCTCAAGTTAAGGAGTTTTTATCCCAATTTTCCATGTGTATATGTCTCTGGTAGATAGGTGACATCATTATTATATTAATACAGTAAGAGGTCTTCGTATCGAGCTCTTGTACCACACTTACTTGTAGAGATGCTTCAATTACGCGTTGGTTTGATTACTCAATTTACCTTATCACTGTCTGTTCAGCAGATGCTGAGTTTACAGCTCAAACACCACAAAGATTCAAGGACTTGATTCACAACTTCAGATACAAATGTTTCACAAGAAAAAAAAACATAATTTGCAATTTCCTGTCAGTTGATTGACAGCTCCTGTATTCCTAAACGGTTTCACATGTCATTGTCATTGTCACACTCTACGTTTAGACGTGATCTCCTTAACTGTCTTCATTAAACAACATCGAGGGGGGGGGGGGGGTTGTCGCCCCCTCCATTTCTCAATCTTTACATTCTTTCTCCCTCATTTCACCTTTTCTCTAACCCACCGGCCTGTTTTCAGCTACTGCTATTGATTTTGTCCCGTCGCCACTGGATGCAACTGTCAGACCTCACATATAGTCCGGAAAAACATCTTTTGTGCAGTTGTTGGAAACAATCTATCTCCGCTGGAAGGCTGCACCATGTACTCCATTATCAATGTCCTTTCCACGTTTCAACTATCACCTGCCTTTTATTCAATCAATGCTAATTTCTCTCAGCACAATAAGAATGAGATAACACTAACATCACCTTTTTATGTGAAGTTTGCCTAGTCATTCATGCAGACCTTCTCCAACAGCTGTTTGAACTTCTATCATTGCCTGTTGGTCAGAAATACGTATTACAGCGAAGGACTGATGATTCTGACTTGATGATATCATAAAACAATGAGAACAGCCCTTCTTAGCGATGCGTGATGTGCCTGTGTGACTGTAAACATGTCGCTGTCTTGACTCCACATTTGATTCCACCAGGTTGTCTCAGGATTGTGACTCAGATCGAGTAACCTAAGACTCACTGGATCATGGAGAAAGTCTGTCTCTCCGCTCAGTCCATAGATACTGCCGTGTGCGTGATCAACTCAGTCATGCGCTCTCTCGCAAGTCTGGGCCGATGCCTAAGGTAAAAGTGGCTCTCCCCCTTGTTACAAACAGGGGTTGGTGCTGCCAATTTGCTCTCTATGCTTGTGGTTCATAATCCAGCTGCCCCCTACCCCTCCACCCTCAGACCTTGTAATTCGCTCCTCAGAAAAATCATCCTGTAATGTTCTTTAGTGTTGTGCACTGTGGATGATTCCTGATCTATTTCTGACAAGGGTTGTTGGTGTCAGTGTTTCACAGAACTGACAGAGTCCTCAGCAGTAAGCCGTAGATATTTCCAAAACGTTTTCAGCTGATCTTTCCGACAAATCTCTGGACAACTCAAAGTGTATTGTCTCTCACTAAAACCACAATAATGGGTATATGTAGAGAAAGTCTTTTTTAAATTCCATGGTTGTCTCTCCACAGAATATTAGAACTTGACACAATTTCACAAACATGGCCAACTTTATTTTGTACTATCGTCACCGTTAGTGTTGATTGACGTTGGTTCCGTCTCGTCTTAGTCATGTAAAAATAGATAATTCGTCATAGTTTTAGTTAACGAAATTAACACTGGACATATCAATCTGTACTAGCCAAGTTATGAGATTCACAATACTTGCACTGAGCAGATAAACGTTCATTGTTAGTGTATTATTTGCCAATTTGATCCATTTAATATTCTTAAATACTGTCAAATACTTGGCTTAGTGATGACCGTATACTCTGTGACCTTCCCATGTTGGAGGGAGGAGTTTGTAAGTTGTGTTACAGGAGATCCAGCCAATGTGGTGAAATTGGAGAGAACTGCAATAGTAAAAATGAAGTAGAACCATAATTTAGGAATTTAGGACTTGCATCAACCAAAAAACCCTAATGTGATGGTTTATTTGTTCTGCAAACCGAGGAGAAAACAATCAATTGGTTTTGTCTATTTTATCTATAGGTTAATACGTTTTGATTTAGCTTTATGGTTTGGGTCTTAGTGAGGGGGAATTAATTAATACATTTGAAGAGCTCAAAACAATAAAGACAAGTTATTAACCTGCAAAGACAAAATAGAAATATGTTGGACATGTTTGTGACGGTGCCACTTTTTGCTGCTTGTGGGAAATCTATTTGGGCCATCCTTTCCTCTCGCACTATCTTCATTACGAGTGGTTGTAAGCAGCTGCCTCAAGATTCAATCAACTCGATTCATTTGGTCTCACTAAAACTTCATGTCAGCCAACTCTGGAGTCTCAAGTTAAAAGAAAAATGCTTAATTTGCACAGATACTCGTCCTTTCATAAGGTAAAGTATTCCTATGCCTATGACAGCGGTTTCGAAAAAGGCCTGTGTAACTTTTTACTCAAGCAGTTCTGAGGAAAATAACCCAACAGTGCTCTGCTGAAGGAAGCTCATGCTGTATCTCATCTCTGTGCCCCGTGTGAGCTCTGGGTGTGCGTTTGTCAAGAGGGAGCAGAGATGGATAGGGCGGTTGGGTGCAATGCTGGCCCCTAGCTTTTAAACAGACCCCAAATACTCTTTCTTGTCATGATTCATCTCTCAGGTCATTTTCAGTGAAGTGTCTCAATTACATACAGACAATGACAACTGCTGTTACAAATGCCCATAAGGTGTTTGTACCCTCAGCTCAGCAGTGGGTGTGTGCTATCTAAATGGGGTGCTTGAGAAGGCTCTTACTTGGTTTAATGGACATATTCGAGTAATGTGGTGGTTGGAGCTTAAATAATGGTTTGGTGAAGGTGAGGGTAAGGGGATTGGTCAAGGTAAGAGTAGTCTCAAGCATCCCACTTGGACACTACCACGTTATATTTTCCAGCTACAGTAAAGCTGAGCTGATTAACTTGTCAGTGCCAACTATTGCCCTGACTCGGACCTCATTACAACTAACAGTAGTAAGTGCTGTGCCATGCCTGCTTGATGTTGAAAAAAAAAAAACACCCAGTCGACAGATATCCAACCACTTGTGCTTGTCTCTTTCTTTCTTTCTCTCCTTTCTCTGTGTTCACAGTTCTAAACAGACCAACCTGTGTCTGAGGAAAACAGTATCCTTGCACACAATCAGAAGGACAGAACAAGCTCTAAATGATCAAACTACGCAAAATGGTACAGAGAGTGATTTTTGTCTTTGGGGGGGGGGGGGGGGAAGAGTTCTGTCTGCCCGTCTCTCAATGCTCCCCTAACTCTCCACTCTCTTGGTCAGTCATTCAGCAGAAAAACGGATCGATAAAGAGTTGAAGCTCTTCGTGCCAAGTGACTCCTTGTAAATGGGTACTTAAACTTTTTTTTTTTGGTGGGGGTGAGATGGAGGAAGCCAAACGGGCTTGGTGTTTAAAGTGAGAAAATGAAAGCTGTGCCTCCTAATGTTCTGTCTAAGTGGATGTCTCTGTGTCTGATGAAGCGTGAAGTGCTCTGTAACCCTAACAAAATGACTATCATGGTGTTCCTGTGGTTTTAAATGGCCTTCTCCTCGGTGCCACTATCTCTACCTCCATCCTGCTCAGTATGAAATGGGAAGGCAGAAATGGAAGCCATCCATAAATACAGTAATTGCATGAAGGGCGGTTGTTTGTCATAGCCACAGCCCTCATACAGTATAATGATCCAAAAGGTCGAACTGTTAACAGAGCTTTAACTTAATATTTCACTGAGTCCATACTGAAGATCGTGTAAGAGTGCAAAGAGTTAACTGACCGGTGCCCTATTAGACATTTTGTGATAAATCAGAATACTGAAATACATCCCGTGTCTGCTGAGTTGTCATTACTGTTGCACGGGTATATTGTACAACATTGAATCACAATGTATGCATTTTTGACACGGATTAAGACTTTGTCAAAGTGAAAACCAATCTGCACAAATTCCTGAGATATTATGCTGAAAAATTATCTTTATCAAGGCTTTATTTGTATAGCACATTTCAACAAGGCGATTCAAAGTACTTCACATAAAACCATTAAAAGCATCAACACATAATGCAAAAGAAATCAACATTTAAAAACAATTAAGAACATACATTTTAAAACGTTAAATGGTCAAAAAGCAAAAAATCTAATAAAAGTTGCAGTGCAGTTTAAGAAATAAAATGCAGTAGTGAGATGCAGAAATTGATTAATATCCTTGAATCTGGTTAAATTAAAGGCACATTATCACAGTTATCTTGCCGACTGCAGCAGGTTGTTCCTCCAGGACATCCTTGTATTTTTGCTGCATTCAGTTTAATCACTATGCTCTCGAGCAATGCAGTGCCTGCTGCAGAGAAGCATCCCCACAGCATGATGCTGCTCCCATCACACGTGATTGTGGGGTTAGTTTATTTCTGTTGCTGAGCTGGGATTGGCATATACCAAACACAGATGGATGAGACATATCTTTTAATGCTCATTCATCTGCACCTGCCTTACAGTTGTGTGCAGTGTCTCCCATCTCAGTTTCCATAAGACTCTTGATGCCACCTTCAACCAGTTGTTGCACCAACGTGCATTATTTCAGTACAGCATACTCTGCAGATTACCATATAGTTAGATTGAAGAGCATACAAGGTTATTGTGGCTTTTCTCTACGCTTCCCCTGACCGATAATTCTTTACCAATCAGGAGCAGTCGCCATTTTGTTTGTCTTCATGATGCAGTTTTTGCAATGAGCAGACTTGCTGGCTTTTGGCGGTCCGCTGTTAATCAGTGTTGTAAAACAATACAACACGAAAAGAGGGGGATGAATACTTACTGGCTGTACGTTCTCTGAGGACAGGTGTTGATCTGTGCTATGATTAAAATAATGTATGTGTAGCTCTGTTTTGTCAATTTATTGACCTCAAGTAATTTAAAACATTGTATTAGAGATAGGGTTTAATAATTTGTCAATCAAATGTTTTATTCCTGTAAAATATCAGTGTGATATTGCCTCTGTGAACAAAAACATTTAGCCTTTTTTGTATGAGCTCATGTAAATTGAATGGTCTTCAAGTCTTATTCCAACCCTGCATGTTTTAAACATTTACCAAACCTCATCGATTAAGCGTCCCCTTTGATCCAGTCCTCTTTTTTTTATAGTCTAATTACAGCCTAATAAGGCTTGAATGCAAATGCCAATGTTTGGTCATCGCTGTCCTAGAAATGTTAAGACATGCAAAATCAATGCTTTAATTCAACATTTGCATTTCTAATGTTGACATTTTCCAAACTTTATCCCTCTGGAGTCTTGTGCCATTCCCCGTAGCCCCAAACAAAATATAAATGGAGAGCGGGTAAATGTGACTTGAGTTAAATCTTTTATCAGTGGGGTCATGGTACTTTGTAGTTAACCAGGTAGAGACCTTGATAAGTAAAATTAAATGAGTCTACAGTCATTGTCTTCCCATCAGAGTCACAAGTATGAGCTTTGACCACATGACTCTGGGTCTGAGTGATGTGAAGACATATTCTGTTATGTGCCAATATGCTTCTGAAATAAGTTTTGGTTTACTCATTCAAACGCATTTTAAAGGGATACTTTTGACCATTTGTACAGTATATCAATTACTCGTCCCCCTGTGACCTTGAGTTATTGAAGAAATGTCTCCACGGTGACCTTTCCGAAGGACGGTGTGTAGGATTTGGTGACATCAGATTGCAACCAACTGAATACGCCTTTGCTCACGCTAACGTGAGCTGTCGAGTGCAAAACCGTGGCATCATTCAGAGTTCAGAGGTTCTGAGAATTACGGTAGCCTTCAGATAACGTAAAAACACGAAAGACTCTCTTGACCGAGCCAGTGTTTGGTTTGTCCGTTTTGGGCTACTGTAGAAACATGGCGCTGCACCACGGGGTGAAGGGCTCACAAAAACAATGATTCTTAGTTTCAGGATATATACACTGAATGAAATGAAAAAGTTTAGAATATTTTTTTTCAATTTGTGCTTTTAGATCCCATGAAATGCTACACACTGGCCCTTAAGTAAAACAAAATTTAAACTTGATGGAGGGCAGCCAAGAGGTTTTGGTTCTTCATACCAAGAGATGCAAGTGTGGCTTTACAACTGCTTTAAAGAAATAACTCCTCCACACCTTTGCCTTGAGACGTCAATGTGAATGTTTCCAATGAAATGGATGGTCGTAGATACTGTTGACTTCTTCTTGAGGGGTTTGAGTAGGAGGGATGGATTTTTGTTGCAGCAAAAGTCGTCAGCAGCTGGTTTCCACTCGAAGCCCTGGAATAATGACATGGGAGACGGTCTCAGCGGTTCTCTTACTCAGGACAGTATGTATGTATCCTCTGATCTTTCTCGCTGCGCTGTTGCATGACCACCAATCCTGTTACTGCGAAACTCCAGCAGCTATCTGTTCTTGGCAATAAACATGTTGATAGGAATGAATCTGCCATTTTTAAACACCGGACTGGAACAGAAAGCCCCTCCAGGGCGTGACACTGCTAAGTTGCTCTCATTGCTGCCACCGCCATATTTGTTCAGGGCGTCAAGTTAATCTCACTATCTTAAATACACCATGAGTTATGTCGACCACGCAGGATGCCACACTGAACATTCTCATGATCAGCTTCTCTTGACCTCTGGCAGTCATCTAGTTAACAGCTGACATGGATTTGCCTCGGAAGAAAAGGGACTGCACTACTTGTTCAGAGTATTTCTCTCAGTGCTCCAACATATCAGACAATTTCCAACCTGTTGCAAAAGTATTTAGCACAAAATGCACACGGTCTGGTTGGTTTAGCTCCCGTGCCTCGCATAATTAAAGTGCTATGCCCCTCTGCACCATTATATTTGTACAATAGTTTGTAGTAATTGTATCTGGTCACAATCTTCTTGGAATTCTGTGCTCTTGAACCCTGTTTAAAAAAAAAAAAAAAAAAATCCATGCTTCATCCCATGCACGATAAACTAAATGAGCTGTGTGTTAACGATTTGTTCTGTCCGTTTCTCTTCCCTTTGTTTTCATTTCATGACCCATCCACTTCTGTCTGTTACTGTACGTGGGCCTGTCCAATCTCACTTCACTTTTTCTGTAACCTTTCCTCAACCTCCACTACTCCTCCTTTGCTCTCTTTCCTCACTATATCTCTGCCTTTCCCCTCATCATTCACTTTATGGCCCTCTTCTCTCCTGTTTTATTGTTTCACCCCTCAACTCTCCCCCACCACACCATCTCCCTTATTTTCCCACCGCTACTTCCTCCTCCTCCTTCTCCTTCTCTTCCTCCTTCCATTATCAGAAGTCCGCCTGCGTGTCCGGGCCGAATACCTGGAGCATGATTCGGCCCTCCGTGAAGGTGTCTCGTCGGACAAACGGCAGCCCCTGGAGCGTCAGTTTGAGTTGTTCAGCAAAGCCAACTCGCTGCTTCGTGCCAGAGACCTGGGTTCCATCGTCTGCGACATCAACTTCACAGAGCTGGACAACCTCGAGGCCTTCTGGGCTGACTACCTGAGCGGAGCGCTGCTGGAGGCCCTAAAGGGAGTCTTTATCACCGACTCCCTGAGGATGGCAGCAGGCGCAGAGGGCGTCCGCCTGCTGATCAGCGTGGACCAGGATGACTACGAGGAGGGACGAATCCGGCTGAGAGCTCGGAGATCGTCGTTATCTAGTAACGGTGGGCCCACAGAGACTCGCTGGACTGTGTAGGCTGATGAGATGCTTTACAGTGTGTTAAATTAACTTTGCAGAATAGAATAGTTTGGTAATCATATTGGAGGTTAAGGTTACAAGTAAGGCCTCCTTTTGGAGTTGCAATTAATGTAATAACCACTAGATGGCAGCTCTCACCATTGGTTGTTTGTGTTCACAGCCAGCCTTACATTTTCAGAATTGTCCATTTTTTGTTGAAGCAATACCTTCTTTTTTTTTTGTGAAAGAGAACTGAATAATAACAGATCAATGTGCTTTCCCTTGGGATTCATGCACCTGGGCTACTGTGTAGGACATCAGGATTAAACAGGATGTATCAAGATGTTTCTTAGGCTCAGTGAGAACAGGAGCAAGAAAGCCTGTGCCAAAAGAAGCGTCAGCCCCTCATAACATTATCAATCTTAAATAAATAAGAGAACTGATGTGCCACAAATGATAGAAAATAACTCTAACTACATAGTGTTGACACCTTCCTATGGTTACAGTCATGTTTGAGGTTTCAATATACACATACATGCATGTCACAGATTAAGTGGGCTGCAATCAGAACTTGTCATCAAGCATTTGGCGACTTGTTTGTCCACATTTATTCATAGATTCCAAGACGGCTCTTAAAAACAAAAAATGCAAGCGGACCCCTTTACCCAACTCAACATGTGCGCCGATAGTTTGGTTTTCATTAGTATGTTGAACTTGAATAACAATATTAACTGGCGCTTCTTATTTATGAAAAAAAATTAAAGGACAAAGAAACATGCCAAGAACGGTTTCGGATCTTTCAAAATGTGTGCGAGAACTGAGCACAGATGGAAAAGTGGGCTTCTCTCAGTACGGATCGGACCTTTGTGTCCAACTTTGGAGAGCCTAGCCCACGCATATACACCTAGATAACAAACACTGGGACTCTCAGCACTGTTTGCCACGATAACCCGTCTTGTGATTGCCGTGGTCAGTGGATACGGCTGTTGCCAGTAGATGACAGCAGTGATTAGGGCTAGGCCTCAGCAGACCATGGAAGATTCATCATCCCAAGCTTGTCAACAGCGACCCGGATAATACAACGGTGGCTTGTGTCCGGGCTTCCAGCTAGTCCTCGGCAAGTGCTTCTCTCAGCAAGTAAAGCACAGGACAGTGCGTCGGTCAATAGAAGTGATGTTGGGGAGATCAAAATCAAAAGTGCACATCCCAGCGCCACTCAGCCCTGCTATGTAGGCCCAGTAGAGTGGCTCACGGACAGCTGTCTACTCACCCTGCTGGAACTAATGCCTGGACTTCACTCATAGAAGACGATCAATAGAGCCCCTCCTGTAGGTCCCCCCCACACAGACAAGACTTAAGCAGGCAGACTACTGTCTGAAGTGTAGGGCTCTCTGAAGAGACAGGCAGAGGGAGTGCCAATATATTATTATTATTATTACTACTATGATTGTTTTATTCATAGGAGGAAAAATTCGGGGGAAATCTTTGTTCAAGAATAACAATATTTTGTTTTGCCAATTGTTTTTGTGTAAATCTTTATATATGCAATATTATTTGTGGTGTATAATAAAGGTTTGTTGGCCTCAAGCTGTTTTTGCACATTGACCTTTTATTGTATCAATAACTGAAATTGTAATCTTTGCTGCCAATGTATTGCAAGAGAACGTGTGTGTGTGTGTGTGTATATGTATACGTGTGTGTGCACTGCTCATGATTTTCTGAAAATGATGCGTTTGCGACAAAGACAACATTTACGACACTAATTGGAGATGCATACCGTACATTTAATATAACTCTTATCTCGTTGTCTCACATTTTGTTATTGTTCTTGTTTTGTTTTTTTCCCTCAGTTTTCTGAATTGTCATTTTTCCCGGTGCTACACCCTCCCTCCCTACCTCCGAGTGTGCCCTCTTCCTGCCCCCAAACGGTCTGAAGAGGTCCATCGAACGCAGGTCACTGTAGATCAGAGCCTTAATTATTTCTCCTTGCTCTAAAGCCGTCAGCCTGTTGAAACCAAAGAATGGTGTGTGCTTCGAACCTCTTATCACAATACCAATTATTGTGCTACTTTTACAATTCACTTGCTTGAATGCTGAATTGCATTGCAAGTAATGATCCTAAACTGCTGGTTTGCGTGATGACCTGAGAGGATGTAAGATGCTTTTTTGCCAGGAAATATGCCCTTTTTATTAATGTCTAAAGCAAGCGCTTTACATTTACACATAGAATTTCTGAAAACAATATGTAAAAGATAAGTTAAGAATATGAATACCTTTTTGAAAAAATATTTTCTCTGCAATATAATTGACTGTAAATGGTAAAAACGTTGTTATATTATATGTAAGACAATTGCCGGCCATTTTTATCCACACAATAAGAGTGAAACATAGCCGAGTTGCCAACGATGCTTACCAAGACCAAAATGAGTGATGCCATATTCAATTTTGGCTGCTTCTGAGCAATTCAATGGATTTCAAGGTGCTCCTCTTTTTGTTTTCAGATGCCTTTATGGCCTTGCTCCAGATGACATTGCCAACATCCTTACAGCTAAAGTCTAGTCTTGAAATTGTGTGCTTCTCTGTCAACCTTCATGAGAACATGCATGATTTGCTTTCCCATATGACATATACTGCATGTTCATGTGGCTTTGTTTTACAAAGATGTCAACTCCTAAGAATCGAATCATGGAGGGCAAAACTAAAATGGGAACTTTTTGCGTTGAGGATGTTGAATTAATATTTACATTGGAAATATTTATACAAGTTATAGCAGAGATGAGATGTAAATCGTTTCAATGTAACATTAAATGCTTGTTTCTGGATACAATAATTCCTCATTTTGAGTGGGGTCTTTGACTTATTGCTTGACCTCATTGAACATGATTAAGTCCTCTGATGTAGACCAACATAGTCCTCTGGCACATGAATAAATAATGTAAATGTCGGTGAAAGGGCACTTTGAAGAGTCACCTCATTTCAGTCGGAAATCCAAGCAAGCACTCTACTGCCACAGTAATGAGTGACTTTCTTTAATTCGTTATTAATGGAATTTTAGACGAGTGTGAAAGATCCTGAAGAAGATACAACATTAACTCCAAAAGACACATGGGGAATAAACAGATTTATTTATGATTTAGAGTTTATTTAATAACCAAAGTTTGTACTAAAAGTTAATAGAGTATCTATTGTCCTGTAATATTTGTTTAATCTAATAGACCCAAACTGCAACCATCGATCCTATGCAACAAAGCTAAATTAATCGACATATTTATTGACATGGCAGGGCCCATTCTTGTTTAAGTTCTGCTCTCAGACCTCTCATGTCTCTTTCATTTTAAATATTTAGTGCACTGTTACTCGTTTGTCACTTGCCGACTTAAAGACGCCATTATTAGGTCAGTTAAGAGCCCTCTGACCACACCCGCCCGTTAAAAATGCTGCAGAGGGTACAAATGAAGTTTTATTATTGGCTTGCCATCACTGAGAACAATAAGCGAGACCAACCCTCTGGGAAAAACCTGATAGGGCCGCTCCTACCCTCTTCAGAGTGGGCCTGTTTGATGGCAGCTAAACTGCCCCAGGCCTGCCTTGGGGAAAACTGAGATTTTTGAAAGCCCAGTTTTTACCACACCCAGCCTTAAAGCAAGACCAGCGATGTGATGCCTACAGGGAGACCCAGGCGCTCCGTCTGAAAAGTCAGCAAAACTACAGAGATCCAACTCAAAGACTGCTGCGGTGTTGCTCCTCTGAACAATGACTCCCTCTCGGATGACCCTGCCACTATGAGAGATTTGTTTGTCAAAGAAATTGGGGCGCATATCTGGAGCACTCAGGAACATTATGCTCACAAATAACCAAGGACGAGGCGCTGGGAAAACATCATCGACAAGTCCCACCCTTCCTTCCGACAGACGGCCCTCTTCTAGTGGAATCACATCTCTGGAGGTCTTCGCTGAGGTGACTTCATCAGACAAACACCTGGACTGCTACACCACCCAGCTCTACACACTGACATTTCTCATTTCATCTTCCTGTAAAACTTAAGAAAATTAAGCTGAGGTCAATACATCACTTGGTATGGAATCCAGAAATGTGTCACCAAGAACAGATCTGTGCAGAAAGTTTTCCACAATCTCCCAATCAGTCGGGATGCTTAAAGGTCCTCTATGATATCAGAGCATTAAAATAGCAGCAAACAGCTATTTTCTATGTAAGGATATAGTGGTGTAATCTCTGAGCAGAGAAGTCCCTCTGCCTCTGTGTGTGTTGCATGCTTGTAGTGCATAGTGTGCCCCACTGGCCGGCGGTTACAGCTGTAAGAGCCTTCCCAACCAATAGCATCAGCATCGCCGCAAAAATAGTGCCCATCCTCCAGTTCCCCCTTAGGTAAATACTGTTAGCTCTGTCGGCACTGTTGCCGTTGTTTGTTAGCTGCGAGCTGCTGGCTTAGCCGTCGCCATCTTGAGAGCCATGTAGAGTCAATATATATGCTATTATTTTCATATTGACCACCATTTAGAGGAATGTTGTGACATTTTAGGTACTATGCTTATTCACTTTCTTGTCAAGAGTTTACAATAATGGATACTACTGTCATACCCGCTAGAAGCTACAGCCTGGCCCTGTCCAAAGGTCACAGAATATGCCTACCAGCACCTGTAAAGCACACTAATTAAAATGTATTGCGTTTGTTTGATCCATACAAAAACCGAAGTGTAAAAATTACAATTTGTGGTTTCCATGAGGGTTATGTGGGGGACCATTTCTTGGCCGGATGCAGTTAATTATATATAGATTGATGGCTATTATAATCCTTGGATACTATTGTTAACCTTTCGTTTCCAGCCTTTAGCCTTACTTTATTAATGTCAGATAACTTGATACCGACAGACATGAGAGTGTTACCTGATCAGAATGGAATCAAAATGTATTGATGCTTTAAATAACACCCTTGTTGTCCAACGTTACAATAATCAAGGTAGAAGAACAAGCCTGAAGGGATGTTTTGAGTCTGTCGGGCAGAGCGGACCCCAGGATCCTCCCATCTTCCCGGCCTGCTCCTGACCCCATCACCACCGCCACAGTCCCCCCCTCCTCTCTGGCTCCAGCACAGCGGCAGCTTTCAGCCAATAGGCTTGCTTGAGGCCTCACTGATCTACATCCAGGTCAAGGATTCCACAGATGGGGGTCAAAGATCCCGTTGCTATGGTGACGGAGCCAGGGCAGGACAGTGGCAGTCTTGTGATGCAGTTGGCCGGGGACCAAACAACCAGGGGACGCCATGATGAGAGAGAAACTGTGATTGAGACACGATTTCAAATAATGAAACCGTATTGTTTTTTTAATGAATCGATCAATTTCAACATGTGTTTTCACTTTCTATTACTAGCAGTATAGAATAACTTGGTCTCAAATATATAAAGCGATCCTTTTTACACCAGAGCACACTGAACATTTGGTGAGGTTTATTGCCTAAAACACTTCATAGAGACATCAGAGGCGGTTTTGTGTTCCATAGTGCAATTTGTATTGGGTGCAAAAAGCTAATGTAATGCTGGGCTGTGCGGCTGGACACCGGCCATCATCTTCCTGGAGACTTTATTCCACTGTCCGCAGGTGTTCTTCGCACCTCCTTGATTGGATGGAGACTCAAGTCATCTTGTGGCTAAGGCCTAAATCAGTCTCCTATCGAAACGTGTCATCTAAAGCTGATAGACACTACAGCCTTCTGCCGGCCCACTGGGGCTGCCTTTATTATATGTATACCCTGCAGCATATGGCACATCTCTCTGATGGGGGAAATGCTATGGCTTTTATTGAGGGGGGGAATTAGATTAGGTGATCTTCTCAAAAGCCTTCTTCCTTGGTTTACCTCTGCACTGTGTGGGGTTGTGAAGCTGCAGTCACAGTAGATTTCAAAAGAGCACATTTTTCCCAAATACATAAAAATGGAATTTGTCAGGCCAATTGCTTAATTTGTAATTATTTAGCAAGAAAAAATAAATAAATACAAATGTCAGTGGATGTCTTCCTGATTCAGTTATTAAACAATAGATTATTTTCCATTGTAAAAAATGTGGTGGAACTGGTTTGGTGAAGTGAAGTCAAATGGTTTATTTGATAAGGGGACAGTGCACATTAATAAAAACATTTCTGTAAATGCGCCAGACAGAGTTAGCCAAGAGGCTATTTTTCATCTGTAGTCCCGAGAGGCAGATGTTAAAAAACAAACCTAAAAACAGAAGTCAGACCCGTTGCATCAGTCAATCTAATTCACCACGCAATCCAAGGCTTTGCACGAGTCGCTGTGTTGGTTCATGAGCAGCAGAAGGTCGGCAGGTTTCTCTGCTCACGCTGAGCAGGAAGGACTGTGTTCCCCGTGGCCTGCAGGTGGCAGCAGAGAGGAATCTCCCATTTGAGGAGGCCTCATATTCAAAACAGCAGAGCCCCCTGATGAATATCCGCTTTGTCATATCAGAAACATCTGTCATGTCACGAAGTTACAGAACTTGTAAAACCTCCCATGCCACAGAGATGTTAACTCAATGGTGTGTTACATACATAATGGCATTAAGGTCACACTGGGCCTTTAAAACATATTGCCTTTAAAACATATTGCACTTCCTAAGTCGAGAAATAAACCCCATAAATGTCCCACTGGCAGAGTGGCATCTCGGGGAGAACATGTCGGGAGGTTTGCGCAGAGATATTTAATCTTCGAAAAGCCTCTGATTGCTAATTACCTCAGATGTGTCATGGTTCCCTCCTTGCACTTCAAACGACCGTCTCGCCTCGCGCCCCCATCCCCTGTCACACGCACGCGCCTCTTTCTCCTCAGCAGCAGCACCACAGCCACCGGGTCGCCATGGAAACCGCTGAAAGACACACGTCGAGGGTGAGAGATGGAGAGAGAGGAAGAGGGACAACGAGGGACAAGGAGAGAGAGAGAGAGAGAGAGAGAGAGAGAGAGAGAGAGAGAGAGAGAGAGAGAGAGAGAGAGAGAGAGAGAGAGAAAGGGGGTATTGCAAGGTTAGGGTGTTGCCATACCTCCCTCCCCCTCACCTCTAACCCCTCAACCCCTCAGTTTAATGCTGAGCCCCATCCCAGATCCGCCGCCCCACACCCTGGCCCCTCTTACACACACCTCTGCCCCCCCTCCCGAACCCTCTCCCCCATCTTTTTGCTCTCCATCCCTCTCTTGTCCAGACAGGCTGCTCGCATGGCGGGGATGGAGACGTTCACCGATGGAAGCACTGGTAAATTTCCACATCCACAAGAACAGACAAAAAACAAACAAGGAAATTATTGTACGGGTGCGCGTGAGGGGTGGCTCATATGCAACTTCTTTTCCTCCATGTGTCTTTTTACCATTCCTCTCCTCAGCTGTATACACTCCCCCTTTCCCCATTCTCAAATCACAATCTTTCGGTTCTGTGTCAATTCAAAAGGCGAAAGATGTGTAGCCCACTAGCAGGGAGCCCGGCACTCCTCGTGGCAGCGTCCTGGGGAAAGCGGCGGAGAGAGAAATATCGGTCCTAATGATTTTGTGTGTGTGGGGATGGTCTTTTTCTTTTTGTATTGATTAGATAGAAATTAATTCACGGGGGCAACCCTTGTGTTCGGACTCTCCCACTCTCTCTCTCTCTCTCTCTCTCTCTCTCTCTCTCTCTCTCTCTCTCTCTCTCTACCCCTGCTCTCTCTATCCTCTCCTCCCGTGCGCCTTCGCTCAGTGGACGAATAGCGTCGTGTCTTCTTGCCTGCTCTGCATGTTGTATTATCGCGGGAATATTTGATTTGGAATATTGCTCTGTGTTATGCATAAGTCACGCTGCAACTGTGCACCTGCAATGCTTTCTCCTCTCACCTGCTAATGTCGTGCACATGCTTTGCCTCATATATATACACGACGTGAGTGGGTGTGTGGTTGCTGAACGCAGTGTTTTTATTTTGCGCGTAATGCCGCTCACATTTGAATTCATGCAATTGTGGCAGAATGGAAGTTTGGATTTAGGAGGGAAACAATGTTGAAATAGAGACAGCAATTTACACTCTTTAGACTCTTTGTTCCTTTGACTCCTCCTCAGTCCTTTTTTCTTCTTTTTAATTCTTAATTGTGAGAGGCCACGGCGAATTTGAGAGCTCTGCACGCGCAGGCCAGTGTGTTAATGGGCAACCTGCGTCTTCATTTGAGCATAATGTCGCCTGTAACACCGTTTACGGTCAAATTAACCCGCGCCGTGAGGGTTTTAATCGGAGTGGTCGATATTGGCTCGTCGGTATCCCGATGTCCGCAGATAGAACAAGAACACCTCAACACGGTGAGGGCTGATACGCCGCCGAAGGGAAATCGATGGACAGACTGAGTTAATTATGAGAAAATCAATTAGAAGGAGGGGATATATGGGCTTTATAAGGCCGAGCAGGGAGCTCGCAGTGGCAGAGGAGAGGAGAGCGGACACCTTCCTGCCGGTGCTCGCCTCTCTGCCTGCATGGCCGCGGAGCTCCCGCTGGCTGCTGCTGCTGCGCGGTGCCCGATGATCAGCTCTCCAGCGACATTGTCAAAAGCCGCCCTATTGAAGTCCTTGAATCCGGCCATTTGCCACGCAGAATGCAATAATATTTATTATGATACGGTGTCTTCAACGTGATGGTTTCCACTGTAGACGGACGCCCGGTCCTGGGTGACCAATGTGTCTTGGTTCAGATGTTTCCAAACATATTACTGCCCATTTCCGCTTGACCTTTGCTCTCCATTAACATGATACACACTATGCCCATATTCACATGTGGGCTCCAGTGCTCTTATAGTCTCAACAAGCACACTGAGAACATTTGGTGAGGTGACAAACAGAGAAAACGTGTTGATGGGAATCATTTTGTTTCTTTTGATAAGGTGTCACAGGGTTGCATCTGACTGGGGCAGGTGCATACGTCATCTATACGGCAGGACTGTTGCACAGCGTCACGGGATCTTTTGTAACTTCGTAGTGAAAACTGAACACGTGCCATTGCCAAACGTGTCTCGTGGTTTATACAGATTAATGTGGCTGTGCCCATGTATGTAGAATACGCGAAACTGCAAGTGTGGACAGTTGAGATGCACCATATGACATAGGAGCCAACACGATCAGTGAACATATCACTTTGAATCCCAAGAGGCCGGCACGCTGCACGGTTTGGTCAGCAGACTCCAAGGAAAGAAAGAGAGAGGACTTTTGTCTATTATTTAACAGTCATATATTCGGATAATTTATTTCTCCCCTATTTGCATCTATTGCACCACTTTTATTTAGCAAAGAGCGTCTCATTAAAAGCATCTACTGTGTTTCTTTGATGCTGCATTGAGAAACACATTAAGGTTGGTGCTGTATGCCCTACACTCATGTCGACCGCGTCTTGTAGTCTCTAATAATATATATCTTAAAGTGGGAAAGATATACATATTTGAGTTGTTGTTTTCACTCCCAGGCCCTTGTCCTGCATTAATATATATATTTTTATTTATTAAGGCTCGTTAGGAGTTGGTGTTTTGAGTTGGAGCCTCCTCTTTATCATACCGTATATTCGTAACTCTTTCTCTTATCCGTATAATTTTAATTGTAAAAATGTCAATGTGTGTGTGTGTGTGTGTGTGTGTGTGTGTGTGTGTGTGTGTGTGTGTGTGTGTGTGTGTGTGTGTTTTAGGCTATTCCAAATATTTTGCGTAATTTAACAGTAACTATAATTTACATGTAATTTGCAAATGCTCTGAAATGTGCTTTAAAGAAAATAGAAAGAAACACAACATCATTTTAAAAGAACTGAATTTGAATTGTGCTGCACGTGGTGAGGACTTTGAACACTGTTGCTTTGCATATGAAGTTTAAATCAACGTACAAGTTATTGAGCACATCATTCATTCAACATTTATTAAATCTGTATTTCGCTTTTTTAAATCGACAGTCTGCAGTTGTCCATGTTTACGATATATCAGAAAATATGTAAATATTCATGCAGATATTTATTGCATATTAATATCACATTTTAATCAATACTATTCCGGTTTCTGGTCGTTTTTAATATTGGTGCTTATCTTGTAGACTTTGTTACTCTAAAACGTCTTTATGCATCTATTCATAATATTTAAATAAAAAGTACATGCTGATTTATTTTTCTTCTGTATTTAAATCGGCATTGTGTCAAACTCAGAGTATTAATCTACTGCCTTCAGTTTAGTGGTGTTCAGAATTTTTATTTTATTTCGAAGTATAACTTAAAATCCTTTGCAAGAAACTTCAGGAATATTTTTAAACTCCAACTCTCATATTCAAACAGCGGCCTAGTATTTCACGACGTTAGTCACTTGTATTGTTCTAATCATTTTAATGTATTACAAATTGTCAGGCTGGTGTAATAATTGTAAAAAAAAAAAAAAAACATCCTTATGCAATTCAAAAACAAAAGCAGACAGCATTCACGGTTTGAGTAGTGCGAGTTTGTCGCATTAAAAGGCAACAGAAACTCGACGCGTTCATATTGGAAACATTAGACATCAGATTATCTTTAAAATATATCCTGGATTATTTACACAATATTTAGGTCCACGAAAGGAGAAATGTGAATATGTATATATTGTTCAATTCAATGCAATTTGAATGGCTTGTAAATATTTCCTATCGCATGAGAACGATACATGTAATTTTGTTTAAAGTTTCCATAATTGTCTATTGAGGGAGTCAAATCCTCAGGATATGAAAGAGCATTTATCAAGTGACGACGACCGCACATTTCGAAAGCTTAAATCCCGATATCTTCATAAAATTGTACTTTTATAATTCTGCATGGATTTTAAAAGCAGCGTGTTCAAGGAGCGATTATTGATATTTGATAGATTATCCAAATAGGATTGAGATACATGTAACAATGAAAAGCCTATGAGCTGGGGCTGACTGGACACTCTGTCCTGCACCTTATCAACTTGAAACAGACCACACAACCGAAACATTCAATTTTATGGTTTATGTTAAAGTCTGTCCGAGAGCTCATTTCATAAACGGTTTATTGGCTCAGGTTTGGTGTCATAAAGCGAGATCGCTCCTCTAGGCTTTGATCTATGCTTCATATACAGTTTTGTTACCGGCCACTTCCAGCCGGTATTATGCACCACAGGCCGGACCAAATTAATCCATTTTCTGCGCACGACTCCACTCCCAAATGGTGTGGCTCCTCTCCGCGGCCCGGCGCACAATGCGGTAATGACCCCCAAGTCAAAGGTCGCCTGGCCAGTTCCTCAATTAAGGCAGAAAGATTGCAGTTGCACGATTCATCGTTTTTGTGACAAGAAGGGACCAGAAGTGACCAGAAGTAACCGCTGTATACAGAACATATTATTGCAGGATTTGCCTGAATAGAACATTTCACCCCAAAATTATATAGAAATGTCCTCCAAAGTGCAGAGTTTGTGGGTTTTGATCATTTCTCAAATAATTTGAAAATTATTTTTGAACGATGGAGATGAATAATATTTAAAATATATATATATTAGATTATGGTTGGTGTACTGCATATTTCACAAAGAACACATTTATAAAGACACTGAAAAAACATCAAGGATATCCAAAAAGTATATATATGACATTAATATATTTCCACCTATAGTATAGTATAGTAGTTTGTTATTGAAGAAAATCCTTAATTTAGGTGTGCATTCTTTGGTTTGTGTGTGTGTGTGTGTGTGTGTGTGTGTGTGTGTTTGTGTGTGTGTGTGTGTGTGTGTGTGTGTGTGTGTGTGCAGGCTACGCCGTCTGTCTGTCCTGTCGAAGAATGTGTTGTTTTCCCACATAATCGTGTATCAATTGTGGTTATTGAATGTAATCAATGGGCTCTTCACGATCATCGCCGCATCGATTAGCTGATAAATGGTGGTTGGATTAATCATCTGAGAAGATCCTGTTGTCGACGGCGCTGTGTTTCTTAACCTGCCCACTCAACCAGCAGCCACACAGAGCGAGACTTCACCAGAGCAGACAGGACTTCAATAAGTGACAAAAAGAGAAGTGATAAATTGATCAAAAATGACCACAATGAAACAGGCCTCTTGTGAGGCCACACATGTCCATTATGTGAGCGTGTCTGCGGGTTTGTGGTTGGAATACATCAAGGGCTTGGGGCCAAAGTTCAGCTTCAACCCAGACTGATGACCCTGCAGACAGACTGACCTTTGGGGGTCTAACAGCTGGGGGAGAATGTGGAGTCCTGGACCGGCCAGGGAGAGGAGCGAGGATTGGGAAATGAGATGGAATCAGAGGAGGTGAGATTTCGGGCAGAAGGGAGGAAAGTTAGAGTGAAGGGGAACCTAAAGAGGGAAACGACAGGGGGAGAGACAGAGGTGTTACCACAGCGGACCTTGGATATATCCTTGTGGTTTTTGTCGATCTATTCCACTGCGCCCTCCCCTGTTTTGGTGCTTGGCTCTGGTTTGAAGCAGTGAATTAACACCTGACCCCAGCTTCTGACCCTTCCTCCAGCTACCCCCTCCAGATTAGCAAATATGTGCTATCTAGCCTGGACACACACACACACACACACACACACACACACACACACACACACACACACACACACACACACACACACACACACACACACACATACACACGTATATATATATATGGCAACACAGAATCAAAGTCATACATGTACACACTTGGCTACTTAATGTATAGGGAGAAAAAAAGGACAAAGCAGCGCATGTCCACACAACCTTTGCACATCCCATCGTCTGTCCACCATCTAATTCCCCCGAGTGAAGCCTCATTGTGTCACTGCTTGTCACCGTAACGGTCAGTCTGTAATGACTACCTCCCCCTACACAATGACCAGGGAGGAAAACTACCCCCCCCCCCCTCACACACACACACACACACTGCCCCTCATCCATTTTACCTGCAGGATGTAGCCCGGCGCCGGCCCCATTGCCGCTGCTTTGGACCTTGTATGCTTCCACCCTGGCACACTGCCACACCCATAAGCTTTTTTCCATGCCAATTTACACCAGAATCCCTTTTTAATTTCTTACACTTTAAACTGAAACCATACTTCAAGTGTGTTTATGTAGAGTGGTGCACAATGATTAAATAATGATTTCTCTTTGAGGGTAGTTTGGTTTGAAGTGTCCAGAGGTCTGGAGTCTGGGAAATATTTGGAATTAATATTGGGAAACAAACCAACAATCTTTGAAACCCTTCAACCATCTTGTGGAATCATATAGTTGCATGGCTACAAGCAGCAATAGTGGCAGTTTGCCTCTGGTTTTCTTCTCATAGGTGCAAGCCTGATGTGATCTGTGTTTATTAAAAAAGTTAAATTAAACAGGTATAATACTGCAAAGAAAATACCAGCTACATTGGCAGCAATTATTACATGATAAAAAATCTGAAATTCTGTTTATTAACATATTTTACATTAAATCATGTAACATAATCCAATTCCTCAAAACATTTCATTTTTATTTCATAATTCAGTCTAGTTATCGTTTATTTTATTTTATAATGTAAATAACAATGACCAACCACAAGTTTCCAGTCTCCACGATATAGGTTATTTATTGTGATGTACTGTAAAAAATAAAATAATCTAATTCACATTTTACATATATAAATATGAAACAGAACTGAGGTCTGATTTTTGCATTTGTGATGATATAACCAGCAAATGTTTGGTAATTGTTCTTGTTAACAAAAAATGATTAAAACAAATTGCATTTATTTTTATAACCAAAAGATTGTATTTTTTTATCAACTAATACATTAATCAAGTGTGTCAGCATGATTGTTATAAGAGCTTATACAAGTGATTATTATAGCTATTCATCACATGAGTCCTTTTAAAAACAACAATATTACCGATGCCAGATCCTTCCCTACATCCATGGAGACAGATACCAGGCACCTACATATTTTTCTCACATGCCCAGCAGGAATTAAACTCCTAATACTTGACAGTGTAAGTGCCGTGCGTTACCCGTTGAGCATCGCAGGACCACATCCCTTTTCCTCACATCCCATCTCCCACAGCCTCCCTAAGGCTATTGTGCCGGATTGATGGCCACTCCGGCCGAAAGGTGAGGGGGGTCTCGGTCGGGCTGGTCAGCAGAATTTGTAGTGGCCAACCTCCGCCTGTGAGTGTCAGCAGAGAGCAGCCGGTGTGTCTGGCTCGATTAGGTTTCCAACCTATCTTCCCACTGTGTCAGACAGAGGAGGAAGGCAGCAGAGAGGGGGAGAGCAGCTGGAAGTTGCCCAGAGGAGAGGGAGGACAACAGAGGAAGCAGGAAAAATACATCTTTTCATCCCTGCTCTCTCCGTCAAAAGCCCTGTACAGTTTGTCTCTCTGTGTCTCTTGCTCTCCTGTTCTCTCCGCCTCTTACTTTGTCCTCCTCTCACCCAAACCCCTAATCCTTCTCCTTTTACCCCACACTCGTTCCTTAATCCTAAATCTCTTCTCCCCTCTCCACCAGCCCTTTTTCAATTGTTCTCCCTGTACCTCTCTGTTACCCACCTCCTCCCTCTCCTCCTTTCTGTCTATCGCATCTGAACATGCCACCTCTCAGCATAACCCTTTTACACACTCCAGGTGACTGCAGCACCTTATTTTCTCTCCTTCATCTCTTGAAACTTGTTTTCTGTTTTTTTCCCCTCCCTTGTTTTCTTTGTTATATCATCCACACATCCTCTCTGAGCCACTAAATATCTGCTCAGCATCTCTTTTCATTATGCTGCTTGCTGTCCACTCTAGTGCCAGATTTCAATGTCACTAATATCCCCCACAACTATTTCCAGAATGCCCTCATTAGTGCTTTTTCCCAAAATGATACCCAGGCCGTTGTCACAATGCACCTGCTAGAGATTTTTTTTTGTCCCGAGCAAGCTCGCACCAATTTTAGTCACTGCCGCCATTTTGTTGGATGTGATCAATTTTCTGTGATTTGGCTTCAGTGATTTCCAGCCTGTCAGTCTCTCTGCGGTGTGGGGGTTCAGCTGTGTTGCCATGTATAGCTCAACGTTTTCAGCCGAACCTGAAGGCTAAAAGAGGAACTGGAAAGTTTTCAGTTGTGTATATTGGAGCGTAATCATGGACTGATTTTTTTCCATTATTGACAGAATGTAAAGATTATTTCCCCCCTTGAAAACGGATGTTGGAAAAATGGGGAAATAAACTAAATTGATGGTACGACAAACAATGCACAGTGAAAAACTACTTTTTCTTCCACAATTCAACTTGTGTGTTGCGAGAGTGGGCTGTAATTTCACCCCTGAGTTTAACCACATAATGTTTCACAAATAGTGTTTCCATGCCACATCAGCACTGCTCATATTATTCAGATAACAAGAAAGCCTCTGTCATGTCCTACAAAATAGGATATGTTTTCTTAATCTGTCAATGGCTCCAGCCCTGAAAGACTTCATTTTGGCTGAGCAATGAAAGGCTCAAAAACATCAATATGGCTGAGCAGGATAAGAAGAAAGAGTCATATTCCAAGTCTGTATCGGACTCCCTCCATATCCTCCTATTTGTATGGTGCAGATATTGGGTCTCAAGCGAGAAATCAGGATTGCGTTCTCTCAGAATGGCAGCATCCTTCTGTGGAAGTGGAATAGGAATGTTATATGGAACCAATGCATCCAGACTTGCCTGGACATCTCAACAATACCCCTTCACACTTTCTCTCTCTCCTGCTCTCTTCCTCCATGTCTCTCTCTCTCAATAACTTTTTGCTTTCCATCTCCATCATAACCCACAACAGTGTGGAGGACGAGGTGTGGATTAGGCCTAAATGTAGAGTCATGTCGACCAAGCCATGACTGCCTGGCTCTCATGCTCGGTCCACCATGGTAATAAAGTCTGTGAAGAGAAGAAAAGGAAGAAAAAAACTAAAATCCACTCCACTTCATACGCCTCTCACTTCCATTCTCTTTGCGCGTTTAACGTGTGAAAAAGGATTGCTGAAAGGATATCAAGAAGAAAGAGATAGGAAAAGACAGACAGTTATCCTTGCTTTGCCTCGCCTGTCACACTACAATGTGCATGGTTGATAACTAATTCAAAAAACATGCATGGGCTGGGTGTAGCTTTTCAAATAGCTTGTACGTCTGAATGTGATTTAAAGGGTGTTTTTTTTTGCAGCTGCCTGTGGCTGATCAATGCTGTTCCTCTTGTCATGCTGTAAGAATATCACATTGGTATACAGTAATTCAACGCTGGCCAAAGGCAGCCTTTTGCATTGCCTATGCAGAAGGTTTGGTTTGTAGAGTGTGATGTATTTGGATGTGGTTGGGGGGTGGTTAAAAGAGAGCAGTCTCAGCACCGCAGACAGTGATTTCACGATGTACAGTGGTGGCTTATGCCTCCTGTCTCCCCCCCCCCCTCACTCATCCTATTTTCAGGCTTTCATTTTTTACACAAGGGGAAAATGAGGAAGAACAAAACCAACATATGAAAACTAAAACATGACAGAGATGGGAGGAGAGGGGGGGAGGGAATGGAGGAGGAACAGAGGAAGGAGAGGCAATCTCAGAAAACAAGAGGGCTTTCAAAAGTAAGGGATGAAAGCTAGTCAGGCTGTTATTTTTGAAAAATGATCCTTGTGTAGTGCTCCTCTTAAGAGCCAGGTACATATTATTTTATCTTCCTGAGGAGAATCAGTGAGGTGTTTTGGCACAAAGAAAAAAAACTTGGCAGTAGTTTCTTTGAAGTTGCCCAGTTTATTGTCCTTAATGTGATTTTTGACAGGCATATTTCAAATCATTTTTCAGTGAAATGTTCTTCAAATCATAAATGTGAAACCATATAAAAAGGTAACTCATGGAATCCTGAAATGTCCGCATGCATCTGCTGTTTATCACCACAAAATATTGACAACCAGTTATTTAAAAAAATCTCTTCTATATGTCAAATTAATATATAGGTCCGAACCGGCAGAGTGCCACCATGTTACAAGCAAACACACGTTGTCCCTCTCTAACACAGACTCCCTCTTGCCTTAACGGAGGCTGCTGTTGGCCTGAAACCTGAATTAGAGAGAAGCTGGCATCCGCAAGAGTCATTTTGAGTCCCCTCTTTGACCCTTAAAGCCAGGGATCCCACAGAAAAGATGAGGCACGGGATTGTATGTGATATGATGTCGGAGAAGAAAGGAGATGGAGGCAGAAAAAAATGTAAATGGCTCAGAGGACATTGTGGAAGTCGATGGTCGGTCTAATAGTGAATCACCTTATCGCTGCTGCTTGGCTGATGCTTTCTTAATCACATCACAGAGATGGCTATTATTGTTTTGTGAATATTTATAATAGTACATGAGATATTTTGTAAGATTTACAATGAGTTGTGATGTGTTAAACCTGGCTTCAAAGAGCCTTTCAGTGTGTTTGTGTGCATCCGGGATCTGAAAGAATTTCGTTCGCCACTACAGCACATGTTTGTATTGGAATGTGCCTCTGCGTGTGTGTGTGTGTGTGTGTGTGTGCGTGGGTGTGTGTGTTCAACACGTGTCTCCCGTATCAATAGGTTAATAGCTGAGATGTCAGTTTCAGTGACTGGCTGATTAGTTGTGTGTTCACTAATCCACACTGGGGCGGGGAACTATTGGCTTTCCCATTGATTTTAGCGTGGTGAGCAGGCAGAAGATAGAGAGAGGGGAGATCTATTGATTGACCCCAAATTAGCCCCCCCACCACCCACCAACCCGTTCTGCCGTTCCCACACTCATCCCCAGCTTCGTCATTGGGTGCCCGAGCTGACAAACATTCGGTATGATTGGACACTTCAACAGGGAGAGAAATGTCTCTTTTTTGATGTCGTTGATTTGGAAGTGTTGGCTGTTTGTGATTCGGCTGTCAGTTGATTGGCTGTCTGGTGAGGATGAGTGCTGCACTGTGCTGTGTGCGACCATATAGGGAGCAGCTGGTTTGGATGCCTTTGATGAACCAAACAGCGCCACTTCCAGAGGGAGGGTATTACTTTTGTGTTTCCGATCAGAAGCCATGACCTTATTGTCTATTACATGTTTCCTTTTTTGAGCAAAAGCTTGAATATTCATATACAATGTGTGGATGAGAAATCCGTCTCTGTCCATCCAGCCACATCCTTCAACTCCCTTTCTCCTCTGTTGTCCTTCATGACTGTCACACCACTGCATCATATTCTTCCTTTTAACTTTTCTTTATCTCCATTCCTGTCCCTCGCTCCCTGCCTTTATCCGCCCCTCCCTCCAATCCTGCTTTCCTTGGGTCTAAGCTTTGAGCTTTTTCTCCTGAGCCTTTCCTTCCCATATATCACTCCATCTCATCCCTCTCTGTCTGCCTCTGATATTCCTCTTTAGGCCTCCGCCACTCTCTCCCCTCTCTCCCCTGTGTCTATGTAAGCAAGAGAGAGGAGGTTGTTAAACATTTTTCTTCCCTCTTAATTGTTTTGACTGGGCCGATTGGCATCCCGATTAGGCCCATTGATTTCCTGGCGCTAAGTGCATTGATTTTTAAATTTCTTATTGATCCCCGCTCTAAATCTCCGGCACACTCACTCACACAGTCTTACCGTTCGCAGGGGTAGAGGCAGAGAAAGGGATTGGAAGGAGAGGAGAGGAAGAGGGAAGAGGGAAAAGGGAAAAGGAAAAAGGAAAGAGATTGGTGTTAGGTAAATACACTGACGGGTGACAGCGTAGTGAATTAACAGAGTGTGAGGAGAAGAAGAGCAGGAGGTGATGAGGGAAAACAGAGTTATGAGCTGTGAGGAGAAGTCGACTGAAAAGGCTTCTCCACACAGCGTTAAGACATGCAGAGAAGAAAGAAAAGAGCAAACAACACTGATAGGTAAACTATTTCTATGTCATTGCATCAAAGCTGCAATATGTTGGTTAGGTTTAAGACATTTTTTCTCTTTAACACATCTGGCTGTGCCACAGCGGAAAAGCTGTAAAATGTAAAGAGAAGCCATAATTTTGTAATCATAACAAGCATCTGGAAGGACCGGCAGTGAGTTGCCGGCCTGGTATCCGCCTGGACGGAGCATGTGCACATGTGAAGAATGATTCACTTTATGGGTGAACAGAGGTTTATGAGGGATAGACAGATATTGGAAATGTCAGAGATGGAATGGAGTGTTTTGTCTTTGCCTTGCTATTTCACATGGTCTGCAGAGCCTACTGGAGACGTGTGTGTGTTATTTCTGGCTTATGACTGTGTTAGGCTTTAGAGGCCCGCTGGACTCTGAATCGTACATGCCCACTGGTGTTTCTCTGAAGGTGGTGGACCTAATTGGCTGTATCCGAGTGTGTGTGTGTGTGTGTGTGTGTGTGTGTGTGTGTGTGTGTGTGTGTGTGTGTGTGTGTTCACGCTTGAATGTGCATGCGTGAGTGTGCATGTGTGCTAAACTTATGTGAACTAAACTCTGTTTCCATTTGTGTTTGTGCACAATAACCTATATTTTTTTTACATCTGTTTGTATATTTGTGTGTGTGTGTGCGTCTGTGTGTGTGTGTGTGCACATTTGACCTTTCCTTGGCTTGAGTGGTGAGGCTCAAATTCAGACATTAAGTTGATAGCATTTTCTTTTTAAAGCCTCTGTATTTGACCAAATTGTGCTAACCTTTCTCAAGTCATTTACTGCTTTTCTGTCTCCGCGTGTAGTTGAGTGCCTTGCACAATACACAATATATGGACCATATGTAGCATTACTGTGTTGCAATTACAATTTACTCTCTGTAGATCCACTTAAGATAAGTGCTTTCAAATGGCAAGCAAGGAAAAGCAACTTTTGTCAACTACAACAAAAAACTTCAATATCACTACCGTTGTCAGGGATAATGTATTGCTGCACTGCAGTGATGTAAAATGTATGATGTTTTAAAGAGTGCTCTTTAATGGTTGTATTATCATGGAGATTGTGAAGCTGGCAATGACAGTGGAGATGAGGATGGAGGAGAATGTGTTCCCTGAGTTCCCAGTGTTTACTGTTTCTGCCGGCAGTTTGCTGAAAATGTAAAATAACATATTATTTCAGAGCGGAGTGTGTGTTGGCTAGACAATGAGAGATAAAGTGTTTAAAATGCATACACTGGGCCGAGCTGCTGTTTGCTTTGCCGCGATGGGGCCTGTGTTTGCTCTGGTGATAGGGATGGCCTTACCACACACACACACACACACACACACACACACACACACACACACACACACACACACACACACACACACACACACACATGCAGACAATAAGGCTCCAACTCTTGGTCACTCTTTCTGATCGCTTTTTCAGATGAGCAGTATAGAACCTGCAGTTTCAACACACACACACAAACACACACACACACACACACACACACACACACATACACACACACACACACACACACACACGCATACACACACACACACACACACACACACACACACATGCAGACAATAAGGCTCCAACTCTTGGTCACTCTTTCTGATCGTTTCTTCAGATGAGCAGTATAGAACCTGCAGTTTCAACACACACACACAAACACACACACACACACACACACACACACACACACGCACACACACACCATGTCCCTCTCAGCTCATGCATATATTCTCATTTAATCAAGAGACAGACACACACATGCAAACACATCAGCACGACTGCAATTTAATCGTACCCACAAACTGTCTTTGGGCATACAGACACCTCTCTCTCACACACACACACACACACACACACACACACACACACACACACACACACACACACACACACAGATGCATATGTTCATGTTCAGAGTTTTGTCAAGAAGTGTTCGATTTAAAAAAGCCAATGGCCCCAGCTCTAAAATGTATTACCTAGGTAAAGTAGGTGTGTATTTTGAGATTATTTGATCATCAAGGATGAATTGGACCGCAACTAAATTATTTTCATTCTCAAAATAAATTTGTTATAAATTGGTTTAATCCATGAAATGTCAGAAAATGGTGGAGAATGACATTAAATTGTGCAAGGTGATGCCTTCAAACGTCTTGTTTTATCCGACCAGCAGTCCAAAACTGAAAGAAATTCATTTTTAAAACAGAGAAAAGCAGGAAATATTCACATGTGAGAAGTTTGAAGCAAAACATGTGTGCTTTCTTTTTCTTAGAAAATTATTCAAAACAATATTATAATGATCGCCGATTAATTCAGTTGACTAATTAATTAATCCAGTAATTGTTGCAGCTCTAGTGATGCATTTGAAATATACTTTTCTTAAAAAATGGAACCATGGCTCCTCAAATTCATCCAAACATGTCTGTAGAATTAGAGCAGATACAGGCCTACTCAGTGATGAATTTCACTGTCAAAGACAAATTCGAAATAAATCTCTCGCCATGGACTTCCAGTGTGTGTCGCACTCTGATAATTTCCACAATATCCTCTGCAACCCCTGGGGGCACTTCCCCCCCCCCCCCCCTATTATTTCTCTCTCCATCTTCTCCTGTTTGTTTCTATCCCTGTAAAATGCTGGTTGCTTTGCTGAAATACTGCAGTGCTTTATCTGCCCTCTTTTTTCTCCCTTTAGTCCCCCTCCTACTTCTTTTCCTCCCCTCTCTGTGTTGGTCTCCCCTGGACGGGTTGGGTGTACACCCCCCCACCTCCTCTTTTAGTTGTTGTTGTTGTTGAAGATGGTGGGGGCGCAACGGACGGGTTTGGCAGAGAGGGGAGGCGGTGGTAGAGAAGCAGCCGGGACCCAATGACGTGGGTGCGACATGTAACCGCGGCGCAGGAGAGGAAATCAATACATGAAAGGATGAGGAGCACTGGGGTGGATTACCGTCTGGGGCCCTGGCTACTGGAGGGATGGAGGGAGATGGAGGGGGTGTAGATGAGGCCTGGGGGGTGGGGGGTATTTGGAGGATGAAGGGGGAGGAGGGGTGTGGAGGGCGAGAGGCCAGATTGTCCAGTCCCCTCTCTCCTGCATCCCCTCCCTGACCAAGCGCTGTTTGAATCTTGACCCCTCCCATCAAGCCTCCCTTGGCTTCTAAACACTGTTCAGTGCCGGTAGGCTGCTATAGGTGAACCTTCGGCTCTACACTTACACACTCACACACACACACACACACACACACACACACACACACACACACACACACAAGGTGCAGTGGACTCTATAATGTTGAGTGAATGCTGTTACGGCCACTGTGCTAACACTACTGATAACCCACACTATCTGTATGGGGAATAATTGCCTGATATTACCAGTGTAAATTAAAGAGCCCCAGAGAGATTGTGTGTGTGTGTGTTTGTGTGTGTGTGTGTGTGTGTGTGTGTGTGTGTGTGTGTGTGTGTGTGTGTGTGTGTGTGTGTGTGTGTGTGTGCGTTTATGTGGCTGTGCGGTGAGTTTGCCGGCATGTAAGTCTTCAGCAGGGTGCGTCCGCAGCACTGCCACAAACCCAGATAATAAATATCTATAATAAATATCATTATTATTGGGCCAATCTCCCCCAATAACGGAGCCTCTGTGAAAGATGACGCAAGGGACTGAGCTGGATATTGGCAATATATCAGCATTGATTATTGAGAGTGCTGACAGAGAGAGGGAGGCAAAGTTAATAAAAACTAATAAAAAAGACAAGGAATACAAAAATAACAAGGGCTTTAGCTGGATCAGCTGCTTGTACAGAAAAGGAAAGGCAGAGAAGGGAAGGTGGAGGGATAAAAGGAGTGAAAGGAAGGAGATAGTGGTGTACAGTCATGGTGTGTGTGTTCGTCTGTCGGTCTCGTTGCATTTTCTGTCTCAACACGTGTATCTGTGTGTGTGAGTGTGTATCTGAATTTAAGTTTTTATCACTCTTGTTGTCTGCATGTGGGACTTTTTTCTGTGACTGCAAATTGGCATTGACATCTACACACACACACACACACACACACACACAGCTCACTTTTCCCTCTCCTGCATGTGCGTCTTTTTGGATTGATTGAATCCTGGTTGGATCTGAACACTGGTTGGGATCCAAAGCCTGCACAATCTGGAATTTGGCACTAACCAAGATGCACAAACAATACTTACCCCTTACCCACACACACACACACACTCTCTCTCACGCTCTCTTGCTCTCTCTCTCTTACACACACTCACACACACTGGCAAAGACACCCACAAACAAACATCATAAAAGGCCATGCATCATATCCATATTATCTTGACAAATCTATACATCATGTCAGAGCATGGTTTTATGTGAATATTGCATTTTGCTGTTATTGGTGTGTGTGTGTGTGTGTGTGTGTGTGTGTGTGTGTGTGTGTGTGTGTGTGTGTGTGTGTATGTGTGTGTGTGTGTGTGTGTGTGTGTGTGTGTGTGTGTGTGTGTGTGTATGTGTGTGTGTGTGTGTGTGTGTGTGTGTGTGTGTGTGTGCAGAGAGGATATGAGAAGTGCGTTGGTGCTCTGTGCTGCTGGGTTGAGACGGGACGGGACGACAGTGAGAGAGCGTTGTCCATTCTAATGGGGCCTTGTTAGGCCGCTGACAGAGCCAGCAACGCAACTGTTGGCTGCTATTGATTCCCGACCGACGCCATTATTGATGAGTGAGAATTTAATTCAACCAGCTCGTTTGTCAACATGACATCACCATTTAACTACGGCCATGACATGGATGCGAACACCCGCGGATAAGCTGGGTCACACACACACACACACACACACACACACACACACACACACACACACACAGAAATGTTCAAAAGTAACAACTGCACACACACACACACACACACACACACACACACACACACACACACACACACACACACACACACACACAAAGTCTGACAGATTTGCTGTGTTTGGAGGCAAATAAATCATTTCTCAGTTAAAACCTGCTGCTTCTTTTGCATCATTTACAATAAAACTATTTTTGTTCAATATTCAAACACTGTGCTTTTAACCATTCAAATCAATCATTCAAAATGAATTACAAGCAATTACCAAGAGTGCAATAAACTATATGACTAATGCATGGTCCATGGTATGACTAATGTATAGCCTAAGGATGTTTCTGGCTCTTTCTGATTGGATAAATATTTCATGCCACATTGTGACCTACAGCACATGACATGGAAAACATGTTGTGGTGAAGAATTGAACAAATTGCTTTCTATGAATAAATTTGTTTGTAACTAGCATAGGAAGAAAAAAAAACAGTTAACCAAACCATCATCTGCTAACACTGTACAACAAACATGCTAACATGACATTTTTTTAATGAAAACATTACATTAATATTTGATCTGATCATCACTGAATAACAATTGTCGGCATAAAATAAATATAAAGTATAATGACTATTTTCTTTTTAAATCATTGTGTCTGTTTGCCAACAATACAAGGAAACGCAAAGAAATGCTGCAACATTTTAACTTTGTTGTTTAATAGTTACTTTCCATATATTATTGATTGGGTGGAAGATTTGTAATATATGCCTTAATAGAAAGGAGGTCCATATATTAAATGGGCCACCGATGAAAAGGGCATTTGCCATCATGAGCAAATGTATATAGTTCCTACTATAACAGTAGTTTATATTTTTTGCAGAAGATAAATATTGAAATTGTTATATTATGAAAAAATGTAAAATGCAAATGTTATTACCAGTATTAATTTTGTAATTGATAGAAAAACAGTATGATCATTCTTGCTGCAAAGAAAATAAAGATGATGTTCCTATCGAAATATTATATTTATTTATATAATATCTATGTGATGATGAAAAGTATATATTTTACACCCAATATAGAATAATCTTCTATAATCACTGGACTTAACTGTCAGTATCCAGAATCCAATATGACATCCATTACAGTATTTCTCTATGTGAAAAAATTGAGGTAAAGAGATAGAAAGAGAGACAATTTTGGAAGACCATTTTTCAATACAGCAGGGGAAGATACAGCCTAGAAAACAATGGAATCCGCTATATATCTCTCTGTATGGATCGGGAGGCTTGATAGGGAGGGAGCTGGGCAATCAGGACCCTGTGGGCCCCCGATGAGAGCGGTCCAGCAGGGGTTACTGGCTGGAGCGGGCCCCCAGGGGAGCTCTCTCTCTCTCTCCCTCTCTCTCTCTTTGGGCCCATGGGTCTCTCTGGTCCCCGGGGAGTGAAACTGTAGAGACCGAATCGCTGCAGGGTTCCTATAGGCACCAAGCATGAAACACACGCAGTCAGCTGAATTTAGGTGGTCGGTCATAGACACAGATAGACAGATGGACAGAATCAAAGATAAAACGCGATAGAGGTCATCTCCAGGTGGTGTTCTGTGTGTTTGAATGTGTGAATTTTACTTCTCGACGTTTCTACTTGCATAAGAGAGAGAGAGAGAGAGAGAGAGAGAGAGAGAGAGAGAGAGAGAGAGAGAGAGGGGGGGGGGGGGGGGGGGGAAGCCAGTCAGAGAAATGAAAAGCAAGTTTGTTTCTCACTCAAAAGTTTTTAGATCTTACATCGACTGCAGGTTGAGTCGGTGAGTTCATCTCAAATGCACGTGCTGGTGCTACGTGGTGTCTTTTTACACGCGTGAATACCGAGTTGATAGTTTTCTGTGATGTTGTCTTTGTGGTCGTGTCAGAAGGAAGAAAAAGAAGAGTTTTGTCTGAATAGTGCGTGGAGGACGAAGGGGTGGATGCTGTAGGTGTTAGCATCCCTCCTCCTCCTCCTCACCTCCCCATCCTCCTCTACCCCTCCAACACCATCTTATTTTCCCCTCTTTCAATCTCACACACCCTCCCTCCATCCCTCTCTTCCACAGACGCGCACAACCACACTACATTCTACAAGAAATAATTGCTTTTGTCTGGAAGGAGTGTAGGGAGGAGGGAAAGGGGGCGCGCATGGCTCCCTCTGTGGAGAGAAGGGGGTCTTTGAAGGACAACTAGTCACTTCTACCTTCACTCCTTCTTTCTCCTCTCTCCTCTTCTTGCCTCAACTCTCTTCCTTATTTCTTATTTGCCTTGCCTTACTCCTTTCAGTTTGCCTCCTCTCCTTCCCCGCTTCTTTACTCTCCTCTCTTATCCATCTCCCTTCCTTCACTGTCCTCTCTCCTCTCTCCTCTGTCCTTCTCTTGCTCCATTCCCCTCCTCTCCCTCATTGGACCTGCGGATGTCATCTGTCATACATGAAGCGGAGGGAGAAGGACAATAAAACCTGGTTGTCTACTACAGAGGATGACACATTTTTCATAATTAAGAATATGCCAGTTTAGTGTGCAGCACACATTTCTTGACACTAAGGCTGTCTGTTGATGACAGAGACCATGACAAGTCTGGTGATGATAGAAAAAATATTTATTTTATGTGCAATTCCCATTAAAACGGGCCTAATCACCCGCAGAAGTAAGTGAGCAGGTATAAACAGTCCTGTGGGAGGGGGCTTTCAGGAGCAAGAGCTCACTCATTTCTATTGATTTGCCCGTATTGACTGCGATGTTTAAAGTATAGATTTTTCTATTTAAAAATCTATATCGACAATAATCTGGTGTGTAAGTACCCGGCGTTGACTGGTGCTGGCCTGTAATTGACAGCTTGTAACATGTCGGTGCCGGGGAGGGAGAGGGCAGGAGGCATGCTGGGGTGGCCGGCATGCGGAACCGGGACAGAGGAAACAAGATCCGGGAGCAGGAGGAGGAGAGGGAGGTGGTGATCACCTCAATCATGGAGGGGCTCATCCCCTGACACCTCGGCTCTCTTATGTATTTTTGTAGTCATAAAGTGTGTGCGTTTTACATTTTAAAAAAGTAGTTTATGAATATATGTTGCATTTATTTCACTTAGTTTACGCTGGTTAAAAAAAATCCCCAAAATGTATTTTCATGCTGCATGCAAACTAGATGCTCGCAGCAGTAGTGGTCGTCATGCCTTCCTATATCTGAATGATACATCGTCCTCTGCGGACGGCTTATTAAAAGCAGCAGTGATGAGATAACTTAATTGTGTGTTAGCTGGGTATCCTGGTATTAGCGTTAAGCACCTATAGGTATCCATGGATTCTCTTATCTGGTCCTCATCCCTTCCCAAGCAGGCTGGTAGTAATGCACTGATCACCACGGGCATCATTATAGACGGTATTATTAAGAGGGGGGAAAAAAGAATCCAGAAATCAATACAGGATACCTTTTGCAGCGGTAGTGAAAACGAGGGAGATGGAGGTAGGTGGGAGGAGGGAGGGAGGGAAGGAGGGAGGTGCGGGGGTGGGGTGGTGATGTGTGAGTAGTAGCGGGTCCTCTCTCGCCTCAATGTTGCGGCCAGCCTAGTGGCAGATCGCTACAATCCTGGAGGGAGTCGGGTCGAATAAGCTATTGGGGTTCCCATAAAATAACGGGGACAAACAGACAGACAAAAAAGACACACAGACGGATGGACGGAGATAGGCAAGTGTTCCGGTAAAACGCGAGACCATAACGGGAATCTACACGCTGTCTTATTTCTGTTGTTTTGTGTTTTAGTGTTTTAAATTATTTATTTATTCGCTTTATTTATTTATTTATCGATTGATTGCGTTTTAATTACTGCCTTGTGACAGAGAGCCAGGGAGGAGGAGCGTCAGGGCCAAGTGCGCGTGTTGTGTTTGAGTGTGTGTGTGCGCGCGAGTGTGTGTGCGCGCGCGTGTGTGCGTGTGTGTGTGTGTGTGTGTCCGTGCAGCCTTTGCCCCGCACTTGTTTATTTATTTGTTGATGATAGCCTTTAATGAAGCTGTTTTAAATGAGCTCGCGACGCGATCCGCTGCTTTGCCCGAGCGGATGAATGTAGCCTTCATGCGAAGGAGAGAGGAGAAGGAGCGCGTGCAGCTAGAGACCAAATACAATAGATCAAACCAAATACTACAGAAATCCAAATAAGACTTTCTAACTCCGCTGGCCTTTTACACTGTCTTGTCCGTTTCTATGTATCATAATTTATCGTGCTGTTTTTAAATAGCAAAGCGAATACCAAAGCGCAGCCCGGTCGGGGATGCTACAGGAGGAGGCTAGCGACTGTTCTCATGCCGTTTCACACCTACAGGAAACATTACTGCTGAGGAGTGAGAGGATACAATAAGCTCCCGGGCCTCTATGTTTACTCAAGGAAAACGCTTTAGCTGTGCAAAGGTAACAGAGAGACGCAGATGAAACACAGCCTTTTATTATAAAGCCACTACTATAGGCCTGTAATTGTATCACAACTTTTCCTGTAGCCTGAAGAAGTAAGGTCTGATCTGCTCTCTGTCCGTCTGTGTGTTAAGTCTGGACTGTAAGATAACTGCTGCACTCAAGGGACCATTCTACGTATATGTTCTATGCACATTTACACCAAAACTAATGCCGGCCACCATACGACATCCACACATGTAAATAAAAAGGCGCAGCTGGGCTACATGTGTACGCACCCAACGGCGAACGTTGTGAGCTCTCCATACCAAATATTTCTCCAAGGCTGTCTACCAGAGAAACGGACGAAGACACGGAAGCTTCACAATAGGACAGATCTTATTACAGCACTTCTGTAAGATTATTTGCATCAAAACAAGAAGCCGGAGGAAGACCATGTTTGTTCCCTTGCCGGTGCCGTTCGTGTTTCAGAGAACTGCCCCTGACCTCAACGCCTGGCGTCTCAAGTCTCCTCTGGCTCTCCGCTCCAACTCCGGTAAGACATTTTTACTCTTCTCTCCGCTACACGTCCTCCATGTCGGTCAGACTCCGCCGCGCAGACCCGCCCCGCCTTGTTCGGTGCCGATGCACTTTGCAGCGGGAAGACCTGGCGGCGCACACACCCACTCACACCGGCGCACACGCTCCTCCGGCTCCCTTTGAAGGCGTAAACAGAGTCCTGTACACCTGCAGGGCGGTTGTTCAAATCAAAGAAGCGTTCCCGAGCGTGCTGGAGTGTCCCGACGGATTGAAAACGAATTGCGTAAAATGTCCGTTTTCGCTGTCCAACGATGCGCCACTGTTCCACCCGTGTGTTGCTTCATTTCCACGCCGACTATGCCCCTTTCTCAAACTATATTTCTCTCGTGTCTCCGTCCCCGTCCTTTCCCTCTCCTCCACTGCCTGCGCCTGAGCCTGAACCTCCGTCTCTCCCCAACTAGACTCTCGGCAGGCAGGGAATATTCATGCCAACTTATCGATCCTGCGGAGATCGATTCCTGGGCCGGTGGAAGCAGGGAGAGGGGGAGATAGAAGGAGAGAGTAGGTGCACGGAGGAGTACGAACGTACGAGAGGAGAGATATACAATCTACAATCTAATACAACACAGTTATCCATTCGTTTTATTTCATACTGTTTTTTTCATTGATAATATATTTGTGACTTGGCTCTTAGCTTGCCGAACATCTCTGATTCGCCGCGGTGGCTGCTTTTTACTCTGACTTGTGTTTGCTTGGTAGGGGACAGGGCTCGCATCTTTGTAAACACCACTGGAAATAGACTTCTTTAGTCACTACATCTCTCTGTCCTATCGCTGCTCGGCTGCTGCACGGTTGAAAGCGGAGGGAGTGTGGAGTCGGGGAGGGGGAGGGTGCCGGCTGGGGCTGGGGCGCCGTCTGTGTTTCATCTGCGCTGAAGCGGAATAAAGGGACGCATGGTGGGAGCAGCCAGGCTGGCTTCAGTGTGTCACTGACTGTCGTTGTGAGAGAGATCCAGCTCAGTCCAGCTTCGACTGTTTTTCAGACATGCAACAGCTGCTCGGCTCTTTACCCCAACTACCTCTTTGGAGAGGGAAGGATGTGCTGGCTAGTGTGTTTCTGCGCACACTGCAGGGCTGCAGAGTACATAGGCCCATAGGGGTTAAATTCACCAAAGCATATACATACAGTAACTTGCGTATCAGTGTGTAATGGTGTAAATGTGGCTGGTGTGCACCTTATCCGATGGATGGGCTCTTAAAGGGCCAGCCCCCCCCCCCCCCCCCCCCCCCCACACACACACACACACACACACACAGCTCCCCTCTCATTTCCAGATCAGTTCAAGCACATTTGATTTCAAAGATGCCAGGCTTCACCCTTACTCCACATACTCAGTCAGTAGTGCACAGCATGTAGCAATGAAGGGATAGGTGATAGAGGGGGAGAGGAAAAGAGCGTAGAGGGATGAGAGGGACCTGTAACCTACCATATCTCCAGAGATACACAGAAATGAAGGGAGAGGGGTTGGAGGGAGGATGAGGGGAAGGAGCGGGGACCGGGGGAGGAGGAGTTTTCGCGCTCCGCACGTTGAAAAATGGCGAATGTCAGAATGAGATAAAAAAAAAAAAAGTGGAAAGAGAGAGGGAGAAGTGGGTGAGAATAAGAGTAGATGACAGAGTGAAAAACGAGGAGGAAGAGGGAAAACCCAGTTTGAGCTTGAGAGGTGAGAGTAAACCACAGATGAGCCATTATGTTGCAGTGTCCCGGGCCGGGGCCTGCATCTGAATAAGCAGGCAAACTGATGGGATGTGTACTGCTGGATTCCTTAGATGGCGGGATAATAGTGATTCACAATGCTATGCTGATTTCATTCCATTCTGATAACACAGTACAAGGTGCTGTCCTTTTCAAACTCAGAGGGGTTGCTGTTAAAAAGGGAGCAGGGTCAGTTCAACAAATAAGGCCTGAAACAGGACTGTGCTGCTGTCGGAATTGTGCATTGAAAAGCAACATTGGGACGGCGTCCCGCGGTCGTTTCTACTCACAGAAATCCTAAGACACACCACGGAAGTGTCTTCAGTGACTTGTCTGGTTTAGTGCTCTTGAGCTCTAATTTGTGCCTCCCAACCTCCACTGATAGCTCACACAGAAAATGTTAATACCACCCCTCACACACACGCACACACTCACACACGTTTTTGGGGGCTTTTGATTCAAGCTCTCAGTTAACTTGTTTCTTTGACTGGTAGCAGCTCCTTGACTCCTTTTGAGTTGAGGCTTTGTACGGAGTCAGAGGTCACAGCAGGAAGGTTTGATTTAGCCCCACCTGACCCTTCTCTGCCCCCTGTGTTTTCATTCTCTTTCATGTTACAACAGGCCTCAAGCATTCATGCCCAACCCCTGTGGGGGCTCACACACACAGGCACATCGTCATGAAACAGACGGACCATCATATAGCATAAACTGAAGATGTTAGACCGTTTTCCACCTGGATGGCGAGCTGTTCTAACTGATCCAGGTTTTGTTCTATTTTTAATGGCACTGTGTCTGTGAAGGTACAGGTCAGGGCCATTGCTATAGTGAACTGTGTGTGTGTACGTGTAGTAAAGTGGTTCGTGAAGCCATCAGCATTAACTGGTGTATGAAAGTTTAATGGGACATAGAGGAGGAACCACAGGTCTCCCACACGACGCAGGGCTTGATATGATATGATATGATGGGGCATCAAGGTGACTGCTTTTTTCTCTCTCTCGCGCACTCACCTACACTTACACAAACACCTAGATTCAGTTCATCTCAGCTATGCACCTTCTGTCACACACCATTAACCACCATCTCCTGCAATATACCGTCCAACTCTCTCTCACGCTCACCCCTCAGATTTTAGACTCGCTTCGTTTCTGTCTCTGAATATCAGACAGAGTGACATTAAGCGTAAACTTATTGATATTTGTATTTCTCATAACTTTCCTGATCATCTTGGATTCGGATGTTTTTATTTCTCACAATAAAATGTTCAGTCTAAATCCATTAATCACGGTGTCTCCAGTTCTGAGTCCGTGCTTCCTGGCTACTTTCAAGACATTTCTACATGTTTATGGAGGTCTTCGTGGGTTGATGTGGGACCGTGCATGTGCTTACCCATTTGCTCTGCGTCTGTCTGAGAAAGAGAGAGAGAGAGTGCGTATGTGTGTGTGCACAAGCATGAGCACACGTGCAAACTAGTGTGTGTAGGTATAGATCGGGTTGTGGAGGGGAGCGTGCAAGTCGCAGTGTTAACATGATTGCAAATGACAAAATGTCAACCTGGGTTTGTTAGCAACATAATGGGGAATCAATAGACACAAGAAAGATGTCAATACTACATGCTTTATTGCATTAAGCTACCTCTCTCCTTCTCTGTAGCCCTCTCTCTCCTCTTCCTCTCCCATTCCCTCCCACTCCCCCTTACTCTCCGTCACAATACGATTCTCTCTCCCTCCTCTCGTCTCCCTCTGGTAGAATTAGATTGCAGTATATGAGCCAGCCAAGGGGTCCTAAATGCAGCAGGCTGATGGCAGAATGCCTCAGGAGCTAATGGGCTATTGGTGCGGCTATTTACCTATATTAGGCTCACGTAGATGTCCCAGACACAGTTTGACAACGTGACAGGGCCAAAGCAGCTGCAGCAATGACATCTTATGTGTAACTGATGCATTAATGCAATGAGACTAACAGCATTTGAAATCCTGCTCCAAGGAAATTATTAAAAGTAATCATAGGTTATTACTAAAAAATCATCTGGCAGCAGAAAAAGGCTTGTTTATGACATTATGGCATAATTTCTGAGCATGTAATCACCTGCTCATGTAGTTATGTACTCACGGTGACAATACTCTGTTTAAATTGATACATTTGGGAATTAAACCTGTTACACGGTTTTGGATTAATCCACACAAATCCATGTGTGTAGTAATAACACTGCAATGTTATGAATTCCTTTTAATCCTATTAACTGTTTACCTTTTCTATGGATTTGCACAGGTGTGCATATGCGCCAGTAGGTTGTATTTATATATATATATATATATATATATATATATATATATATATATATATATATATATATATATATATATATAGTGTGTGTATGTGTGGGTTGGTTGAGGCTAATGTAGTATTAATGCTGATGAGGTCCCAAAGCTCATTAGCAACAGTGAGTGGTATTGAGTTTCTCCCAGGGAACACGGACCCGGACACACACACACATATACAGTACATCCTCACCAGCCATTAGCGTATTAATAACCATTACCACACACACACATAAACACGCTAACACAACCACACTCTCACCAATCTGTGACCTTTACCCATGTGCTTTTACATATGCATTCTCCAAGACATTCAGAGCATACACAGTCATAAAATCATGCAAACATATTCATCTAAAGAGCTTATTCTTGAATGTGTTTGCGACACACTATCGGTATACCATTTGATTCACATATGCACACATACATGGACTCACACTCAGAGGAATCATTTTGTGCACTTGGTCACTGTGTCCAGTGAAATACAGCCCAGCATTAGTCCTAATCAGAGGCCGGGTGAGCAGGCCACTTAATCAGACCTATCACCTGGAGAACACACACACACACACACACACACACACACACACACACACACAGACACACACACACATACAGAGGGATAGATGGAGTGTATGCGTGTGCATGCGTGGGTGTGCGCACGTGCAATTAATCAACACATCAGCGGGAATAAACACATACAAACCACCTGACTCCATTCTAGGTATTGATTTCTACCTCTTTCTGTGTTTCTCGTTGCCTCTCCCTCTCTCTCTTTCAATAGCATACAGATGACGTATGTACGGAGAATTCAAGCATACTTGACCTCTACACGGGGGACGCCCTGTAGTACTGTAGTGTGTGCCTGGGCACTCGGTCAGTGGTGGCCTGGCTGTGATCAGGGTTGGAGTGGGCTTCGCCACATGCCGCCAATCACCCACGTCAGACCAGGCAGTCAAAACAAGCCTTTGAGCTCCCGCTGACCAAATTGAACTCTTGATTATCTGACTTTAGTGCTTTCACAACCAAGATTGACTGATTTATTCAAACGTCGGTGCAAAAGCGCAGCGGCAGACTCCCTACATTTCTCTGGTCAGAGAGAGAGAAAAGCTTGATGCGTTTCCTTGTGACAAAACATGCAAGGGTTGGACAGTCTATTTGCTGAGATGACTGTGTTCTCATAAATACACCAACAATGTTTTTTTTGCCCGCCGCTGTCTTTTTTGTTGTTGATTGCCGCAGGCTGTAACCTTTGCCACCCTGCTCATGTGCCGGTACATTTAGATAATAAAAAAGACCAATAAAATCCAGGGGTTTGATTGGGTGTCCCCCCTTAGCCCACCAGAGCGAACGACTAAATCAGAGGTCCTTCTCTCCATTTCATTTAGCTGATAAGATTTATGGTAATGAAGGAGTCCTATTAACCTTTGAGGTTCCACTGCTGTCCTTCAGAGTATGGGTGGACGAGAGTGCTTACCGATCGGGTTTTGAGGCGGAGGCAGCGAACATGTCTGCTATAAGCAATGTCACATCATAGCAAATGCTCCCTCTGGAGTGCACACACGCTCAGCTCACACACACATACACAACGAAGACTCTCCAAAAGGAGCTCTCAGAGAGAGATGAATGCATGTTTAATCTCCCTCCTCTCTTCTATTGTGTTTTCCCTTTTCTTTATCCCCTCTATCCTTCTCTCTGTCCTTCTCTCGGCAGTAGCGCTCTGTTCGGAAATTAATCTGTTGTACTCCACCACCTCTTCTCCCTCTCATTCTCTTGTGTGATCTCTCTTACTTTGCCTTTCTTTTACAAGTGCATGGTCCCACTCTTTTTCTCATTGCGTGTGAAAACAAATACAAATTCTACATTGTTAAAAAAAATAATCTGTTGATTAACTTTCAAAAGACATATCTCAATAGATATAGTTTTGAATAAAAAATCAACATTTTAGATTTTGATACACCTCCAGTATGTTTCTATCAACTCCCTTTCTTCCGGTGTCTATCCATACCATTACCAACAATATTCACTGGTCGTCTATAAATATTAGGGGGCAGAAAGAAGGTGGGGGGGCGGGGTAAACCCCTCCCTCTCCTGTACAAGGGCTGCACCCCTCTGTCCCTTTGTCTGCTTGTAAAGGGGACGAGAGAGGAGGCGCAGAGTGGGGGTGCCGAAGGAGTGACTAAGTGACCTCTCTCTCCCGTTTCTTTTGACGCTCCCATGTTCTGTCCATTTTGTCGTGCACATCCCTCTCCCTCCCTCCTCTTTCATCTTCTTTCGTTCCCCCTTTTTTCAGCCTGGTTAAGTCGCCATGGATGTTGGCCTCATATGTCCTCTCCTCTCTCTCTCCCACCCCCGCTCTCTCTCTCTCTCTACCCGCATCTTCGACAGCAGCAGCCTGGTTGCCAAAGTGTCTGTAGGACACATTAAGGCCCATAAAAGCCTAGTCTGCGGTCGCACTCTTAACCACCAGTCAGAGGTAGTGTACAAAAGTGACTTTAAATGAGTCTGTGATTACCCTGGAACATGGAGAGATAGTGAAGTGGCCATGAGAGTGTGAGACAAGGCCGGAGCGTCGGCAAGAGGAAAAGAAAGAGCTGCTCTCGGACATTTCTTGACTCTCTTAAGGAAAATTGAACAGAAATAAATATTTGTTTCTCCCACCGCTAAGAGCTGAAAAGGCTACCTGAGTGGAACAAGTGATGAAAAGTTTTAACCCAAATCTCCTGCCGCCCACCCCCATCATCACAAGCTCCCCTCGTCCCTCCCCTCACCCCCTCTTCCTAATTGGCCACATGCTGCCTTGAGTGACAAGTGTAATCATCAGTCAAATTATGATGGGGGGGTGAGGCCAGGGGAGGTGGAGGAGGAAGAGAGGAACAGCAGAAGGTGGTGGTGGTGGGGGGGTTTGAAAGGAAGTGCTTTGATCAGAGGTAGAGAGGGGGTGAGCGGGCAAACAGACAGAGCTACATGGAAACCTGCTGTCCACACACCTGCTGCTTCATAGATGGGCAACATTAACACCCCCAGACCTCAGTATGTTATAGAACATCACAGAGGAGCTTTGCAACAGCCCTCTGTAACCACAGTTAATGGGAAAAATGTGTATTGATTGGCGTTACTGTCTAAACTTGGTTTTCAACCTGGACAAACAAACCCCCCTCTGCTGTCATTACAATTGCAACACAGACGAGAACAATGAAATCACAGGGTGTGGTAGCAGCGTGCGCTCTGATTCTTGGACACACCAGGCCGGGCCCGCGTTATATTTGGATATACTTTGTTAGCGAGAGCAGATGTTGCTCTCCGGCCAGCCAATGAGGTTTACAGTAATTAGGAGTGCTGATGAAGCGCTTTGATTCTCCGGCTGTGGCGGCTCTCTCATTAGCGGCTAGCTAGCTAGCGCTGCAGCAGGCGCTCCAGTCACATCCTATTAGGCGGCTCAATGTACACTCTGAATTAGGAGCGGGAGATTAAGTGGAGATGAAAACTGTCTGCGTACACACACACACACACACACACACACACACACACACACACACACACACACACACACACACACAGTTCTAATGAGGTTAATAGAAGAAAATTCCTCATTTGGAATGAACCAAATATTCAAGAAGGTACTAATTGGAGCCGGTGTTGCACTGAACATGGCGCATACCTCAAACTTATGCATGTGCCAAATGCAAGTTTTCATACATTAAGGGTGCTCATCAGAGAAAAGAACAAATGCAACAGGGAGGAACTGAACCATGATTTGTTTCTTCATGTGTGTATGCATGAACCTTCCGGTGTCTAATCCAGGCGGTGGAATATTTCCCTGCATTTTCTACAATTTGAGGGAAACAAAAAGACAACCTTGAAAATACATCCCTTTTTTCTCCTCCCGTTATTCTCCCCGCTAGTTGTCAATACTCTCTGCATGCTCCTCTCCACTCACTCTTCTCCCGCTCTCTCGTCGTCTTTTGTGTGATGGAGTGATTATTGAGGACGTGGCTTCTGTGTTTAACGCTGGTTGATGAAGTCTGCCTTTGTCTGTCTGCGCTAACCTGTCGCAACCGGGACACCGCTTATAGCAAAATCAATACACAGAGTAGAAGAGGGAGAGAGAGAGAGGCCTGGCAAGGGAGGTAGAGAAAAGAAAAAACAGGGAGGGGTGTTCGAAGGTAGACGAAGGCAACGAGACAGAGGGGCGAGAGCGAGGATAGAGCAGGAAGTCATTGGAAGGAAAAAGGAAGAGAGTAAAATGGAAGGAAATTTGAATACTTGACTCCAACGCTGCAGAAATGTAGTGACAATGAATGCCTTGTGTCTAATAGTGCCTGTGTGTGTTTATGTGAGTTTAAATAAGATCATTTATATATGTGTTTGTCTTGCCTGTGTGTGGTTTTGACCGAGGAGCGGTTGTATATCTTGCGGCGTCTGAGCATGTGATTGTTTAAGTGCTGGTACGGCCGCAGAATGGGACAGCCTCTATCTGTGCGAGAGCTTCGTTTGCTTCCACTCCCCAGAGTCGAAGTCGGTGTGAAGAGGAGAGTGGAGCGACAGAGGGACGAGGAGAAGAACAGAGGAGGAGAGAAGGACAGGATGGGGAGGAGGAGGAGGAGGAGAGAGGAGGGAGCAGTTGTGTGAGAGAGGCACAGCTGGGAAATGAGAAATGCAACCCCCCTCCCCGTATACCACCACCTTACACTCACACATACGGCGCACACACACATATATGATCCCCATCTCTTTATCCTCCCCTCAGGAAAGAAGGGGCTGAGGTGGTGGGGGTGAAGGGGAGGGAGAGGCAGGGGGGATAGGAAGAGATGGAGAAGGGGACAGATAGGGGCATTAAAATTCATGGCCTTTTTTTATTTTCCCTGCTGAAAATCAATAGTGTTTACTATGAATGAGTGGAACAGTGGACAACAGTGGTGCCGGGGGGACAGAGAGAGACAGAGAGGAGGAGGACGAAAAGAGAGAGAGAGGGAAAGAGAGGGAGAGAGAGGGAGGGAGAGGTAAAGGGGAGGAGGGGTGTCTTTATTGCGTTAGGCAGAAGCACCAGAGGCCAAGGTTAAAGACACCAGCCGGGTTAGAGACACAGAGAGATGGAAGCACTGAGTAAATTCAGTTGTCTTTTAAAACAGACATACTACCCTATAAATGCATATTTACTGCTGGCTATCATAAGAATGTAATGTAAAGTAAAACATTATCTGCCCAGCTGTTCTGCTCCCTGCTGTAATATCGACGCTTCCACTGGCTTTACTTTTCTAACTTTCCACTCCTTATTCCTCGCTTCGGCTTGCTCTACCTTTCAAAAACTGTGTGTGTGTGTTAATTGGCAGCAAGCAAACACCACTGACATGGTCTCTCACAAACAAACAGCAGACCCACACACACGCATGCACACACGCATGCACACACGCACACACACACACACACACACACACACACACACACACGCACACACACACACACACACACACACACACACACACACACACACACACACACACACACACACACACACACACACACACACACACACAAACTCCAGACCAGTTCACACACATTCACACTGAGTTGTTCTGCAACCCTGACCCTGTTTCCTGCTGCTGTAAGCCTGAAGTTCAGGATGGCTTACCAGTGTTTTGATTAAGCACTGTCTGTGTGTCTCACAGCACTTGATCAAAGAAGAAAAACAGTGTGTTTTTTTTCTGCTTTTACTGGATGTGGCTGCAACATGTTCCATAGCAATCAAAGCTTTTTAAAACAGTTATGTTGTTCTTATGTCTGCGAAATTCTGTCAGTATATAGAGAAAATATTTAAGGGTGCCAAACACTACTTTAAAATCACAGCAAAGTTTTCTTTTCTTTTTTTCCAAATAGGCCGTCATTTTTTCTTGCTGTATTTCTGTCTTTTCAGAATGTACGTTATCAGATTCTTACATCGTAGTCTGCGTCTTCAGGTAGTTTTGTTTGCAGCTGTGGTGGACTGCATGAGTGTGTGTGTGTGTGTGTGTGCCATCATTTAGGTGTGTGGCTATGTCGTGTTATAAGCCCCAGTCATTGTGCACACACTGGTCTGTCTCTGCATTGTTGTGCATGTAGAAGTGTGTGTGTGTGAGAGAGAGAGCTGTGCAGTGGGTGATATATATTCAGGCAGCTCATGCATTATGGAGAGTGCAGGTGAGAGCATCTAAATGTGAACTTCTGGTATGAGGAGGGTTCAGGGCCAATCTCAGTGAAGCCTTTGGTATTAGCATAGCATCTCCATTTCAAATCGGCCCGTCAAAAGCCAGCAGCATGTTTTATTCAGCAGTAGATATTGATCACTGGTATTATGCATACATACGAAATCTATATTACATACCACATCAAAGCCTTTGATATGTATATGATACTGCTCATGCTAGATGTAGGTGTTTGCTATGTGCATACACTCTGCAACTCTGTGGTGATGCAAAATATATTTTGTTTTTGTTGTGGCTGGAGCCATTTGATGTGGTGAGAGTATGCAGAAATGTTGATCGGGCGGTACAGTTGGAAGCTGACTTGTTTACTGATCAAAAGAGAGGACAGAGGTAGACAAAGTGCATCCACTCAGCAGCTGAGAGTGTGGACACTGCATCGTCTGCAGGGATGCTGAGAGTTTGCTGAGGTCAGAATGGCACAAAGATTCTTTCCTGTGGGGTCGGGCTTGTGTGTTCATTACTCCAACGCCTCAAAAGACCAAAGTGGGTGTTGTGTGCTAACTACAGTTTCTCAATCCACTTACAGAGCTTCTAGCTTCTTGGTTGAAATGACCTTCAATCACCCATGTACATTAACAGCCAACATCTCACTGTCCCAGCTTCTCTTTGTCCATCAACATGTTTTTCCATCAATAGTTCTCCGTGTGTTGAACCGTAGACCAGAGGCCATCTGGGCCTCTCTATCGTGGGCCGTGTTTGACCATCGCGCTGCATCGGTGCTGCACTAAATCTCCGCTCTCTAAATGACTGGAGTGGATGAAAGGTCACAGTATATGGGGGAGGAGGACAATGCAGGCTTTAGTTGTGATGGAGCTGGTTTTTCACTCATAGGTGTCCCATTTGCTTAATGGGACATTAGGAAGGTTTGTGAGGGAATTCACTTTTTTTTCCTGACCACATGACTTGAATTCAGTGCTGCATCAGATTTTTTGTTTTTTACCGCTTGTTTTTTCCCAACCATATTGTCCATCCTTCCTCTCTCTCTCTCTCTCTCTCTCTCTCTCTCTCTCTCTCTCTCTCTCTCTCTCTCTCTCTCTCTTCTCTCTCGCTCAGTACTCTGTTCCCTTAGCGACCGTTTCCAAGGTGCCCATTCCCAAGGGCTGGAGGAGGGGTCCAGTGATGTCATGCATGCATAACTCCACACCTGTAATTCATGTCCTGTTCTCCCTTTCCTCTCTGTCTTTGTCATTTTTTTCTTTTTTTAAGTTTCTGTTTTTTTTCTACACTACTATCTTTAACTCCATCTCAAATGCTTCTGTACACTGTCCCCCTCTCTTTTTGTTCTTCCTCCGTGGCTTTATTACACATCCGAAATGGCTTTTTACACCTTCTTCCCGTTAAAATAAAATTCACTTTGGATTTAGGAATCACTTCAGTCTGTTCCAGATTTTGATTTAAACTCGTAGTAATGTGTTTTATTTTAACAGTGATGCTCATCTTTTCACTTGCTGTTAAAAGACAGACAGTTGAGCTGCCCTCTTTCCACAGTGTACATGACTCTCTACATCTGCTCCATGTTTAAAAGGTCATTTGTCAAACCTGACATTCTCTGCCCTTACGAAAGGTTTCCTCAATATCCAGTCCGGCTCCCCCATTCAGAGTTTATGTTTTTTCATCTATTTGTTTGTGTTTGTATAAACCTTTTCTGACAATACATTCCTCTTCAGTGTCAATAAATATGAAGAGAGCAGGAGGCTGAATTCTATCATCTTGTAATGTTCAATAAATTAGGGAATGACAGATGCAGTCCCCTGTGTGTGTGTGTGTGTGTGTGTGTGTGTGTGTGTGTGTGTGTGTGTGTGTGTGTGTGTGTGTGTGTGTGTGTGTGTGTGTGTGTGTTGCCTGGGTAATGGGGCCAAGGATTCCATGAAACGTAAGTTGCAACCGGAAGTGTAATGAGTGGGTACCTGCCCGCACGCTCAATGGGGTCTGATTAGGGATTAATGTGTGTGTGTGTGTGTGTGTGTGTGTGTGTGTGTGTGTGTGTGCGCGCGTGTGTGTGTGTATGTGTGTGTGTGTGTGTGTGTGTGTGTGTGTGTGTGTGCCAGCAGGATGTTTTTACTCACCACAGGTTGTCACTCTCCTGTTTCCCTCCATGTACTATTTGTTCCACCGCCATTCCACCATTTTGGTTTTTGTTCAGGACAAAAAGAGGCCCCACAGCAAGGCCCCCTACCTGAGCATCACCTCCTTCCTGATATTTACCAAAGTTTCCCCTCCAACACACACTCTCCCCCTAAAGTATTTCTCTCTTCACTTCTCCCTCTGAAATTAAATATTTAAATATACAAATTTCACAAGGCACAAAGTACAATAAATCCAGGAAAAAAAGAAATGGTATGAAAATGACTACACACAAAAAAGGAAATAATAATATGATATAACAATAGGAGCACAGGAGTTCCGCGTGTTGCCTCGCTGACTTTCCTTCATAGTTTGATGCAGCATTGGCATTGTCGGGTTTTGTTGCAAGAAAAGAAAGAAAATATTGACATTTTTTGGTTCTGAACTCTTGGTATTTTGGAAACCCTTGAAGTTTTATTTTGGTAAAGAACTTGATCCTTATACAGTATAGTGCAGGTTGCAGAAAGAGCAGAAAGAGCATGCAGGACAGGATTAGTGTCCACACTCTGTATTGGAGGTTAAATGACACAAACTGGTCAAAAAAAATATATTTTTTCTCATTCACATTGGATACACATAGTCAGCTTTGTCTGTGTCAACCAGTTCCAATGGTCAGACTGTGCTCATTGAGAGACAAATGGATCATGCTGCTAAACCTGCACAAATAAGACAAAAAGAAACCGTGTAACTCTCTAAACACCTGCAGAGGATAAAATGCACCTCTGCAATAACTGCACTGCCAAGCAAATAGCTTCTTGACGCTCCTGTGCTATTTGCACATATTTAAATTAGGCAGTATGCATACATTTGGCTTGGAATTAGCCTCTTACTGTGCAATTGAGCCTCATTGAAGTCCAGTTCACAGAGATCAGCGCTAAATGCCACATGGAGTTACGGTAAAATTATGAACATTTTGGTTGGTGGTACTGTAACTGAAAAAGGGATGTCGCTCATGATTTTTTTCTTTTCTTTCTCCTCATGCAAAAAAAGAAAAAAAAGAAAGGCAGATTGCACTCTAAACTATCTCTGGGCTAGTTTGCGCTGTAATATTGTTGCCGCAATATCTTTTGTGAATTGGACCTGAGATGGGAAAAATGTCCGTTTCAAGTGATGCGCAATTCATGGTGCTGTCCGCGACCCACAGTCCATTCTTTGTGAGTTCGCCCATCAGTATGTATTTAGTTAATGTCTTTTTCAGCCTCCCTCCCTCTCTCTTTCTGCTTAGCTGTGTGCTGTGGTGATGGGAGGGCTCTGGTGGGCTTGTTGAATGAACTTTGTGGTCGTGCTGACAAATCAATGATAAAGAGTAATGACATCAACAATGTAATGTATCTTCTCGTGCTTTCATTGACTCTCCCTGTCTCCCCCCAAATCCCCTCCTATTATGCCACCTTGGGTCTTTGACTTCGCTTTGCACCATAAACTATGTTTCTGTCTCTTAATGTTTGACATTATATGTATCTTTTATCCCTGTCGTTTGTTTCTCTCTATTGGTCTGTCTATTCGCTAACTCCCTCTCTCTCTCTCCCTCTCTCTCTATTGATCCAGTCATAGTTTTCTCAGTCTTCACAGTACTGGGCCGCTCTAATCAATACAGATAATTGTCTGCTCTCTCTCGATGCCAAACATAGTCTCCCCTTCTCCCCTCTCCCTCCCTCTCTCGCTTTTTATCAATGAACCCCGGTCTTCCCTCACCCCCCCTCACCCCATCGCCCCTCCTCACCCACCCGCCCTCCTCCACCTCCAGACGGGGATTCCCCCTCCCCTAATCACGGGAGATAACCTGCTTTCTTTACCGATTTTCTCCCACCCGCCCTCCCCCACACACATCCCTGCCTCGCCCGCTACCTCCCTTTCCTCCGTCGTTCATCGATTACCGTGAGAGCCAGGGCCCGGCCCGCCCGCCCTACAGATGTAAACACACACAGTGCTCAGGTTGTGGTTTAGTTGCCATTAGACCGCTGCTTGCATGTGGGCCTTTTAGTTAATCAGTGGAATCCAGCGGTTTTCACCGGGTTACGGCGGCTTTCTATGATGATTCAGAGCCATGATTGTCAGGAGGATGACTTTGTACATTCACCATCTAGCCTGTGACCTCTCATCTCCAAAATATGATCTCTCATTTGTGACGTCAAAGCTGACCCCTTGACCAGTAGAAAGCTCCAAACCATATTTAAATTGATCCATTTCCTCGTCCGATTTATAAAGTGAATTAGAGCCTTTAGTAAAGCAGAGTCGCATCAAGTCCATTTTATTTATATTGCCTAAAATCAGAAATTAGTCTCAGTGACACCCTCGCAATAACATTAAATATCTTCTATCCTTCGTCCCTTGATTCGGGTAAAGAAAACATCCACTAAGCAAACCTTTAAAGCTGGGGGAGGCAGTTTTCTGGAAAAGGCAAATTTAAAAGTACAACCCTCCACCTGCAGCTCTCTCTTTCCTAAGCCCCTCCCATCAGACGAGCACCGACATATGCACGTACTTCATGCAGTAACCTGTACGAGTACTTATACATATACAAATACTTTACATTATAGTGACTGTGGTCTTGATGCTGAGAGTGGCAATTATATAGATGAACCATCTTGTTAACTTGTGGGCCTGTAAACCCCTTTAAGATGACATACTTGGATTTGAGTCTCTAGTTAGCCGTGAGACTTTAGCTTCAGTTAGCAGAAGGTTAAACTATCAGCACCATTTCCTCTCTATCTTTGATACGCTTTACCAATATTGATATTGACATGTGTTTTATTACGTTTATTGTCAGACTCCTGAAAAGACTCTTTTTGATAAGACAGTCTTCCTTTTTTGGGATGCTTTGCAGTTGTTGCCAATGCTGGATTTTCCGCTATTGAATCGGTCTTTGGTCATCTGAAGGGACGTGTTTGTGTATCTGCATTTGTAGAAGAGCGAATAGTCTCTTGTCATTGGAGGAGGTGCAGAAGTCTAGTTTTCTCTCAGTCCACTTGAACTACAACATGCTGAATGGTTATTTTGGAATTTTAGATGTCAAAAAACTACCTGCCTCAGCCTGAACAGAAAAAAAGGGAGAAACCTCAGGAAGATAATTACAATATGGAGAAACAGAATAAGGATGTCAAGTAAATATTCAGTGTAATAAGTTAAAGAGTTTCAAGAAAAAGAGTGAAGAATGGAGTGAACAAGCAAATGTCCACAGTTGGATCCAGTGCAGCATTCATATTCTGTTTCTACATATGAAATCCTGCGTGTTTAATAATGCATCCATCCATCCAGCCAACAAGACAGGTTACAGGCCTGCAGGTGATTGTGCTGTGTGTGTGTGTGTGTGTGTGTGTGTGTGTGTGTGTGTTTGTTTGTGTGTGTGTGTGCAGGTGTGTGCATGCTTGCGCACATGCATATGTGTGTGGGTGTGGTGGTATTCTTCTATGAATCAGACAGCATCCAGCAGAAGTCTCTGATGTATTCTTCATCCCTGAACTCAATCTGGTGCTGCACGTAAACCACACAAGCAATATCAATGACAATATATAAACAGTATATGTATCTAATGTTTACCCAAATATCTCATATCCACTCACATCTGCTGCTATACTGATAGCAGTGCTTCTGTTTGGTCTTTACTACAAGAGGAGTAAGTGAGATGAAGTTGGAAAAGGAAAGAATCCGTTTCAATCATGATGGAGGTCCAAATAAAATGATTTGCTGTTATATGGGAAAGCAGAAGATAGCAAGAGCATTTGTATTTGAATTGTAAGCGTGCATTTGAGTTGTATGTATATGTTTGTGCATCGGTGAGTTTGATTGAATGTGTGTGTTTGTTTATTAGCAGGCCCGCATGTGCGCGTGCATGTGCACATCTGAGACAAATGGAGAGAGTCTGGAGGCTAGGCTCAGGTTTACATGTGTGTGATCAGACTAAGCAGGGCTTAAAAGGGCCAGCAGCGTGATGGAGAGGAGAAAAGGAGGGAGGTGAAGCAGTGGGGTTATATTGTCCTGGAGGAGGTTTAGGGGGGAGGGTCGGATGAGAGACAGCAGGGATACTCCTCGCCCCTTGGGAGTTGAACCTACAACCCCCTAACCTTCCTCTAGCCCCCTGGTCATGGACTTGAACCCCGTAACCCCCTGATGGACAATCTGTTCTTCTCCCTAGTCTCGCTGCAGCACTGTGCATGCCATTAACGGATAAATAGGCTGTGTGTGTGTGTGTGTGTGTGTGTGTGTGTGTGTGTGTGTGTGTGTGTGTGTGTGTGTGTGTACACACAAGGACACTTCCATGTATGAGTCAAGTGTTTGGTCAGTTGGCTGTGGCTTTGACGTTGGGTCTTGCCCCCTTTTTATTTAATGCTTGTCAAACAGAAGAGGTGAAAAAGGAAGCCCGAAGCGCGGTGATTTGTTATTTTGATTCTTGACTCTGCTTTGTTGAGATTCCTGTTTTGCAAGCCGGAGTGAGAGAGGTGATTGTTTATTTCATTTTGCACTGATAAATAGAGCATTCTGTGTGATCCACACAGGCTCTTTCTGTCTCCCGTGGATCCCAGCTCTCCTACTGTTCCTCTAACGAGGACAGTAGCGGAGCGGTTTATGCATGCCCCGGACCCGACTCATTCTTCACCTGTCAACAAAATCATTCACACCTCGGAAAAAAATGGAGATACAGTAGAGAGGAGGACAGGACGGGGGGCAGTTAGTGAGAAGGGAAGGGCTATGAGGAAGTAAAGGAGGTGGCTGATGTATTCCTCTTGGCAATTTTATTTTATTTTTCCATTCTTTTTCTATTTCTTTCATTGTTTGTGTTTGTGGGCTCTTCTTATCAGATTCAGGGCTTCAGTCAGGGGAAGAAGCCAGCCGCCTCCATCTCTCTTTCATTCAATCTCTCTGTCTCTCTTACTTTCTGATGCTCTTCCTCTCCTAACCTTTGAGAATAAGAGCCTTGAATTTGAATTTCAGAGCGAGCTAGCGAGCAAGAGAAGGGTTTGGAAGGAGGAGGAGGCGGGTGGGAAGGAAAAGAGGGGAGGCTTGGGCAGCTCGGGGGGGGGGGGGAGGGGGGGCTGGTTGTTGGAGCCGCGGTCGTTGAGAAAGGGCCTGCTCAGCGCGTCCCCCAGCCTCCCCCCTTAGAGGGGCCCCGATCGATACAAACTCGGAGCAATAAAGCTTTCCCCCTGTCATCTCTGCAGAATACAAAGCAGAATAGAGAGAGGGAGCGAGAAAGAGAGGGAGAGAGAGAAAAAAGAGAGGGAGAGAGAGAGGTGAAAAGCTGTTCCGCTAGCCAGACCAATTTCCTAACCCCCCTCCTCCTCCTCCTCGCTCGCCTCACCACCACCACCCCAACACACCATCACCATCACCACCACCTCTATCACCCCCTTTCCTTACTACCGTCTTTTTATCTATTGCTCTTTCACCTTCTTTTCCCCAAATGCACAATATATCCCCCCGACTGTATAGCTGAACAGCTATCGCTCCATAATAAATACAGCATGAATAAAGTATACAATATATTCCCTGCTTCCCCAACTATCTGAGAGAAAGGTAAAAAGAGGGAGATGAGGGAGCAAAACTGACAAGAATTGTGGTGTGATGAGGGAAAAAAGTAAAACAGTCAGAGAGTAGGATGGACAGAAAACAGGAAGGAAGATAGTTATATCCGGGGATAAAGTGTGTGAGTGTGTGCAAAGGGGGGAGAAACAGGGATAAGGTAGAGAAAAGGAAAGAGGGGAAAGGGGGAGAGGGATTGCACTCAGTGAAAGATGGATGTAGCGATACAGGTACAGAGGAGGTGGAGGAATATTGATGAGGAGGAGGAGGAGGGTAGAGGAAGAGGTAAAATGTGTGGGGATGGCTGAGGGAGTGAGCGAGCAAAAGAGAGAGAGCAAGAGAGAGAGAGAGAGGTGAGGGGGTCAAACAGCAATCCCTTGAATTGAGAGCCAATTACTGTAATTGTAATCTGGATTCAAAGCATAGAGACACAGCAGTGACAGGCTCATGCAGGCAACCACACACATGCACACACAAAACAGACAAAAGAGTGTGTGTGTGTGTGTGTGTGTGTGTGTGTGTGTGTTGACTGTCCTGTGAAACTACAGATGTGCATGCATTTTGTCTGTGCGTGTGTCTATATATATATATATATATATATATACGCGTATATATATATATATATATATGCGTATATATATATATATATATATATATATATATATATATATATATATATATATATATATATGTGTGTGTGTGTGTGTGTGTGTGTGTGTGTGTGTGTGTGTGTGTGTGTGTGTATGTGTGAGTGAGTCTCTGTATTTATTCTTCTCCACTGAATGGCAGTGCAGGAGTCAGCCTGCCAATCAACTATTGTACTCTTGTCAATTTAATAATATTTCTGAGCGTTGACCTGCACAGCGCTACAGCCATGGCTCTATATTTGTGTGTGCGTGTGTATATGTGTGTATGTGTGTGTGTGTGTTCCTATATAATTCTCTGTCTCTCTGCCTTTTTCACCTCAGACTAACCCTCACCACTCCCACCCCCTCTTTCTCCCTCCCCCGGTCCCTGTCTCTCATTCTCTCCTTTATTAGAAGAAGATAGTGCGAATCCTTCATCTCTCCTCCACTAATTCTCTCCGTTATTGTCCCTCCGCTCGGCCCTCTGTGTCTTTGCACTCCTTCACTTGTGTCCTCCTTTCTTTCCTCGCCATGATCTATATTGTTCGCTTTTTCTTTTCTTTTTTTTCATCTTTGCTCCGGCCTCCTTCCCCGTCCTTCCCCGTTATGCTTTAGCTTTTCTCCCATTCTTTTTTGTCTTTCTATCACCTCCCTCGGACCTCATCCCTCCATCAACATACCTCAACTTCTCCGCTCTCATCTTCTAATCTGCAGATATCCTTTTTCCAGGCCACCTCATATTCAACATTGTCCCTTTTTGCTTTTTCATCATCATAGAATCATTTTGTCAACTCAATGTCCCCTCTCATTCCTCAACCTCCCACCCTCCCTCCATCCTTCCTTCCTTCCTTCCTTCCTCATCCCTCTCTCTCTCCCTCCCTCCACCCTGTTCGTTCCCTGGGGAGGTCAGTAATAATGGTGGTGATGGAGTGAGAGAGGGAGGTGCGATTATTGTCTTGTCGGGAGTCAGAGGAATCGATCGGCCCAGAAATATGAGGCGCGAGAAAGAGCCGCTGTGTCAGATACAATAACCACCCGCTCCCGGGGGCTTACACACATACATACACACACATTTAGACACACACACAACATACACACGGATACCCGTATTCGACACGAACATACACATTTATTTGGTTCGACGCAAGTGCAGACACTGACACGCCCGCACACTCGTACCATCTTTCTTTTTCATTAACGCAACGCACACACATCCTTCTTATCTGTGGTGGATGAGAGTGGCGAGGCAGCCCAATCATCTACATGCTTTGATCTGCGATAAAGCACAGAAGTAGATCTGTTCTGATCATTCTTCATGCACAGATAAAGGGCAAGGCGAGGAAAATCGCTCACACACCTTTCACTCACGTAGCTATAAACAGACATAAACACACACATACGCGCGCACGCCGCACACACATGCTCACACTGAGACCTTTCACTGCTGTTGCCTGGCAACGTGGCCAAGTGTCCAATCCGAGCCGAGAACAGTGGCCAGTGATGTCACAGCAGATGCTGACCAGCAGGTCTGAGAGAGAACGAGAGACGGAGGAAGGAGAAGAAAGTTTGAATTGGAGAAAGAGAAGAGGGAGGTCGCAAAGAAAAGAGTGGGACGATGATGATGAGAGTGTTTGAAGGAAAGGAGGCAAAGCAGGTGAAGAATAAGCCAGGGGGAAAGAGGGGTGGGTCAAAGGAGCACACATAGACAATGGTTGCCATAATTGAAGCACACACATTTTTTTATTTTAATTGGGGGAATATCAAGGCCTATTCTACACAGCAGCCTGCTTTGTCAGTGTAAGTGAACAGTTTGGTCTAAAGTGGCCTCAATGCTCCTCAAGCCGGCGACGGCGTTCACCAGAAGAAGAAGAAGAAGAAGAAGAAGAAGAAGAAGAAGAAGAAGAAGAAGAAGAAGAAGAAGAAGAAGAAGAGGGGGCGAAAGAAGCAAAAGAAATATTTGAGCTTCAACCTTGGTAGCGCCGTGGGAGAGAGCGGCGTCTGTCTAGACAAGCTAGGCTCCCTATGGGCTGCGGAGATGATACCGAGAGGAGGGGAATGGTGTGGGAGAAGGATGGAGGGGCCAGAGGAAAAGGACAATTGAGAGGTATTAGGAGAGGAGAGAAATAGGTGTTGTAAAGGTGTTGGTGGTGTGTATGTGTGTGAGATGGCGCATGTCCCATGGTAGCCAACAGTGTGAGTGTGTTTTAGCCCCTGCTGCTTCTCATACAAAACCTCAACCTCTGTAGTCTCCACACTGCTAGACCTACTGTTTATAATCCTGCAACTCCTCATGGGGCTACACCTGCACGCGCGCGCACACACACACACACACATACACACACACACACACACACACACACACACACACACACACACACACACATACACACACACACACACACACACACACACACACACACACACACACACACACACACACCTACCAGAAGAGATTTTAAATCTCTCACCTTGTAGAATAGAGTCTTGCTGTCGGACTGTGAATAGGACTTGGTGGGTCCATCACTGAGCCGGGCTCTGTCCCCTCTTCAAGAAGAGGAATATGATGGATTATATGAATTAGAGCCCGTGTGTGCACCAGGCCTGAGGCTGCACTAGATATAGGAAGACGGAGCCATAGAGGGAGCCTGAACTGGTTTGGAGACCTGTGAATTGTCCCTGCAATGACCCATTATACACACACAGCGTCCTCACCCCCAGCAAACATCCTCTCTACAATCTTTTGATTCCTGTCTCTCCATCCCTCACCTTCATTCCCATCACTATTTACCTTCTCCTTCATCTCCTTCCTTTCTTTTTCTATTCTACTATTCCTCTTTTCCCCGCTCAGTAACCCCCAACCCTCCCTACCTGCCTCTCCCTCTCTCGCTCAGACAGTGGAGTGATTGATGGTGCTCTAGAGGCCTCCGCTTCCCCCATCCTCCTCCCTGGGGTCCCACTATCAGATTGTGTGTGTGTGTGTGTGTGTGTGTGTGTGTGTGTGTGTGTGTGTGTGTGTGTGTGTGTGTGTGTTTATTATCTGAGGAACGTAACTAACTAACCAAAACCCACTCTGCATAAACATGCACTCATATTCCCTAGTAAAAATACCATAAAAAATGCATTTCTAATGATATATTTATTCTATATTCCAAGTGAATAATATACCAATTTCTTTTAGGGGAGTGTTAATATGTGGTCTTCAATTGAGCCCATTTGCAGTCACCCCAATATCATCTAAGTGGCGAGGCTTGAGTGTTGCTCGGTCTGGTCTCCATGGTAACCAAGGCTCAGACCTCCTTGGGGCAGGAAGGCCCCCCATGGCCATGAACTAGCACACACACACACACACACACACACACACACACACACACACACACACACACACACACACACACACACACACACACACACACGCACAGAGCACACTTACATTCACCAGACACCTATTGGAGCCACTCAAACAAACATACACACACACGCACAAAAACACACACTCTGTGAGGTGGGTAGATTGGAGTTTGAACAAAGGTCACGGCCAAAGCCAGGCTGCCCAGACGACCTCTGACCCGGAGAAGCGCCCCAGCCCCGATGTGCAGTCTGTCACGGCCCTTGGACAGGCTGTCTGTGCTGCTGAAGGCCCGAACATGACCAACAGACAACGGGTCCAACCGTTAGTGAAACGGAAGATCGGTCTCAGGCCTTAAAATGTCACGAATCAGAGTTCAAGGTGGCAATCTAAAATTCCCTGTTTTATCATGCTAAATAAAAGCAGCAAATCCTCACACGTTAGGGCAAATTTTTGCCTGAAATATGACAGAAATGACGAGTCAATCAACATAACCGGCAGTTAGTTTTCTGTTGGTCGACCACTCATTAATAGAATAAGCGTCTCAGCTGTAAATCCAGCTATTTACCCAAAGACATTGTGCATTTGAGTTTTTTCAAGACAGCAAGCTGCCCAGGTTTATATACTGATATTGTCCTCATAGTAAATATAAACATCAGTATGTGTATGTGTTTTAGGACAGATGTAAAAAAATGTCTCTGTATATCAGAGAGCACCTTCAGCGCCATATGCACTTGTGAGTGTCTATCCAGCAGTATATTGGGCTGTTGTAAATCACCACATAAAGTATTTATAAGGTTAAACTTGAGAACTCTGCTGCCGTTAGCTTTTGAATTAGTGAACTCGGACCAAGGGAGAAGGGAAAGGGGGAGGGGGGTGATCAGTGGTCTGCCTCGTCCCCTCCTCTGCACCTGGAGTTTATTTGTTGGTCAGGATTAGAGAATCAAGAGTGCCACCTTGTGGTTAGTTTGTCCTACTATCAGAGCGGCACTTTGGCTCTCTCAGATTTCAAAATCTATGCAATATTTCTGCTGAAACATGCTATTCTGCTTCCTTGAGATCATTCCCCGATGTCAGATTTTCACAAATTTAGCAGCTTCTTGGTTGGTTAATCCTTATGGGTGGCTCATATGTATGTGATCTGCAATGTTCCACTTTCACGCCACATCTATTCGTCACATGAAGCGATGTGTGGGGTGTCTCTCTGTGGTGCATCACTGTGTGCAGCCTACAGTGTGGGTTGGTCAGTGGTACCGTGAGTGCTGTGACAGAGTTTTTCCTTCCGCTCGGGTTAGAGTGGAGCTGTGGCTGGCAAACTCAGCCGAGGATGTCTCACATCTTCTCCTGTTGGTGCCGACCTCCCTCGACAGACCACCTTAACTCCCACTGATGTACTCGCTGACAACAACCTCACTGTCTCACGTGGACGACCAAGGAGAGATGTCATGACTCACGGTCGACAAAACACACTACAAAGGCTTGTTAGAACAGCTTGGAGTTCAGAAAACTCTGCTTATTGTTGAGCTTTTGAAGCCACACTGGGTCACATCTCGTGCAAATGTATCACACACTCTTCGGTCAGAATGTCAAGCCTGCTGTTTTTTTTCTCGCGTGTGTGAGTGAGCATGTGTGTGTGTGTGTGTGTGTGTGTGAGTGTGAGTGGCTGTTTCCAGCCGCGCCATCACTTTCCGTCGGCACCCGTCATCCCCCTCTTTTTCACCTCGTCTATCTCTTCAATCTCCTCGCTCACTCACTCTCCCACTCTTTAACCTCTTGCGTGTCCCCCTTTCTTTCTCTTCTTTCTTTTGTCTTGTATTTTTTTATGCCGAGTTCCTACTCTTTTGAGGCTTACTTCCTGTTGTGTTGCAGGATGTGGGGAGGAGGTGGAGGTGGGGCTTGGGGGGTGTGGACTAGAGAGAGAGAGAAAGAGAGAGAGAGAGAGAGAGAGAGAGAGAGAGAGAGAGAGAGAGTCATTCTCTCAACCACATAATTTAATACACTCCTCCTTTTTGGTTTGAGAGAGAGTTTTTCTTTACGTAGCGTGCACACACGCTCTCACACAGACACAGATATGACCAAGACAGCAGCAATAGCAGCAAAGGACTTCTTCAGTATGTGGTTGCCAGGTGAGTGACTGAGCAGCCCTCTATACTGCTGGCCTTCATTTACCAAGACCAATTAAGCTTTGCGTGAGGGTGTGTGCGTGTGTGTGTGTGTGACCGAAAGAGAACTGTGTCTACGTTGTTGATTAATGCCACTGGGTCCAACAAGCTCTGCTAATTAGAGAACATCAAAGAGCAAGAGGTGGTACGAAGAGGAATGGATGGAGGGATGACGGATGGATGGATGGGTGGACGCCTGTCGCAGGCAGAGGGAAAGGTCAGATACCTCGCCAGCCCATATGCCTCTGTGTGTGTTATAATCTGTGTTTATGCTATGAATGGTAAGAAAAAAGAAGAAAAAATGTCGGAAAATACAGTAAAACATTTTTTCTAAATGTCCTGTGAAAGGTAAACCAGGGTTGCCGCCAGTAATTTTTAATATAGGTTTTTTTTTAATTTGTCATCATAAAACGCTTTTTTGTCTAGCACTGCAGCAGTGTTGCATTTGTTATATAATTATGGTTATAGATTTTTAGAACCTTGACACTGTGGTTAACTTTCTGTGTGTGTGTGTGTGTGTGTGTGTGTGTGTGTGTGTGTGTGTGTGTGTGTGTGTGTGTGTGTGTGTGTGTGTGTGTGTGTGTGTGTGCTGGAGGTTTTGGAATGTTACACTGATTATTGTCATTTTAAATGATACTCCGATACAAAGATACTTTAAAAAAAAATTTAAAGAATAAGAAAGATAATCAAAAGAGTCATTCTCAGTATTTAAAAAAATTATAAAACACTTTTTTTTTAAAGAAGGACGGGACTCTTCTTGCCCCTCGGCCTTGTTTTGGTGGTCAGCTCAGGCTGACGTACCAGCAGAGTCTCAGTTGACCGACAGCGAGTCTCAGCGAAAAGCACAGCAGGCTGTCAGCTTACTCACCTATTTCCAGAAATACATTTTTAAATGTCAATTAGCTCACATTTTACAGTCTTTGATGCCCTGATATGATTCTTGAAAATGCAGGCGTTTATTACGTGATTCATGGGTTAAAAATCCCAGAGTCACATCTCAACCTGATGTGGTCAAAGCTGTTTGTTCTGACCCGAGTGACACATCCTGATACATCACAATGTGAATAAAACAAAGTGAGTGTAAATAGTACAACAAGTTAATTCATAACAAACTTATTATTATTATTATTATTATTATTATTATTTGTTATTCATTTTGATTAATTAAAAATGATTGGGCATTTTCTACCATTATTTAGTTTGATTAAACATTCTGCAGTTTTGCTAATTTATGTCAGATTTGTGTGAATAAATAAGTAATTTCCCCAATTTAAAACATTTTGATATAGTCTTCATGCCTCCTGCATTTACAACCTCACTCATCTGCTCAAAGTGCATTAATGCAGGGAAAACATAGATATGTATTGGCACTGTCAATGAGCATAAGTCTGCAAACTGTTGAACTGAGGTTCTCATTACAAAGGCCCTCCACAGTGACATCTGTCTATATTTCAGCCGCATTTGCTTTTATTCATAAGGTGTTTTATCAGTTTATATTTTGCACTTTTAGTCATTAGTATTTGTTCTGTATAGTTATTGATACAAACACCAACTTAATACTGATCAAACAACCAACACATCTCAGGTTTTCCTTTAGTTTCTTACTTTATTGTTAGATTTTCCTCTTCAATTCCTTGTTTAATTCTTAAATTATTTCTCCATCCTCTTACTTGATCTTGTTTTGTTTTCTTCAGCTCCTTATTTCATTCTCAAATTGTGACGTCAACTTATGTCTTCATCTTCATGTGCAAAGGCTGTTGAGCTGGATGGCCGACTCTTTGACGCTCAGTCATAAATGGAAAATATCTATTTTCAATCAAAATCGTTACCCCTCAGGGCGTCTTGCTTTTTTAAATCCGTAGTTAATTGGTGTGATGACTTTAGTTCCCAGGCACCCTTATTGACGCTGGGGTTGTGTCCTGAATCAGGATGATGGTTGGTGGTGGGTTTGAGGGTTGTGGGGGGGCATTGGGGTAGTTACAGCAGAGTTTCATCTCAGCCGAAATACCCAGAAGAGAAAAACAGAAACAGTCCAGACTGAGCACAGACACTGTTGTTCCTTGTTCATTTTCTATTGCATCATTTATTTATGACACAGGATTATACTGCAATAAATTTGCTCTGTTTAAGATACAGAGTATGCTGCCGCTCTGGTCTCAATGGGTCAAAGTTAAACCCTGAGCTTTGCTGTAAGATTAGTTTAACATCTTACAGAGGGATGAAATAGGCATAGTAATCTAACCTTGTTCTTTGAAAAATGCTTCTTAACACTTTTGTAAATTATATTTTTACCGCATATTCATGGAAAATGTAGAGGCCACTACCTCTTATTCACAAACGTATTTAAACAAATTCACTGAAATTATAAAGTCATTGCCGACATGTAACTCTGCTCCGTGTCAAGCAGAATTAATAGTGTGTGTGCAGCAATGGGTTGTAAAAGAGAGGACAGGTTTTCAAAAGATAGAGTGAAAGAGAGGGAGAGAGCAGGCTAATATTAATAGCCTCGCTGACAGTAAGTGTTGGGTTTAGCACTCTGTGTTCAACCCGGTACAAGGGGAAGTTGGGAGGGGAAGTGAGAACAAGACACAGCATCTTGATATACTGTCCCACTACTGTATTACTGACCACATTATCCACCATGCTACTGTCTGTAGGCCATTTTGAACCATGAATCAATACACACCTTCCCCGGGTGTCCTGCGAGCGGGCAGGACCGTACAAGAGGCGGGACTTTGGTAACTTCACATTACAGCTGTTTTATGAGCTGGACAATCATTTTATATGGTGCATTTGGCTTCGGAATATTGTACACTGCACATATTGATGATTGGAGCACAAGATAGTCCACTGTAGTGACACATACAGAGTTTTGCATTACAATTCGATAAAGACTTATTGCCCCAGAAATTGAGTCACAGTTTTTTGGTTTCACCTATATGGCTATTGGTGAAACCAAAAAACTGTGACTCAATTTCTGGGGCAATTGAGTCAAAGTTGGCAAATAATGGTCAAAACAGCAACCATATGTAATGTTGGAATAACCACAAATTTACCCTAATATTAGCTGAACCAGATGTTTGCATCCACATGACCAAATTAGTTTTTCTTTTGCAGAAGTCTGTTTATTTGAGGAAAAGTGTGTGTGCGTGTGTGTGTGTGTCTGTGTCTGTGTGTGTGTGTTTCCGTGTTTCCGTGTCCTGACCCCAAGTTATTACCAATGTGGCGGCAGATTAGAGATTGTCTAGCTCATAGACACTTCCCCTAAAGACACTGCATGCATCAAAGTCAAAAAATACAAAGATGTATTTTTAATCAATATGTGGCTTGTTTCATCTGTAAGTTCTTGTCTTTATAAAGATTGCATATGGACTGATTATTCTGTCTTTTAAAAGTGGCATCAGGTCAGTGATGGCCAGTGAAGCAGTCATTCTCTCCATGTGTCACTGCTGCCCCCCGATGGCGAAAACTGTGCTTGACCACTTGCTTGTTGGAATTGCACTAGTTTGAATAAAAATATTTAGTGTGTTGTATTGATAAAAAACTGAGCACTACGCATATGGGGAATTGAAATGTGCTTTAGTCTCAGTCAGTGCCTTCTCATCTGCAACGTAAGAAACAACAGGATGAACAAAGGAGAGATGAAGTGGAGAGGAAGGGGTGAAAAGGGAGAGAGAAAAAGGAAGAGGGAGACTGAGAGTTTATTATGCAGGTGGCAGATATAATTAGTTGGTCGTTGGGCAGATTTGCATGTTTTCACAAAAGGGAAGTAGCTGTGTGTGTGTGTGTGTGTGTGTGTGTGTGTGTGTGTGTGTGTGTGTGTGTGTGTGTGTGTGTGTGTGTGTGTGTGTGAGAGAGAGAGAGAGAGAGAGAGAGAGAGAGAGAGAAAGAGAGAGACAGAGAGAGCTTGTCAGGGACGGTGGGGGGGGGGGGGGCGAGGGGGGGCGAGGGGGGGAACAAGAGAGAAAAAAGGGTTTCAAATGGACACAACATAAAGTAGTCTTTCAGTTTGTGGTTTCAGACAAATAAAACGTTCTGTAGTGAGTTGATGCATTGTGTGAATAATAAAACCAAACTACGACACACTATACAGACATGTAAACCACAAGCCCCACACACACACACACACATACACACACACACACACACTCACAACTCTTCTTGGTTCTTCCTCATCCCTATTTTTCCCACAATCGGTGCCAAAATGCTCCACTCCTTTCTTAGTACATACATTTAAAGACTTACATGTCTTGCCCCCGTCCCTTCACTCCTGTTGCCATAGGGACTGTCCCAATACAGTATCAGAAGTGATGTGAAAAACACACACAAAGTGATGACACACACACAGTGTTGAGTAGCTCCCACGTAAACACCTTGAGTTAAATTTAGACCAAGCTAACAGCTCAGGCCAACCTACTCTTCTGTTCAACCGCTAATTGGAAAGAATGAATGAATGTGGGCTGTGAACTCGTGAATGATTCAGCCACATTGTTTGTTGTACAGTGTGTGGGCCTGACCTGAAAAACACTAACCTCTCGAAGATCGACGCCCTGGACATCCTCGTTCCCATTTCGTCATCGAGATTCGGATCACCCGCTTCGACAATGTGTTCCGCTTCTGTCTGCGTTTATTTCTCTGACTCAGATTTAAGAATGAGCCTCGGTGACTTATTTATCGGTGTGTCTTCCTCTTGCAGATATCAGGATGTCAAAGGCAGTAGAGGTCGAGAAAATAGTGGCTGACTCACCGTTGGAGGGCACAGGTAAGATGTGCTGCTGTTAGCACATATATATAGTGTACATAAAAAGTAATACATACTTAATATTGTATTGTAGTTGTCTGAAGTTTGAGCTCAACACGTGATAACTTTCTCACTTTTTCCTTCCCCTCCCACACAGACTCAGAGCGGAATGGGCCTGAATCAAATCACCAGGTACGTCTGACTCCTTCGCCCACATAATTAATGCAAAAAGGATAACACTGCCAGTCAGATAGTTTATACGGCTGGCTTTTTACACTGTCGATACTTTTTTATTTTTTATTTAATCCTGTCTATATATGTCAGAAAACAGTGAAAAATGCAGTTTGTCAGAGGATAAGATGTCATCATGAAAAGCTCAAAATCCAAAACATATCCAATTGACAATGAAATTGAAAAACAAATAAAAAACCAATCCTCACATTTAAGCAGTTGGAAGCAGCTTGACAAATCACTAAAACTAGCTACAAATATCAAAATTAATAAAAAAGATACTTTTGGTAGATAAATCAGCTATTTTTGTTTTAATAAAATTAAATATGATGCATTTTGGCAGTATGGAATCGTTTACATTTTGTACTACCTCGTTATTTGCAATTGCCTTCATCGTTTCAAGTGGTGATTGTAAAAAGAAACGTTATATTTCATTAATATGAGGTCTGTTTTTTCTCCTCTAGGCTCACTCAATGAAAGTCAATCCCTTTCCCCTTTCACCGACCCTGTGCAGCAGCAAGGTGTGTGCGTGTGTGTGTGTGTGTGTGTGTGTGTGTGTGTGTGTGTGTGTGTCCATGTCACTGAACTGCCTGTGCATGTCTGTGCATATGTCTGGACTTGTGTTTGTGCATCTTTTGTGTTTTAACCTCCAACACTGGGTTTATAGACAGTATAGCTGCCTCCGCTTTGTATTGCGTTCGACGTTGAGGTTCATAATGTGTGAGTCTCCACCCAGTCCTAAATGTAAACACAACTGAGAGTATGATGGCCCTCTCCCTGCACGAAGTGCATTGAAAATCGAAATATATCTATAATGCTACAACTTTCACAGAAAGGTTAAATTGACCTAGTTTGCATATGCAAATTAGTAAGCTGGAAGACTGCCCATCTGCCAGTTCAAACATGCCTGATCCCAGGACTAAAGATGATTCCTTTGTGCAAGAAAGAGACAAACTAGTGGACTGTCATTGCCTGAGACAGACGAGACACGCATTTTCATCTGTTTACTTGTGACTGATTATGAGCTATCTTCTCAAATTACTCAGAATTTAAACAGTCAACGCTTTCTATTATCTTGAATAGCCCAGTAAGCTGATGGAGTCGACGTTTCTAATTAACCTTTTTGACCTGTTTAAGTTCTGGGACATAGTGGCCTTGTGTTTTTATTCATATTTGCTCAGGCATGCTTTTAACATGTTACAATTAATGCCGGAAAAGAGAGGTGTAATTGCAGTTTTCAGCAATGGGATAATAGGAATGATCTGGAGGCATAAAGCTCCTTCTATGTATGTTTTTTTTAAAACTTTTTATTAATGTTGTTCTTCCTTTGCCACCCTGTTTTCTGTCTTCCACACAGAATAAGATGGAGGAGTGTGGTGAGATGTCCCCGGCTCTTCCTCTCTCTCATGGCCCGACCCCCTCACAGACGGCCCTGCAACATACACAGCTCATGCTGACCGGCTCCCAACTAGCAGGGGTAAGACAGACTTATATTGCATGCACACAGACACACACTTAGCTTTGCTTTTATCCTGCTTGCTTCTCTTGTGCTGCTTTTTGAACACTTTATTTCCTTCTTTGTCTCCTTCTGTCCATTTCCACTCTGTTCTTCTCTTTTCTTCTCTGTTCTCCTCTTTTCCCACCTCTCCTCTCCTCTCCTCTCCTCTCCTCTCTTCTCCTCTCCTCTTCCTCTTCCTCTTCCTCTCCGCCAGTTGACAGCTCTGTTGCCTGCACAGCAGCAGCTGTTGCTGCAGCAGGCTCAGGCGCAACTCCTGGCTGCAGCTGTACAGCAGTCCAGTGCAGCTCATGCCGCTCATGCTGCCCACGCAGCTGCCCAAGCCAATCAGCAAGCTCAGGCAGTCGCAGCAGCAAATCAGCAAGCCCAGCAGCAGCAGGCGGGACAGACAGGGCAGCAGGCCCAGTCGCAGTCCCAGGGACAGAGCACACAGGAACAGACCGCCCTGAGTGTCTCTGTCCCGCCTCCTCCACCCCAGCTCACCCTCTCCCAGCCGATCCAACTCACTGCCCAGGTACTGCCTGCCAATCCAAGCTTTTTCCTGGTGAGCGACTTGATTAAGGAACCAGTATCAAGCCATGGAACATTTTTTCTTGCATATCTATTGTATATTTCATGATTCACAGTTTCCATCTTGCACAAACACACACATTTTCCATGTCTTGTCTCGTATGATCTACAATAGCAAAGTTTCTCCTCCTACTTCTATGTTTTTTTTCTAAGTCCAAATCTGCTGATTGAGAAAGATAACAACACATTTTTGTGTGACTGCGCGCTGTATCTGTCTCTCATAAAGTCATAAATGTGTGTTCTCTATCTAATCTCTAATCTCTAATCTGTCTCTTGATTGAACAGGACATCCAGCAGCTGCTGCAGCTTCAGCAGTTGATGTTGGTTCCCGGCCACTCACTCTCGTCCCCTGCCCAGTTCCTCCTCCCACAGGCACAGCAGGGCCAGCAAGGTGGGCAGGCTCCTTACTGGGATAGCGTTTTGTGTTATTGGCAGAAATAAGTTGTTAACATATTTTGTTGTTGTTGTTATAATTAATGGTGATTATTTATGTATTTTTTTTTCCCTCAGGACTCTTATCGACACCAAATCTAATTTCGCTACCTCAGCAAAACCATGGGAGCCTGCTGTCTGTTTCAAATAGAATGGGACTCCAAGCACATGTAGGAATCTCAAGCTTTAGTCAGTGGAAAAGTAAAACCAGCCTCTGCAACAGCAATAAAGTAACGCTTCTGTCTCTATCTGTCTTCCCTCTCGTTCTCGCTTCTGTTCCTCTGACGTCGTACCCCGCCACAGCGAGATAAAAGTATGGAGGTGAGCGGTGTGACAACCGTGCCCTCAGTGACCTCTCACCCCGAGGAGCCAAGTGACCTGGAGGAGCTGGAACAGTTCGCCCGCACTTTCAAACAGAGACGCATCAAACTGGGATTCACACAGGTAGGGAGAGACACCTACTGTGAATGTGTGCATGGGTAGGTTACATGAGCAGTTTCTTAGTCTTTGATGTATTTTGACTGTACTTCTTTTATCCCTACACCAGGGAGATGTCGGTTTGGCCATGGGGAAGCTGTATGGCAACGACTTCAGTCAGACCACAATCTCTCGCTTTGAAGCCCTCAACCTGAGCTTCAAGAACATGTGCAAGCTGAAGCCACTGCTGGAGAAGTGGCTCATTGATGCCGGTGAGCTTTCATCAAACAGACTAACATGTGTTGTTTTTTTAAACGTGCTTGTAGGGTCAGACACTCATCTGTTTTTATGTTTGCTCTCCTTCATCAGAGACCATGTCCTTAGACTGTACCTTGCCAAGCCCCAGCTCCCTGTCCTCTTCTTCTATGGGCTTTGACGGGCTTCCTGGTCGCCGCAGAAAGAAGAGAACCAGCATCGAGACGAATGTACGCGTGGGCCTGGAACGCGCATTCATGACGGTAAGACGATTAACCTTATTATCTCATTCAAAAAAGAAGAAATTTAAATTCATAATTTTTTTTAAACATGAGTTTCATTTGTTTAGTCATTCTTTTTCCGCTGAGCTTTTAAATATCTGTGCTCTTTGTATTGATATCAAACATCATGTGGCTGAAATAACGCACTGCTGAAATGATCTGAATTCAAATCTCTCCCTTCGCAGAACCAGAAGCCTACCTCAGAGGAGATCCTGATGATTGCAGAGCAGCTCAACATGGAGAAGGAGGTGATCCGGGTCTGGTTCTGCAACCGCCGGCAGAAAGAGAAACGCATCAATCCCTCCAGTGCCACCCCTCCCCTTCCTAGCCAGCCCCCCACTGCCCCACCAGCGCACAAACAACCCTGCTACAGCCCTCACATGGTAGACATCATTGTTGCGTATTTTGATGAATATTTAGTAATAAACAACCCCTGTCTGTAGTTTCAGAACTCTGAATCTGCCATTTTTTTCTCCTTTTGCCAGATGTCCAGCCAGCTGTCGCAGGCCGTGACCAGTCTCAGCACAACAGTGACCACCATGTCCCCAAACTGCCCCATGACTTCCAGCCTCACCTCCACCCACCCGTCTCTCAGCTCCGCATCCTCCCCGGTGACTCCTCCTCCCCGCAGCACGGCCAGCCCAGCCACTCCCAGCCACAGCACACTCAACCTTAACACAGGGTAAGAGACCATGACCCATTCACAGTCCACCACCCGGGATTCCCCCATCAGTTACTCGACAGCAGTTGTGGCAACTTTGTATTCTCCAAAGTAATTCATAATTCATAATAATTCATTCAATCTGGAAATATGTCTGTTTCACTGCTGTGAGGCTTCCAGTTCCCTCGTCTCTAGAATAATGGGTTTATTGAATGGCTTTTTGGTTGAATATGTAAAATAAGATCTGTGAACACAAGTTTAAGAGATGTTTTATTCTATGACGTAAAATACGTCAGTAATTATCACACGTGAATTCTAAAGCTTCTACGTGTCTAAAAAAAGGAAGACACTTCACGTCATCATGCTAGCCCACCTTTAGCTTCGTTGTGGTGACGTTGAAGTCATGTGACCGTGTTATAGTTCGTTTACAGCCATACGTTTGCTTTATGGTGTTCATTTGTGAAGCTTATCTTGCTGATGGAATATAAATATCCCATTGTTTTTTAATACCACTAAAGTTGAGGAAGTTGCTTTTTTGTAATTTGCAATGACTGATCCTTTAAGTATTTGATCTCTGTTTGGTTTTCTTTTAGATTCTTCTAAAGTACAATATTTGTGTATAGCTTTCACAACTGAATACATTTAGGCAAATTGTTTAAGTGCCACTACATACAACCACATATTTCCATAAACATGCTCACCATGAATACCGCACTATCCTCGGTTCACCTACAGTTTGTAGTTGATTGTTTGGGCACACACAAACACACACACACTGATATCCCAACATGCCATTGGGCACCGCTGCTTCCCCTGTGCTGCAGTGAACTATAACTCTGTGTGTGTTTGTGTGTGTGGTTCTTATGTTCACAGCTTATGGCGTATGGGTAAAAAGAACGGTGACGTGTCTAACTACATCACCGATTTTGCTGCAAACTTGAGGTGAATGCGACCGAGAAACACAGACATGCCGATGACGTGGCACAACACAGTTTTGTAGAATGCTGTGTTCTCGGATTTAATTACCTCCAAGATAAATGCAGAGTTGATGAGAGTTTTGGTATTATATAACAAGATGTTAGGTTTAATCTGCATTTCTAACCTCTTGTTTACATCCACACAGCCGACTGTCAGCTAACCACAGCTCTTTATCTGTGCAGGGCTGCATTTGCCCTCCGCTTGATCTTGCCGCTAAACTTGCTTTTTTCTCACCTTTTCTCCTCTGTCTGTCTGGGTTCGTATATATGCTTGCACATGTATGGTGCTGCGTGCATGCTTTGTGTGCGTGTGTGCATGTGTGTGTGTGTGTGTGTGTGTGTGTGTGTGTGTGTGTGTGTGTGTGTGTGTGTGTGTGTGTGTGGGTGACACAACAGGAACACTGTGATGGGAGTTAACACAGGGATGAACCAAGCCCTCCTCGGTAACAATCCCCTGGCCACTATCCAAGGTGTGTGTGTGTGAGAGAGAAAGAAATGGGTTTATTTTAGGAGAGTGAAAAAAAGAGAAAGCTTAGCATCAGCAGCACTGATAAACAGAATATATTTTAGAGGTCAAGGGGTAGGTGGTGTACTTTATTATTTAATTATTGGGAAAATCTTAGGGTCACAGAATACATAAAAAAAATATGCAGAGAAGAGTGTTTTATTTTTTGCCAATACATTCATTCCTGCTCTCCTCTCTCACATATACACTCCCACACACAAATAGGGATGGGGGTTGGGATACAGCCATACCTGCAATCACGCACACACACACACACACACACACACACACACACACACACACACACACACACACACACACATGCTCAAAAGTCAGACACATACTGTACACGACACATCTCATCTCACACACCTTCCTACACTTGAGAACAACACAAGAATAGCACAAGAAAACACAAAAGCGTACAGTCCTGCAGAACTGACCACCAAACAATCCAGACAACCGTCAGCAGAGATAATTTTCGATGAGACGGGGGAGGGAGACGTATTATAATCAGAAGTGTGATGATGAGTAATACAGTCGTGCAAGGTGGGTGAATTAAATCTGTTAGACTTCCGACTGGAGACGCAGACGAATAGGCAGCCGAGGGCATTTGCTCATCCACAGTACGAAGCAGCTGAGGCAGAGATTGTTGTAGAGAGGAAGAATGACTTATTTCTTATAATGTTACCATCAACATCCATGACTCCATCCCATCAAGTGTGTGAGTGTGTGTGGCAATTATTACGTTCATGCGTGGGCTAAGTTGTTGTGTGTACGTCTGTGCTATCTCACTCATCTTTAACCTTTCATCTCTTCATTTCATCATCGGTCAAATGTGTTGATGTGTTGAAATTCCCCATAAAACGTTTTAATGTGGATCTAAAAAAAAAGTTCATGGTGTTTATTTAGGGTTTCTCAGTTTTAACTATTAACTTTGAATATTAGAACATCAGGGTCACAGAGCAAGAGCTTCATTTTAGACTCACTATTGACCACCACGTTGATGCTAAACACTCACACAACGAGAGATCGATCACTGAGGAGACAGAAGTAACAGTTTCTTCACCAAAAGTAGCCTCGACAGACTACAATGCAGTGCGGCCACAAGACATTTTTGAGTAGTATGGGTGCTTTTTCTGTTTTGCTGTTGCTATGCAATCACGAACATTATCAGGCCGCTTCACGTGTAGCATTTTGTGCATGAAAGAAGCGCTGCATGAAGCAATATTCACAGCCAATCATCAACCTTGTTTCCATAACAACAGACCACTCATGTCAGCTTACCTGTTGCTGTGGTTTATCTGATCCCACAAGATGATCTTGGTACAGATATTAAACAACTATTGGCATAGTGCTGGAATTGTTTATATATATATATATATATATATATATATATATATATATATTTTTTTTTTTTATTCCCTCAAAAACCCGGCAGGTGCTCTTTTTAAACAGAGAAACCGCACTCTAAGTACCTTGAGGCCGCACCCTGAGCTTTCATTTAAAATGTGTGGTGACGGTTATCTCCCCCTACTTCTGCTGAATTTAACAAGTTCAGGCACCTTTCTTGCTTGGCTGTGTTGTAAATTACTAACTTAAGTAAAGGCAGATGAGCAAACAACAATGATTAAAAAGCGTTGGATGGTACTTATTACTAACAAAGAATAAGCTTTTATTTTCCTTTTGGAAGCATCTAAAAGAAGATTTTAAGTTCACCCATAAACAACCTTAGAAGGATCCAAAAAAAGAAAACACAATACAACCCAGTCGCCAGAAAAAACATTGTACAGTGTAAGTTCCTGCAAACTAAAGGATATGTTCAATGACGACATTTCTGAACCAAAATACCATAATAAATAAATAAATAAGTTTCATATCAGCCTCGTATCACACTTAAATGCACAATACCACGTTGTGAAGCGATTGCTTAGGTTTAGGAAACAAAAGTACTTCATTAAGGGTGGATTTGTGTTAAAAGGATAAAGTAACAACGTAACGTAACAACGTAACATAACAACGTAACGTAACAACGTAACGTAACAACGTATCTACTTAAAGTAACAACGTAACGCAACAACGTAACGCAACAACGTAACGTAACTACTTAAAGTAACAACTTATAGTAACAACGTAACGCAACAACATAACGCAACAACGTAGCTACTTAAAGTAACAACTTAAAGTAACAACATAATGCAACAACGTAGCGCAGCAACGTAACTAGCATAAATAAATAACAGCCCCCCCCTTAGCAGACTGTCTTACGTAACGTTACAAAACTTACCAAGCTTAAAGTCAGCGTTTCGTGCTATTCCTTTAATCTTTTTCTCTTCTTTCTCCCTCCCTCAGCCCTAGCAGCCAGTGGTGGCCATCTGCCTCTTTCCAGTCTTGAGGGGGCCGCTAAGATGTTGCTGGGGGCCTCTGGGGGCCAGGGAGGGTGCCTCCCTTCCTCCCTCTTCCTCAACCATCCCGCCTTCCTCCACTTGGGCCAGAACCCCAGCGCTGGACTGCTCAGCGCTGCTCTAGCCAAAGCCTCCCAGGCCTCCCCCTTCCCCTCTGCCAGCAGCATAAGCCCCACCCCCTGCTCCCCCTCCCCTTGCTCTAGCCCCGCCTCTTCCTGCTCCTCCAGCGAAATGGCACACAGCCCGCCCTCTCTGGGCGGAGCCAATATTGAGTGACCGTGCCAAGGGCCAATCAGAGAGGAGGAGGAAGGAGGAAACGAGAACCTCGCCTTTCACACCAAAGCTATCTCTTTCTCTCTCTTGCGCTCTTCTTCCGTTATTTTTTTCGCAATGGCTCTCTCTCTCTTTCTCTCCCAGTCTTTCGATGCCAAAAATATACAGAATGAAAGAGGAGAGAGGGAGGGAAAGAAGTGAAAGAGGAGAGAAGGGGGGGAAAGGGGAAGATTGAAACCAAAAATCTTTATCTATTCAAATAGATGGAGAAGAGGCAACGTGGGACCTTTTTGTCAATAACCCGTGATATCGACATGGCACCTCTCCACTCTGTCTCTCTAAAGGAAAACACACCAAGGACTCTTTAGCAAAGAGATGGAAGAGACGGCAGAGAAGCATGTCAAAGTGCGTAAACCAAAAATGAAAAAAGATAACTTTACTATGTGACAAAGGAATGGCGACAAGGACAACAAAAATGGAGAGGAGAACTGTGCTTACGTTTTCCCTTTTTTTAATTATTTCGAAAAGCTGCGGGTCTGAAAGAAGAGTAGGGAGGATGAGTTTAAACCAAAAATTTACCTGAGGAGGAGGCGGAGGAGAAATACACAATGACAAAAAAAGAAGAAAAAAAACGACAACCATACCAAAATCCCAAATACCAAAAACCAAAAATACGGAGAGAAAAGCTTTATTCAAAGGACATGTAAATACTGAAGCTATCCAGACCAGGACTCAACTGCTACTGCTTCTCACACACACACACACACACACACACACACACACACACACACACACACACACACACATCAAGAGCCAATTCATCCTGTCATCGACTCGCCCTGTCTGTCAGCCCATGTGTCTTTTATAGGTTTTCATGCCAAATATACTTAATAATTTTGTAAAAGATTGTTACCGAACCAGTCAGGAGCTCATGTATGAATGATTGCCACTGTATCTCCATGTCTCTTTACCTACCTCTGGTTCTAAGAGCATAGGATAGCTTTCCTCTCCATTTTGTTTGTTATTCAGTATCTGTTTTTTACTCTTTAAGAAATACAGTTTGGATTTGTTTTTTTTTATTATTTATTAGTATCATTTTATACTCCAACTCCTATTTATTGTTGCAGATATTTTTAGCGCTTGCTTCTGGGGTTCAAATCATCATCAGTGTCATCATCATTGTCTTCATCATATGCATTTTTGTCATCAAAGTACATTTTCTTTTTCTTTTTTAACGTGACTATTCTCTAGGAGCAGAGACGACGCAGGTGAAAAGATGCTCACCAAGTGCCACAGATCCAAAATAGAGTTGGCACGCTGCGAGCTGATTTCAAGGTGTGAATGAATTTATTAAGACCTGAACAAGGGGCATATTGTGCTCTTAATCAGACCACTCTTTCCTCACTCTTATAGATAACCCATTATCAGTGACTCCATGGCTAAATGAACATGCCCTGGAAAACTTCACATATTGAAAATGGCGCTTGTTAAGAGTGGCGACCATTTTGAAAGTATGAAATAGGGCTGTGATTGGAGATTTAAAGTAATAACCGTTGAGACTGAAGGCTAAATAAGTCAATAAAGCTAAGTTTAGTCACAGCCGGCTCTCATTCCTGCCTCCTCAATCAGCATAGACGCCCCGACACCTGTCTGTCTAGACATGTTTACTGATATTTGTCTGTTTCCATCATCACTCCATCGATCACATTTCACTGTCATTTTCCACCTCAGACTGCCATTAATTCTCAAATGGAAACCAAAGCATTCTCAAGGCTGCACTGTTCTTGAAGAACCTCAGCCAAGACATATGAACACAATAAAGACCCAGAGGGGCTGAGGACAGGACGTAAGCCCCCTGGTATAACACCCTCCACCTGGCCCGTCCAAAAACCCACGGGGGAAGCTTTAATAGGGAACTGATCCTTTACTCCGAACCCCCAGAAAGAAGGGTACACTGGGACAGGGCGAAAGAGGGACACACTGTAGTGAGGGGAGCAGGCGTCACACTTTTTTTGTAAGAGGATACCAAAAATAAACCCAAACCAAAAAAAACACAACCCACAATGACAGAAGCAAACCAAAAAGAACCCTAACCAAATGTGGCTGGAGGGAGGAGGGGAGGAGGACAAAATGCAGGTGTCGAAAGACGTGAAGCCGTCTGTCTATCCGTTAGCTTTAGGGCTGCAGCATACGCCCCACTCTGAAACTGTGTAGCATGGAAGGAGGGATGGATAGACAGGCGGACAGAAGAAGGACAGACAATTCCTCCCCTCCTCTGCCTCTCACTCTCTCCAGCTCCGCCCTCTGGTCCTGGATGGAGCTAAACGCAAATGACCTCACTGAACTGAAATCTTCTAAAAAAAAAATCTGTTTTTATTTTTCTGTTGGTTGGTTCTGATTGTTTTATCTCTGCTGTGTCTCTTGATGCCGTTTTATGTACTGTACTTTAGTGCTTATTACTCATTTGGAATAACGTACTCGCTTACTTACTACAAGAGCTCCTTATTTTTTTCGTAGTCGTGCTAGAGATTTTTATCAGGTGGTTGGAAAAAATACTGTGAAAATTTAGCTTCCAGATTTTTATTAGATAAAGAAACAGACTGTCTTGGCAGAAAAAAAGACACACAAAAAGCCAAAAACAAAGAGTTGAATAGCAAAACCTTAAAAATGCCAAACCAAATACTGAACCAAACCAAACACAGTAGAGAGGAACAGGAACGTCCTTCTCCGCATGAGGGCACAGAAATGGGTCAATTTGTCTGAGGTGAAACTGTGCGTCTGAACATGAGTGTGGACGGGAGGCCAAATGGTTTCTAAAAAAATGAAAAGGGTCTGCAGTGATGTCTTGTCATTAATTTTGACCCCGGAGACTGCATTATGCACATTTCAGACACAGAATAATACACACAGCTGCGGCCTCAGTCAGGTTGACCGTTCGAGAGATGGACGTAAACGTATCCAAAGAATATTTGGTTTGATCCACACCAGAAAACAGTCGACACGCGAGAATCGTTTCATGAACCAAACTTTAGATGTGGGGTTTGCACCTTAAAGGTGAAACCTTTTCTCCACATTGACTCTTAGACGGAATGTATCTGTTAGTGCTTCTATAGATTTTGTAGAAAAAAAGATCTATGTTCTACTGCTTACTTATCGCTAATGTATTAAAAAGAAAAAAAACGTACAAAAAAGACTTTGAGAAAAAAAAAGATCCTAAAAACATTGATGATGATAACTTGATTTTAGACCAAAAATTGTAACTATCTCTCTTTGGACTTTTTTTATTTCACCTTATTAATGATGATTTAGACTTTTGATTGTACTATTTATTCAGGGTAGGGTTGATTTAATTGCTTGTTATCTTTTTTGCCTTGCTATTTATTTCCTAATTTATTTCTAGCGGTGCTTTTCTTTTTTTGTTCTGGGATGTATTTGTGATGTATTTGTTTTTGCCCCCTGCTGAAGTTCTTTCTTACTTCTTTAAACCAAATACTACCATACATGCAACAACAGGTCCTGTAGGGACTTAACAAGGGAATATGGCTGATTAGATGGTCAGCCACTAAGATATTCTCCTCCTCACTGAGACGACTCTCCTCTTAAAGGGGAGGGGAAGCTCACAGTATTGAGAAGCAGCACTGTGTTGTTAAACACCTAATCGTTTGCAGGACTATTCAAGGGAAAACAAGAATTTGGCAGAAGTATTCTGGACACATGCCTTTGTTTCTCCTGATAAATAGACCACAAAAAAAGGCAAGTTGAAATTCAGTTTCAATGGAAATGCATAAATATAGTTTATGTGTGGAAAAGCTGCCGGAGTTACAGCATGAGGTGTTCTTTGAGACGCGGTGCTGCTTCTGTTCTCGCTATTTTCTCCACAGGGAGAACACGCTGAAAGCTTTACAGCTACACAACCAAAAACACAAAAGAAGAAGATCGACTGGGGCAAAGGTTTTTTTACATGATAGGGAGGAAAGAAGGAGGCAAGAGAGAAGAGGGTGATTTTGGATTTCCAGTCGTAAATTGCCTGCTTACCTCTCACATTGTCTCAGTCTCTTTTCAGTTTTTGTTTCCACTTTTCTAGAAGTTGGTTTAAAGTTTTTTCTTCATCCACTGTAGGATGTAAAAGAGAGATAGTTCATCATATACCTCATATTCTTTGATGATAAACCAAATAGATGAATGCTTTAAAATGCGGGGTTCAAGTGGGGATCAGGCAACGGTACGAGTGTGGACGGTGTGTTTGTATGGCCCGGAGCAGACACAGCAAGGCTGGGTCAAAGGTTAAAGGCCTCTGTCCTAAAGGCAGAGGTCTGGGATTGATCTGTAAAGTAACAGATCATCCACTAGATTGCAGTTTTTCTCCATGGGATTCAGAGGGGGCCATTTCAGGTCAGAGGGCCACGCTGGTTCATGCTCCGGTCCACACACGCACAGACACACACACACACACCTGGTCCCCCTGGGAAACACCCCCGCTGTCTGTGTTGAGCTTTGAACACGGCCTTCTCCTCATATCTGACCCTCGCTGCTTCCTCCCTGTCGAACACGGACTGTGGGCTTAAAGCTGCTCTTTGGCACAGATCAAGAATCAAATCTGGATCAAATGTTTCTGCCTCAGAGCAACTTTGTCACCAAGGTCGCCGAGCCCTCTCTCGCCTTTTGGTCTCCGTGGCCTGATGAGGGGGCATATTGACTATTTGACGTCCATGTGTATCAGGGAGCGCCGTAGGGCAGGTTACCCGGGGAACGGCTGAGACCGGGGCTGCTAGGTGACGCATCCAGACACACCTCACGACTCTGTGTGTTTTGAGACGATGGAAGGTTGAAGGAGAGCTGTGCCTGGGATCAAACTCTAAGGGTCCATTTTGTTGTTTTCGGTCTCTCCGTGCATTTAGAGGAAATGGAAGCAGAGCTCTGCTGCGTTTCTGATCGGGCACTTTTCTGTGAACCGCAGGGTTTCAGGCACTGGGTGTAAAGCGTAGATCCCTCCGGTGGGGATACCCCCCTAGTGAATGATACCAAAGTCAATGCCCCGCCATGGGATCCAGCACGCTGTACACACTCCCTAAGACCCTGATGTCCACCTGAGTGTTCAGAAACTCTCTCCACACAATCACATCCTCTCTACAGGCTCAGAGATGTACATTCATTTGTTTATAAAAGAAGCTTTAAAGGAATAGCTTAATATTTTGTGGAAATATGTACAGTGGAAACAAACTTTAATTTACATTACTTAGCTTTGAAGGTGCTGGTAGGCAGATTTTGTTACCTGTGGTGTTTTGTACACATGAATGAATCTTTAACAACATATTCAAACTAAACTGGATCTATTGAATTGGTAGCTTTAGCAGTTGAGCTCCGTTCACTGGTAACTGAGAGCACTACTTGAAGCTCAGCATTGACTCCCAGTACATAGCTGCCTGGTTTAAAGGCTTACCAAAAGACTCTAATAGCCACATACATTATTTAGCTGATAACGCTGTTGCGAATAAGTGGCTGCCGAGCTGTTGATCTTGAAAACAGAGCTTGTAAAGGTATAGTGTTGAACTGAAAGTAACAACTTCAACCAGCGGCATCTGGACTTAGCATTGAAATGAAGACAGTCAGAACAGAAGCATTAGGATCGGTGATGCATTTGCTTACCGCTGTGTAACCGAACAGTGATACATTCGCTTTGCTTTGAAAAAAAAGAGAACAAACTGCATAATCAGTGACGACAAATGTTTGAACTGAACTGAAAAAAAAACTATTTGAATCAGCAGAGTGGTTCATAGTTTCCACCACATTTGGACGGAGCCAAGCTAAATGTTTCCCACGGTTTCCAGTATTTATGCCAAGCTAAGCTAAGATAACCATTTCTCAGTTGTAGCTTCATAATTCACGCCCAGATAGTCTTCTTATCTGCAAGAAAGCCCAAAAATGTCAAACTATTCCTTTAAAATGCAAGAATCAATACGTAAACTTGATTGAAATCATGTCAAGATAAGAAGAAAAAAAGGAGAGACACGGTGAACAGAGCAAAGAGAACAACAACAAACACAAGCTGCTTCTTCCTCCTCCACCCACTCTCATCCACACCATCATGCTCTTCTTCTCTTCCATCCTTTTCTTCTTTCTCTCTCTCTCTCTCTCTTCTACAATACAGCTTTAGTCCAAAGGTTTCTCCAGCAACACAGCAAAGCGAGTCAGACGTTAAAGAATAAAACCAAAGAGCTCTAACTTGACCTTCTTCTCAACACAAGGCCTCCACGACATCCTTCACCTCTCTCTATACATCCACCCCTTCCTGTTTGCTCTCCTTTAACTCCTTCGTCACCTAGCGAGTCAGTCTTTGAAGCGTTAACCTCAGCTATCCAAAGGGGAATAATAATAATAATGATGATAATTGAGATGATGATGAAATGTATATTTTTAAGTATTTGTCATTGGAAAAATAATCTTCTCATAATTACGATGATCATGATGATGACTACGATGATGATAATGATGATGATGATGATGATAATGAAGTTTCTCTTGGTATCTTTGTAGCTGTTCTGATCCTTCTTAAGTTCTTGTCCTTTCTGCTCGTGCTGCCGGAGAGTACTGCTTATCTCCCATCAGCCCTCTCTCCCTCCCCCTCCCTCCCCTTTTTCATTTGGTTTACCTAATGTTTGGTCCTATCGTCTGTCAGACCTTTACCCCTGGATGTTTGCCCGTTTGTGTGAGAAAGAGTGAGCTATCAAACATTGACCAAGGGAAGTTCAAGATTTTTCTCTGGAAGTGGCTTCTTGTTGTTAGCTGTTAAATGGGGGGGAAGGCTTCAGTCTATTACATTTCCACCTGTGATTGAACGTGTGTGTGTGTGTGTGTGCGTGACTGGGTGGGGGTTGCTGGAAGGTGGGACGGGTGTGGTTCGCTGCAGCAATTTGCAGAAAAGACCAAAAGATTCCCTGTTCTTTAGACAACGATAAGCCCCCACACAGGCTCTTTACTGTCAACTGTAACCTCCTGTTTGCCAACTTCCTAATACGCGTAGCTTTAATTCCCCCTGTCACAACAGTTAGTGTGTGTGTACGTGTGCGTGTGTGTGTGTGTGTGTGCGTGCGTGCGTGCGTGCGTGTGTGTGTGTGTGTGTGTGTGTGTGTGTGTGTGTGTGTGTGTGTGTGTGTGTGCGTGATTGCAGGTATGGCTGTATCCCAACCCCATCCCTATTTCCCTTTCTGTCCCCCACGCCCCTTCTTCTCCCGTGTGGTAGCAAGTTAGCCCTTTAGTGTATTTTATCTTGAAAACCAAAAAAAAAAGAAAAATAACTCTACTTGTTCATTGTACAGTGTTGTTCATTTTAAGTCATTTTTGTAACTGAAAGTGTTTCATTCATCCAAATAAAACAGGAGACAAAAACTGTACAGATGATCCCCTCCACCGCCTCTTAGTCTTCTCTTTTCTGTACATCGGTTCTCATCTTGAACCACAGGTTTCACTTGGTTTGACGAAACCTCATCCACGAAACACGGAATGCACCTCAACTTGTAATGCCACTTTTTAACCAGAGGAGAGAGCTGTTCGACTTGATATCTTTACAAACAGAGAAACTACCATTTTTCCGCTTCTATGTGACCCTCTCACATAGAAGGGTCCACAAGTGTCATGGACAATGTTATAAAGCTTTAACTAATTGATATAATATTGGAACTAAACTATAGATAAATAGACTGAGTCAGTAATTTATTGATACAAAAATTGTTAATAACATGATTTATAATAATTTACAAATCAATATATTAATCGTGAATAAATAGGAGAAACAATAATATAACCGTCAATAAATACATTTAAAATAGATTCATGAATACCTAAATGAATAATGCAATACCAATTTGTGAAATGAATAACTGCATTTCCACAATTAATTAAGAATACAGATTTTAATCAGGCATTTGAAAAAGCAACTCCATTTCTATTTGCATATCTGCATTCCATGTTGATTTGATAAATCCTTTTGCAATTTAATATCAATCAATGAAATGCTTTATTACATGGCACGGGTTGTCCTGCATATTCTAATCTAGACTCACCATCATAAAAGCAAAAGCTCTGATTGAGCTAACCAACTGCACACTAAAAAATGCAGCGACGACTCAACACTGGATTAACTTTACCGATGGGTAGAAGACCATCAGGTCACCAATCATATCTTAAACAATGGATTGTTTTAACCCAACGTAAGTGTTACTTATTGTATTACTGACGCGTTGCTCTCCCAAACTAAAATATGATGTGTTCTAGAGCTGCAATGACACTGTGAGCGAGCGGCGCTCATGCAGACAAGGACTGTTAAATCTCACCCTGTGTCCACCCACACCTGCACACAAGTTCTCTCTCTGCAGACTTGTTGGTGGGGGGAGAGGAAGAGTCAGATCATCTTCATCTGTCCCTTCATGTATTTTCTCTCAGCTGAGTCAGAGGCCATCTGCTAATTGACAAACAGCATTGCATATGTTTGGCCTTCTCCTCTGATCCAGAAGTGTTTGTTTCTCTGTCTGTCTGTTTTGTTTTTTCCTTCCACATTCTCCTCCTCTTCCTCCTCCTCTTCCTCCCCCTCGTCCTCCGGTTCATCGCTCTCCCTCTCTTGTTAACTGCCTCTCCTCTTCAGTCTGTCTTATTCTTCCTCTCTCCTGCACCCCCCATGCTGTGTGGCTCAGTAGGTGGATGATTAGGTAGGATGCTGGAGTGTGTAAGTGTGACAGCTTTCAGACACCCACCTCTAAGTTGAGTCACGGACGGCGGTGGTGAGCATGTGATCCTATCACCAGGGTGACTCGGGTAGATCTGTGTTGCCATGTTGTCGCATCGATATGTAATATTTCTGCTTTCCCAAAATGTTACCAGTTTGGTCCTTTGCACATATACGCAATGCTAGAATGTACCTCAGTAGATTCAGTACTTAAGCACACATTTAAAGTACTTATACTTTATTTCGATTTCATGTTAGACTTTTGATCAACTACATTTATGAAGGAAATATTGTACTTTTTACTCCATTACATTTATTTAACAACAGTTACCACACAACAGAATATAGAATCATTCACATAACCTCGATCTCAACCCACTGCAACAACAAAATAGAAATGCATTAGTGCGTCGGTATTAATAATTCATGAATGCATCACTCAAAGGGTGATCGTTTTCTGCAGAATGAGCACTTTTATTTGTGATACTTGAGGAACATTTAGATGAAAGTACTTTTAATCATGGAAGATGTTAAGGGCAGAAATATGAATAATATGTAAATGATATCAAATCCCCCCAACATTTGAATGATGAAAACAGTAAATTGTTAAAGGTGTAGTTTTTGGGATTTTTGTCCGCTTTATGCTACTATAGAAACATATCAGCTCCGTGAAGAGGACCTGCTCCGTACTTAGATATAAATGGCTAATTATTAGCTGACGAAAACACAACGGTTATCATTTTCAGCTATTTATACAATAAAGAAAACATATTTAATAATGTTCTATTTCATTTCTGCCAACAGAGTTCCCTAAATTCTTCAGACTATATTTAACTAAATTTCCACTTAGTAGATTTCTTAGGGAGCTACAGTGCATATACCGTGATTCATGTTGATTTTTATTCTAAATCAGATGTTATTTTTCTTGTTCATTCCTAAATTAGATAATCACTCATGCATTTGTGAAACAAAGTGGTGTTGCTATGTAACAGAGCTGAGTCCAAATGTCATTCTATCATCAGATAGTTACTAGAGGAGGATGCAAATTATTTTCTGTGGGCCTGGTGGGGACCATAACTTCCTGCGTGCCATTGTTGGAGCACTAAATGTTTGACATATTTTTGGAAATGAATCACTCTCCATGACCGTGAAACCACACTATGGCATAAAGCGGGTAACTGGAGAGCAACATATCTGGTTAGGTGAGGAGTCAGTTATCACCGGAGCAACTCACAGGTACCCCGATAAAGGTGGAATTGGCTACGAGAAATCCTCACTGTGTCAGGGGTACGAGAAGACAGAACGCCAGCTGTCGGTTCAACCAGGAACGCTGCCAGAGTGTGTGTATGTGTGTGTGTGTGTGTGTGTGTGTGTGTGTGTGTGTGTGTGTGTGTGTGTGTGTGTGTGTGTGTGTGTGTGCGTGCATGCATGCGTGTGTTATTGGTGCCAGTCAGAGACAGTGCCAGCGGTGAAGTGCCACTAGACAGATATGGTTTCCCTCCCTGAACAGCAGTGTGTGTGTGTGTGTGTGTGTGTGTGTGTGTGTGTGTGTGTGTGTGTGTGTGTGTGTGTGTGTGTGAAAGAGAGAGAGAGAGCTGACTGTTATCTCACCCATCGACCTCTTGCCCTCTAAAGCACAGTATTGGTGTATTCTACTCAAACTGTAGTGCATGTTTTCAAGTGCTTAATGAGAAAAGTAGCTCAATGAAAAAAATTTAAATGATCTTCTCACTGCAGCTATTTATTTTTTGTATGATCCCTGCAATCATTTCAACTGGTAATTTTCTGGCACCAGATTTGTGAAGTGCTTCTTCCAAGTCATCAACTAACAAGTTGATAAAACTGTCAGTCATTCTTTCAGAAAATAAATTCTCATGTAAATAACTCCCAAACTGCTTCTCGAGCACTGTAGCTGCCGACCGCTCCTAATAATCAGACAGGTTGGTTAAATGCAAAGGCTAAATTTCCCTGCGACATTATTAAACACTAAGAGTGAAAAGTAAATGTAGGACAGATGGGAGTGATGGAAGGACGGATCTCTTGTGAGCCCAACTACATGTTGGTGTCTTTGTGTTCATTTTACATTTCACTTCTAGTTTACAAAGAGTCATTTTAACCCAACTGACATGGACTGGTTGCCCAGCACGTTAATAAAGTGTCAGTATGGGACCAGTTGGCAATGAGAGCAATTTGGATCTTCATTAAACGAAGAAAATAGGAACAAGTGGCTGAAGCAAACAAAGCTTCCCATAGCTTTAGGTCTGATGAACTCTCATTTTATGCTCTTCATTCAATTTCAATGAGGTGTTTACAATTTAGTAACTCTGTTCTTTTCTCCTCATCTTGTCTGTGGTTCCTTCTGCCTTCACCATGTCAATACAATGCATGAATGAAAGCAGGATGCCGACACTCCAAGGAAATTAACATCAGAGCGCTTTGGGAGAGATAAGGATGCAACAGTCATTTCATACATTTGCCTCCTCCATTTCTTCATCTTCCTTTGGTTTTATAGAGATGTGAACGTCACTCAGAAACACACACACACACACACACACACACACACACACACACACACACACGAAAACACAGCAACAGTGGGCACAGCAGGGATGCCGTCAGCCCCCTGAATGACACATCACATCGCTCCCACCGCCCAGAGAAACCCTCCATAACGCTCACACCTCCTCTCTTTCCCAATGTCTCCCACAGATGACGACTTTTATGTTCTCCACTGATTTAAAGCTCCTCAACAATAACCAGACTGACTCGACTACAAACCCAAAGTGGACAATAAAACTGTTTGAATAAAGAAAATCTTAACTGCATCTGTTGACAAGATGCAAAAATCTCCTGAAAATTAGCTCATGCCAAGAGTGCACTTTCACACCCAATGATGAAACACTTGTTTGTATACCCGAGTATTACTGTGACAGAGTTGTGGCCTCCATGTGAGGAATGAACAAAATGGTATGAAGATCACATGATCAGAATATGCCTTCAATATGCTGTATGTTTTATGTCCAGTTAACAATGACATTTTTGTTTACAACCATATAGTGTTGACCAATAGGACTTCAGCCAGCTGCACACACTAACTCTTTTAGGTTATTTCGACCTGTCTGCTGGGAGGCTGTACAGGAGCAGTTCAGGAGGCGGAGCTATCTGAGGAAGAGCAGGAAGTGGGAAAAGCCTGGCTTGATCAGAGACTATATATAGTTTTTATGTTTGCAGTTCCTTGATAATTGAGTTTTGTATGTTGAGTTAGAATAATGTACATTTTGTTTATTGTTGTTAGTTATTGTATAGCCAGATATTTGCTCCCTCTCCCCTGTGTATTAATGTATGGTGATAATACATAATACATATTTTCTGTTTGGATAAAACCAGCATTGATTGTACCAGCCTCAACTACACCCATCCGTGGTGCCTTACCATACATCCATAATGATGATCACAATACCTGGTGGTCAGCACATCCCTCATATAGTCCTGATTGGTCGATATTTTGCAGACACAATGGTGCTTTAAGCTAAATGCTAACGTGAAAGTGCTAGCAGACTCACAATCACAGTTACAACATCCCGGTGTATATTTTACCATGTTCACAATTTTTGTTTAATGTGTTAGCATTCTAACATTTTCTTATTATCACTTACCTTAAGTACATCTGAGGCCGATTGAGTCATTAGTTTTGCAGGTATTTAGTCATTTAATCAAAGTATTGGACAATTCAGGGTAACACTAACGTTTTTACAATTCATCATCTGAGGACCGTGAATGATAATGCAAATGTTAGTTAAGTGTATTTAATAGTTGTTGAGGTATTTCAGTCTAGACCAATGCCATCCTTATATATATGCTGTCAGCATGGATAATAGTAAAATACCCTTTTGTGAGATCTTTTGTATAAAGCGATATACATTTTGGATGTACATGCAGGTTTATACATCTTTATTTTACGTGATGACTTATAGCTTTTTGGTCACTCTCTTTACACTGTAAGCACGATTGTGAGCGGAAACAGTAATGGCTAACAGAGAAATTGAAGGGTGGCTGGCAGTCGGTTAATTGAGGCTATTGCTCAAGCAGAGGCCCAAACAAGCAGGAATCCAAATGGTGTTTGGTGAAGTTCTCAAGGTTTTGTATGTTTGTCTGAAAAGGAAACAAATCTGGAGGTACTCTGCTCAACCGTTCTCAGCTAAAGACAAGCAAGCAAATGGGTGTAGGCTCTCTCAGTCCTGCAAGGTCGACATTGAATGCTACGAATGAGCACTTGATAGCTGGTTAATTGATATGCCTCACCCACTACCAGCCAGACAAACACAAGGAATGTCAATCATGTGAGCCTGATACCTGACAAATGTGGCCAATATATTAGACAGCCACAACAACAACTACAAAGATTGTTTGTGAAAGTTCCTTCCTGTTCTTGGAAACAGTAGTTTGATCCAAAACTCTATGTTTTCCATGGTCATTCATGTCCTCATTCGGTGAGGAATACCATGAGATACAGCTGAAAGCCTTGGAAAAAGATGGTGAGGTGACCTAGAGTTAATTTTTTTCTTTGTCCCAAATGAAATGTGAATTATTCTATTTTCAGTTTTCTGTAATGAGCAGTCTCGAACGTGCACTGTACACACAACACATGCAGTAAACAGTTTAGTAGAGTACTTGTTTGATGTAAAACATGAGTCGTCAAACTGCCACTAAACACGAAGGCACACACAGGTCAGAAAAAGATGAATCAGTGCCACTGTATAACAACAGCTCCCACACTGAATGAGCCCACTGCGCGGCACCTCCACAAAGGGACCTCCAGTGTAGCAATGCAAAAACAATCACACACACACGAGCCACGCACATATGAGGAGAAATCCGACAAAGCAAAGGATGATGGTGATTATGACACATAGCTATGCCACCCACAGTGGTGCCTGTGCGAGGGCAGAGCACATCAAACTGAGCAAGTGTAACACATGCTCTGTGTCAGTCCTCCCCTGCACTGGCATGTAATGTATGACACATAGTTGAACCACCTACAGGCCTGCTGTCTCCATGCCCAGCTGATGATGATGATGGGAGCAGGGGGGGGGGGGGGGGGGGGGGGGGGGGGGGGTGGGGTGCACTGAGAGTTACGGCTAAGAAGACAGATTCCATATCGTGCTCTGAATGACAGTGTGTGTGTGTGTGTGTGTGTGTGTGTGTGTGTGTGTGTGTGTGTGTGTGTGTGTTTACGAGCTGGTGTGACTGCGCCTTGTGTTTTGGTTAAAATGTTGTTTTTCAACTGTAAAAATATCCCCAAATGTCACTTGGGGGTAGAACAAATTAATGTATCGCTGGACGTCATCCCACACTGTGGGAGCTATTCTCTGTATTTGATGAGCCGTGTGGTATTGGGTGCGTGTGTGTCTGCATTCAGTGGCTGGTGGCCAAGCACCTTTGGGTGATCCAACCTGGGGAGGGGGTGAGTTTGCAATAAGACTCGCCGTCTCCTTGAAGGTTTTCTCGAAACACCAGACTTGGGGTCACTCACTCGGTGAGGATGACTAATTGAGGATGAGAGAGAAGGGGAGGGAAGATGAGGCACTGAGGCCGTTACTGGATCTGACCTCTTCCACACATACAGTGCCTGCCTCGCACACACAAACACAAGACAGGGGCTCATCTGAGAGTGGGGCCAGAGTCAGGGATATTTGTAATGAAAGGTGAGGAATTTCAAAGACCTTGTTTTGTTCTTTAATTTATTCTTTAATCGTGTAAAAATGTCTCTGCTATTATTGCAATTGAATCCTTTCATTATCTCAACAAAGCAGTGAAGGTTCCTTCCATCTGTTTGTGACTTGGAAACAGATGAAAAACTGGCATAAAACTTGATGAGCAGATTTAAAGATGAAACTACTTCTCACTTGGACCCTTTTGTTTTGCACCACCATCGGGCCAGACTTCCATTTCACAAATCAGCAAATTTTTCAACTCGCTAGTTTTACTTTTACAATATGTTGTATTGCCATGCTCCCAAAACCTTTTGGGGGACTATCCCTCTAACAGCTGAGAGCATACACATCTCCAAAAGGAGGCCACCAGAATCTTAAATCTTGACTGTCTTGCCAAACGTTGGCTTATACGCTTCAAGGCCACTAATAATGATTATTTTCATTATCAATTAATCTGTTGAGTAATTTTATGTTTATAAAATGTCAGTAAACAGTGAACACTGCCCACAACAAATAGTCTTCAAAGTGCTTGTTCAGTCCAAGAATTGAAGTTACAATGATACAGAACAAAGACAGGCAGCAGATTCTAAAACATTTTAAGCTGACCATTCAAAATCATTTTCCTCTTGATAGAAGACTTAAAGGATCAGTGTATAGCATTAAGGGGATCTATTGGCAGAAATTGAATATCATTTTAAAAAGTATGTTGTCTGTCTGTTATAATAACCTGAAAAGTTTTCACTAACTTGAGTTGTCTCGTCGGCCACCGTAGTTGTCTCACCTGTTTGGCTCACAGGAGAAGTTTAAGTTGTTAGATATTGCCAACACACTGCAAAACCTGCAATATCTGAGTTGTTGGCTGCTTGGGGGCAGCAGCTGTAAACACAACGCTGCCCAATCATCACCTTTTCAGATTATCTGGCAAATATTCAACCATTTACGCATCCACCTCATATGGAGCAACATTAGCAGTTATTTGGAGTTGTGTTGGTTTGGTCTCCACCAACTCCTGGGGGAAGTTTCTGTCTCTTTAGATGCTAAACTTTCAGCTATATTCATCAGCTATTTGCCAATTTTGTATGCTGTTTGGTGCTTAGCGGGGAGGGGGCTGTCAGTTTTTCAGGGTATTTTCACTGAAAACGAAACAATGAAGGTGGCTACAGTGAACAAAAACAGGGATCTTAAAGTTGCTATAGAGCTCCGTAGAGTCAAGGAGAGCTGCAGTCAGGTGATAATAACTATCATGGGGTTCATTAATATAAGCGACCCCTCTCATATACAAGCTACAGGTAGTCATGTGACCCAGCGTAGCCACCTTAAATACGGGGTAAAAAAAGGTGAGTAATTTATTTGTCAATCCACTTTTATTGTTTGAGCGCACTTGTGCGGTGAGTCCAAAGAAACTGTACTGAGTGGAAGCAAGTGATAGTAAGACAAACGTCGTGGTAAAATGTGAGAATGTATTCAAATAAGATGAGGAAGGAAAACAGAGGAGGATGGATGGGAGGAAGAGAGCGTGCACTTTGGTCGCTGAGGGTTGGAGAGGAGTAGCAGAGGGGAAGAGGAAGCTCTGTACTGTGCCAATAGGAAGAGTTTGTTCCTCAGTGAGATACAGGAGACAGTGTCAACACACACTGTGCTCAATATAGCTACTGTCACACGGCCAGGCATATCTCTCTCTCGCTCTCCTCTCCACCCTGACACTTGCACCTTCCTCAACACCCATCCTGCCTCGCTCACGTTCTTCTGTCTCCCCCCTCATCTGAACAGGTTACATTCTTCCTTTCCCTCCCCTCGGCCCTCCCCCGCAGCCCCAGTCCATCAATGTCACGTCCCCGGAGCTAAATTAACTGATCTCCCTTCCTTTGCTCTTGTTCCCCTTGCCTCTCCCCTCGCTCTCTGTATATATTACAGGCTTGACACGCTGCCAGACATTGGTTTAATATAACACACATTCTCTGTGCCTTTCACCCGCTCTCACATTACCCTCTCTTTCCAACTCCCACCACCCCGCTTTCATATGGGCACTGGCCGCTTGCTTTTTCCATACTTTACCCACCGCAAAAGGAGCTTTTTGTTCTTGAATAGCTCCCTCATTGCCATGGTAATCCAACAGAAAGGGAGTGCGGTTTTTCTGTCTAGGGCCTCAAGGATGAAAATAGTAAGTCATGATGGGTTTCTGTAAGTGGCCCTGAATCTGAGAAATCATTGAGCAAATTTGGAGCTATCATGAAGTAGTCAGAAGTTTATATCTGTATGGTGTGTGTTTGTCAGAGTTTATCAGCAAGACATTTACCAAATGTGTCGTCTTCTACTTCTTCCAGGTGGAAATAGTGTTGCCACCTTGGCCTTCCTGTTGATCCCCCTCTTCCTCTGTCTCACTTGTCCTCCAATGTCACCCTCCCGACCCCCTTCCTTCTCTCCTGCACCACCCTCACCACTCGCTGTGGTAATCCCATTACTCATGTGCGAATACCAGCTGGGGAAGAGAGGCAGGCAGGGAGAGAAGGAGGGAGGGAGAGAGGGAGGGAGAATGTGGACAGAGGATAACTGTGTAAAGGCCTCAGGTCTCAACTTGACGGTTGGAGTTTCTTTCAAATTCTTGTTCTTTGAGAAGAAAATATTGATTGACATTGCAAATTGTTTCACTGTAATTTGAGAAGTGTCCAAACTTTGAACCCTTATGACATAAGGAGGGCAAAAACGTGATTGAGAGAGACAGAGGGAGTGATATCTGGCTGTGTTTCGTGACGGTTGGACCGGCAAGCTTGAAAATAAACAAGTTCTTTGATGACAAAGAACCCATTGACTCTCTTATTCCCTCTCTCTCTTTCTCCCAATCCTTATTCGCCACAGCTTTGCTCTCTTTTTCTCTCTCCCTCTCTTTTTTGCTCTTGCTGTTTCGAAAGGGGTGAGGTTGGAGGGTGAGAGTGTGTGTGTGTGTGTGTGTGTGTGTGTGTGTGTGTGTGTGTGTGTGTGTGTGTGTGTGTGTGAGAAGGGGGAGACATTAACCGCCATCCCGCTGCACTTGTTGTTCCCTCAGCTGCCGTCTTTTTCTTTCATCCGGTCTGCTCTCCTCTCACCCTACACGCCTTTTAGTCTAGCCACCCATCTTGCCTTCTCCCTTCCCTCTCATACAAGGAGAGAAACCTTTTTCTCCTCAGTCAAGGTTCTCCACATGAAGAATTAACGCTGAAAAAGGGTGTAACTTTGCAGACGTTTTATACAATACCGACTGAGGTTGATTATGTAAGATCCCTTGCTAGAAGTCAAAGCTAATTGGAGCATGGGAAGAATAGGTGAATGGAAAAAAAGACAAAGAAAGTGAAATAAAGTGTGTGTGTGTGTGTGTGTGTGTGTGTGTGTGTGTGTGTGTGTGTGTGTGTGTGTGTGTTCACGTCACAGGTGGCATGAATCATCACAGACCCTCTGTACATATTACACCTCTGTTGGTTATTTAACGCCCCGTCCAGGAATTATAATCCTGCCTGGCTTCCACTGGTTGATGAAACCGGGTTCTGCGGGTATATGCATTGTATTTGTGTGTGTGTGTGTGTGTGTGTGTGTGTGTGTGTGTGTGTGTGTGTGTGTGTGTGTGTGTGTGTGTGTGTGTGCACTGCCTGTGGTGGCACTGGTTAGTGGGCTACCACACCCATTGTCCACGGTAATTACAATGACTCGAGCCATCTGTGTTGCAGAGGCACAGACTAGAAGAAACCGGTGTGTGAGTGTCAGTGCTGCTGGATGGCATGCTATGCAGTTGCACCACTGGATAAAATAGTGTATAGGTTTTTTGACCTTCTTGAGCCACTGTAGTCGCGATTGTTTGGCACTAATCACAGTCTGATCTCAGTCTCATCGTCAATTCCTCGTTGGGATAACTCATCTATCACTTCACATGAGATAAAGAGTGGAGAGGATGGGGGTGGGTAAGGCTTTTAATCTATAGAGGAGATATCAGGAGATGTTCACACCCACACCCACCCAACTGCAAACGTTCACATACACACAAACACCCCAGTGACAAAATCTCCGCTCTCCCTTTCATTCTCTCTGTCTTTCTCTGCGGAGCGTCTGTCTGTCACTCTGATTAGGAACGGACAGAGTCACATAAAGCACGGAGGGGATGAAAAAGGGCGGGATGGGAGAGAGGGAGTTACAGATGATGTGGAACCAATAGGACAAGGCTCTTCTGTGATACACTCTAATTGTCAAACACATCATCAAGTTCACTCGCCAAGATCCAGCTGGGTCTAATTTAATGGCATAATGCATGAGACCATTTTTTATAAATGAAATGTGAAAAACATGTGAAATATATCTTCTCTTACTCTGCAGAACAAAATATCAAATATCAAACACATCCTGATCACTCTGATTAGGCATTTCATCTACACAAATAGTATAGATGCAACTTTTTACAAAATATGTAGAAGTGCATTGTCTACCTGCGGTAAAGAGTTTATAGAAAGACGACCGGGAAACTAGGAAGAAGAGAGGGAGATTCACATTCAACTAAGGCCCCAGGGAGCCCTAAATACTGCTTTAAACATGACTGAAAGCAAACCCACTGCTAAAGTGTCATCTGTTAAACAATGCACTAAAACAACAACAACAACAACAACAACAGACAGCACGATCATTAACTCGAGGACAAGTATAATGGATTTTGTCTTCTGCACTGGCCTTTTTATATTGAAAAACATTTTTTTCATGATTGCCAAATTCCAATTACATTTTGAATTCACAAACATTTCTTCATAGTTTTACGAGCACAATTATTGTGATTAAACATGAAATTTCAAAAATATGGGATGTGTGAAAACTTTTGACGACAGTACATTTTTGGGGCCAAAATGGATACAAATTAAAATGTTCACACCTTCAACTCATGAGTCCATCAACATTGAGATTGTAGCTGGATATAATAATGACCCGAGGAGAGAAAATGAGTGTGTGGCAAAGAGATGCAGGCATGGAGAGGTGGCAGAGGATGGAGCGGGAGGAGGAATAGAAGAGGTGTGAGAGCGAGGGAAGGTGGACGGATGTATGGATGGATGAGTGGTTAAAGACGACTGGACTGCAAACAGCCGGAGTATAGTAGCAAAGTAGAGAGGGAATGGGGGAGAGAAAACAGGAGAGGTGGATAAATGGCCAGAGCGAGGGAGGAGGAGGAGGAAGAGGAGGAGGAGGAGGAGGATGATGACAGGGGCAGGGTGTTGATTGAAGCACTGTGTTCATCAGCAGTGTTCAGAATGTACTGTGCTGTAGATCTGTCTGTAAATGTCATCTCCTGCTTGAGTAACAATAGAGCGTGCTCACGAGTCACGCAGGCAAAGTTATAAATACACACAGAAATATCAAAGAGGAGAAGCCGCTTGTCCACCCTGCACTTAATCCCGTAATCACTTTTTTCCCCCTCTATTCTCCTCCCACTGGAGCTGTTTGTCTTGTCCCCTCTTTGATTCCTGCTCTCTCATCTCTCACTCCGTGTGAGGAGCCGGGGGACGCCGAAGAGCTCTTCACCTCAACCAGAAAAAACGGAAATCAGACAATGGGGGAAATTATAAACCTATGGAGGATGCATGTCACAGCAGCAAACAGAGAAAGAAGGGAATAGTACAACTAGCTTGTTCCCACCGGTCTGTGCAGTGGTTTTCCTGCATTGAAGAAGAAGAAGACAGGACGGGATAGCAGTTTCCCTGAATGTGAAGGTTCAGCATCCCATTTTTCTTCTCTTTAGGTCCAGTTTCTTATCAGGCAGAGCAGAGCGGGTTTCCTGCGCCTGTCAGAGAATGGCCAGTGGAGGGAAGAGAAATCCTGTTTGTAAATCACCCTACAGGGACGATGCTGCTGTCAGAGGACTTTGTTTACTTTGTTTTACAACTGCTGTCTTATCCTGTTGACAAGGCAAGGCAGCGGTGTGTATCGCTGATGTCACAACAGGGTTATAAAAATAAAGAAAAGCACATAAAACCTCCATCCACTGCACCAGGTGCCAATGTACAAGCAGGCAAACGAGGAGATTCCCTTCACCTCCCATGTATGACGCCTCACACTGATATGCTTATTGATAACACATGTAAGGGGAACATCACGAGGAAGCAGACGTCAGGGTGTTCGAGGTGACAGGAAACCGGTCTGGGCATGACACCGGTTTTCACAATCAAACCAGTCATGCTGAATGTCTGATCAAGTGAAAGAGTTACATAAAACTTGAAAGGATGATGTCATGTGCACGTCGAAGCACTTGATATGCATGTTGACATACATACATAGCATATGCAAAAGAACAGTCTTGGGTCATTGTTGTGTGTTTGATTGAAAGGTAGATACAGTTGGCTGTACCTTAAAAGAAAGAGGAAAAAGGAGTGAGTGCTACATGAGAAACTGGCAAACAGGATGCAGGTTCATATTCAAATTAACCACAATCTTTGGTGGTTTTTTTTCGTTGTTTTTCTGTGAAAAGGTCTTTGGTTTAATCTACGTATTTGAGTATGAATTAAAATAAGGGTAAAAGAGGTTGCTGCTGCCAATATAAAAAGCAGTGCTGATTGTGAAGAAAGTAGTACAATTAATTAGTTCACTATAGTTTTACTGTATTTTCCCTTTACATCGAATTTTTGTTTTTTCCCATTTTGGAGTTTTACTCATTTACAATTGTAAAAGTGTGTGAAGTTGTTTTCACTAGATAACATGTTTTGAAATAAAACATGTCGAGCTACCAAATGTCTTAAAAGAATGTAAAAAAAAATTCTAGTTTCCTGTAGTTAATTCAATAGTAATCCAAGTAATACTCAATACAGGGGGGGTTAAACTATTTAAATCAGAATCGTTTATTTGCCAAGTGCGTTGCCCATACAAGGAATTTGACGAGGTGAAAAGTGCATAACAATAAACATGCAATAAACAAGACATCATTTAAAGATATGGGAAACAACAACCAGATAAAAGTACTTTAAAACAATTATATTATATAATAAAAGTGGCAAGTGTGGCAAAATAAGATTAGTGTTATTCTTATGTCTTGAACACACAGGCAAGTTCAAATTCAAAGAGGCTTCATTGGCATGAGCATATTGAGAGACAATATTGCCAAAGCCCAATGTACAAGGTGGCATGCAGGGGAAAGTACAGAACTTTGTGTATACCTTTGTTATAAACCCGTGACCTTCAAGTTTGGAGATGTGTGCTCAGTCACCACTGGATCCCAATGCCAACTTGACAGTGAGTCCAAACTTAGACCACAGCAAAGCTGGAACAAATTATTGTTTTCATTATCGATCCATCTGTATACTATATCTTTTTAATTAATTAATTAATATTTTGGTCTATAACATGTCCCATTATAAAAAGGGTGAAAAATGTCCAATTGACCGATTGTTGCTAAAGAGACCAGCAGCAGATGTTACCCGCTCTGTGTTTTCAGAATCAGAATCAGCTTTAATGGCCATGTAAGTTTGCACATACATGGAATTTGACTCCGGTTTCACTTTGATCTTTGTACTTTTTTAAATATAGATCTTGAATTCGGTTCAACAGTCTTTGCATATTGGACCATGATTGGCTTCCAGACTGGTTGTGATGCCACAAAACCATGCTTTCCTTTCAGCAGATGCATGTGAAACACACATTAATGCACTGAAGAACAAACATTCAAGTAGTAATACACTGAATGTATAACTTGCGTTTAGTATTCTTCTGATTAAGTTGAATTTCCTTTTTGCAGTGTTAATCTCTGAATGAGGCTTTCATATTTAATTTGCAAATGTAATAAGTGTAATTATCCTGATATGAAAGGGCCTAATTAGAGCCCACTGATTGACGCAGATGGACACCGCGAGCAGAACCGCTCTCGCGCCTCTCTCGAATCACAGGATTCGGATGTGACGTCACCACGGCAGCGAGCTGTGGCGGTCTCCAAGCAACGCCGCGTGCTGCAATGACGCCAGCCCAGGCCCCGGCTCGTGGTGAGTGGGCGTGACTCGCCACGTTACCCCCCACCCCCTACCCTCCACCCCACCCACCCCGTCAGTGTGGGCGGGCCCAGCTCAGGAGCGAGCGAAACACGACACCCCGAGGACGGAGAAACGCACGGGGGGAGGAGAGAGCAGCAGTGAATGGTGCGAGAGTGGAGGACTTAAGAAAAGTCCGTAAAGAAAGAGAGGTTCCTCTTTAACGTTCGTTTCTGTCAAAGAACAAAGCTTTGCGGCGGAGAGATGTCAAACAGCGACGAGGATGCGGTTGAGACGGAGTAAACAGCCACCGGACAGCTAGCGAAACAACTTGTTAGAAGAAAGAAGGAAGGGAGAAAAAAGAAAGGCTTTTCGGCTGTGGGTCGAGTCGGGACGGTTGGTCGTGTTTCCGCCGCCGCTTGAGCAGATTTCAACGTTGGTAGTTACGGGACGAAAAAAGCGGGGCAGCACCATCAGCGAGGTCTCGTGGGGGAAAGCCATTCGCCTGAGAGACGGACCGGGGGAAGAGAGAGAGAGAGAGAGAGAGAGCCGCTCGGGCTACCCGCTACAAAAAGTTTTCAACGTATCTCCCTCACCTAGTTTTCCAGAGTGGGAACCAGAGGGGGAGGAAGAGGCAGAGAGACTTGACTTTTTTTTCTTCTTCTTCTTTTCCACACGCAACTTTTGTGGAATTGATCCTGTTTAGTGAACTTCATCCGCTGGAGTGTCGAGCTCAGCAACGTGAACGCAGGAAGACATGAAAACACCTGGAGACAATGGTAAGTCGGCGTGACTCTCGCTTGTGAATGTCTACCCCCCATTGTCTGTCGTGTTTACTTGCTGCGGGCTTGTGTTCAGTCGGCAGAGCTCACAGTCACCGTGTCGCTGATTAATGAACGAGCCACTCGCGTTTATCATCGTCCGCCTCCAATCACAAAAACCTGTTGATCTCGGCTGTTCTCGGGATCAGTGCAACGGTCCGTGGTTTGGCAAACGTTAGATAAGAGACTGCAATCTGGTGCATGTTTTAGTACTGTACTCTGTTCAAGAGGAAGTGGTTTAAACTACTGTATAGTTGTTACAGCGACATCCTCCGTGTCACACTGACAACCTACATTTCACCAGCCACCACCTTTCAAAGGACGGGCTGAAAATCCTAGAAGGACCGAAAGAGAGAGAGAGACGTGGACGTGTTGATAAGTTACTGAGACTCTTCCGCTCCTGGTGGTGGTGTTGAGGTGATCGGATCTAGCCAGGTATACACGGACATAGCCGATATTAATCCAGTAACTTGGCAAACATTTGTCAGGTCCTTGGCCTGTCAGCATATTGAAGTGCGAGGGGAGGAGGGGGTTTCCAGTAGTCAGCTGAGGTCTGTGTGCGTTTTACTGTCTAATTCCTGAAATGCTTGCATAAATGTGTTCTTGCTCCCTTCTCATGAAGCCGATGCTTCTTTCTTTTTTCAAAAGGAGGAAGTGGAAGTTTTATAATTTGTGTCAGTAATAAACTGCCCGACGTTAACCTTTTCTTTTAGTTTCAGAACCAACTGTGATTTTAATTTGCATCAGTTGGGATAATTAGACTTTGCTTTAATCTCAAGAGACCCCAGAGGATAACACCTGAAAGTGTATAACATTCGTTTGTTATCCATGGCCCCCTGTGTAAAACAAATATACATATTTGAGAAGTTGTTTTTCATGTGAGAAAAACGTGACGGCTTCCTAAGTAGTTACTGGTAAGCATTTGGCATCGTGCAGTGTGTGAGGGACTGACAAACTGTGTGGGACCTTTTTCTACTTGGGACGTTCCCCTCCCTTCCCCCACCCTGTCCCCTCCTGACTCCCGCTGCACCCAGCCTCAGCCCCTTCACATTCCTACACACACACACACACACACACACACACACACACACACACACACACACACACACACTCCTTGCAGCAGCCCCAAGGAGGCTGCCATGACATCACACCATGTCCCACCACAAGAAGCCCTTTATTACGAGGAACTCTGCATTTGTGTGGCAGCAGATAGCTTAAGCCCTTCAGGGAAGATAATAAAAATTGATTGTGCTTAGGTTATGGGTTTGATGTATGTGGTTGGTGTGTTTGTGTAGTAGGTTGGTTGTGTTTGTCATCTATTGAGTAAAGATAAAGAACATTAACTGGACCTGCTATAGTGTGATTGGTGTAAAGTGTGCGCTGCTGTCCAACTAGTCTTATTTACCATTTACCTCTGTAGATAGGGACTTTGAGTCTTGATTATTTATTTTTTATAATGGATTTTCTAATCAATTTATAATGATTAGGGCTGCAAAAACAATTTCTGATTACCTTATTGAATAATCTTTTGGTTTGTAATAAGTCAGAATACAGTGAAAAATCCCCCTGAAAATGTCCTTCGCCTAAGGTGACAGTTTCAAATCCAAAGATATACTGGCTAATAATTGTTCACAGTATACTTTAATTTAAGACAATGAAACATTTAAGAAAGCTGGACCCAGCAAATATCCAACTCTTTTTTTTTTGCTTGGAAAAGACTAATCATCCATAATCAAAATATATGCTAATTAATTGTCTGATCATATTTTCGTTTCATTTAAAAAAATAAGAAGTTTATTTTTGTTATTTATCATAATGACATTTGAGGAATTCCTTGTTGAATAACTACTTGATCCTACTACTACTTAGCTGTAGTTAAGCTGTTAACATAGCAACTCTGTCTGAGAGTCATTATCTAACGCCAGATCAGATTTTATAACGGCACCTTTAAATAGTTGAATTATGGAGCTGGTTAATCCGTGGAGCTGCCCTGATCGGTCTGATCTCCTGCTGTGTCTGCAGTTGCAATTAGAACACAAGTTCTAACCTTTAACTTGTGTAGATCTCATCATTTGGAGTTCATATATTTCTTGAATGCAGAAGGATATAACAATGCCTGGATATATGGAGGATGAAGAAAGTAATCATCTCTTCTTGGTCTGTTTGGTGATGTAGGATTATGTCCCATATGGTAAGCTGCCTCTGAATGGAGCTTACCTCATTTCTCTCCATCACCGGACACTTCCCCTGCACTTCTGTTTTCCACAGTCACTTCATTAGTCTGGAGAGAGACGATAGGATTTCTGCTGAGATAGTGCATTGATATGATGAAGCAGGAAATGGCGGCGCTATAGCTGCGTCTGTTGTTGCTGAATGGTGTTGGTTTTGTGCTGCTGGAGAGTAATCGTTTTATTTTCTTTATATTTAATCACTGCTGTTTACCGGGTCCTTGTTGGTGTCAGATGTAGTTTGGGGTACAGCTGAGAGGTAAGGTATTGGGAGTTGGTGGAATGTAGTATTGCATACATCCACGTTTTTGTTTCTCTCAAAAGCCGTGCTAATGATTGATTAAGCTCTAGTGATGAGGACATATATGTACAATAATAACTTGCCTACTGTACGTCCCTCCCACTATATACTATTCTGTCTACACTCCTGCCACACACACTTTGCACTACTTTGAGTTTCACTTGTTTTCTTGCATCCCTCCCCAAGAGTTACAATTTTTCTTCTGCCACCACTGTCATTCTTTTCTCCCTCTTACGGGATAAGGACTGGTGTGTGTCTTTGTGTGATGGAATTGCATAGTGGGACCCCTGGCTCTGGAGTGGCTATTGTGTGTATGTGTGTGTGGAGTATGGAACAATGGTGGGAGTGGGGCAGGCCTTGGGGCTGATTGTGTGTGGACTTGTGGGGCCAGAGACCTATCATTGTACTCATAATGGTGCAGAGTAGCTCATAGTTTGGTGGTGCCTTTGACAAGTGAAGAGACCGCACTTCTGTGTCTGTGTGTGTGTGTGTGTGTGAGAGTGTGAGTGAAAGAAAGAAAGAAAGAAAGAAAGAGTGCGGTAAATGTGGACATCCCAGTCCCACTATTTTTCATCAGTCATTCAACGACAGAGTTTAATGATGATGGTTTTGTGGTGCTTCCTCGGAGTGATTGACATGCTTTGGAACCATTTTACCATTTATTCTAGACACACACACACACACGTACACACTCAAAGTCTCACACGTGGTCCTGTTGTATGATGTGGCAGGGCAGAAGACAAAAGGGTAGCCTGTAGGCAAGAAATTGAGAGGGAAAATTTCACCTTTTCCCTGTGTGGGTTTATGTGTGCGATTGCAAGCAAATGCTTCTCAATCTCAACAGACAACCACTGTGATGATAAGCGCAGTGATTAGCCTTATCTATGAAAACTCCCTCGCAGTGCTGACCACAGCATAACCACTACCTCCCATTATCCCAATACAGTTTTACAGCCTGGTTTATGAGTCTGTGCCCTGCTGTGATCAGACTCAGACAACATGATTTAAGCCTAAACTAGATGATGTTTCAGAACTGGCTATCTGCTGTATCACAAAGCTGGCAAATTAAGTTATGTGTCAAACATCAACTTTGATTATAAGCTATTTGAAATACTGCTAAAGCTATTAAGCCAAAACATATATTTGCTTACAAAACGGTAGGCTAAAATCTTAATGCACCACTCAATATTTACATTGTGATAATACTTAATTCGGTAGTAAAGTGTTTAGTTGTAGTGTAGTATTGAATTTTACACTCAATATTAAAGAGATTGCTTTTTCTAACAGACAAACTGAGTATTCCATTGCAGAGGCCCACTTTTTCTGGTCACAACAGTTCTTCATAAAAGTGTTGATATGGTCGTCTGTGATGCTAAGTTGACAAATGACTTCTGGTAGAGGGGGCCTTCAGTTGTGGAAATGTCTGTATTTAGCCAGGAATGTGTCCAAAGGGAACAATGTGCTCAGCCAGTCGACACTAATGGACCTCCCCACCATTAGTCCTGTGCCGCCCTTGACCAGAGAGACCACAGTCAACAGGGCAGCATTACCCTTGGCGGCTTACCCCGGTGCTTCTGACCACTGTTCAGCACTGTTAGTGGCTTGTTCACCCCTACCCACACATTCACCTCAGATCTGACCATTGAACCCTATAGATTATTGTCCTCTCCGACCTGTTTAATCAGCTGCACGGTTGTGCGACACTAAAGAGCTCCATTTACAATTAACTTTTTGTGCGGATAACACCGCAGCAGAACTAAACGTGTCCTGAGGTCATGTGTGTATGTGTTTGTGATGTCAGTTGAGCCTAGTTTTACTGTGATCCCATTGGTTGTAGCCACAACATGACCCCATATTGACTGTTTTGGTTATTGGTCAAGGATGGTAATGGGTGGGTCTGCATGTCTGGATGGGGTGGCCTGTTGGCAGATAACTGTAACACTTTGACTAACATATGTGTGAGTACACATACACAGAACGCACACACTCGCACACACTGCTGCTTTTTTATTGGAATTCTTGGACCTCCCACATTCCTGCTTAGAAGGTTAATAGTTGCCGGCTGTGTTGCATTACACATGAGGGGAAAACACAACAGTTACTATCTCTGCAAGCCTCTCCTGAATGCACTAAGTGACTTGCAAAGCCATGCATCTATGCATATATGCATAATATAACATATTTTCAATACCCCCTAATCCCAATAGGAATAAAACTGATTTGAAAAATGCATTCAAAAATAACAGCTATTATTTTAAGAGACGAGAAGTGACATTTTTAATTAAAAGTAGCCGCTTCAAAATGCTCAGATACTCCACTGTGCACACACACATACAGAGGGTCTTTTTTTCCAATGGGTATCATAATTCATGTTGAGAATGCAGTAGGGTGTGTTGGTGTGCATGGATTGACCTGCGCTGTTCTGCAGCTGTTTGTGTTTGCGCTTGCATGTGTATTGTAATTTAATACAGGGAGTTTACAGAGCTACATTGTTGTAGAGGTGACTCAGAGTGAGGCACAGAATGGCATGTTATTGTAAAAGAATATCAAGTGTGTATATGAAGGAGACAGGGTTTTCTGGGTGGGCAGCTGTGCAAAGGTATCACTTGTGAACAAAGTGTGTGTGTTGCTGCATGTGGGTGTGTATAACAGCTTTTTGGTTGTGCCGGCGCCATTGAAACTGATCCGAGTCTGATGACACACACGTGAAGATCAGGTAACTCTATTCCTCTGATCCTTCCAGACGAGAGGTTTTATCTCAACTCCTCACAATATAATGACCTGTCCTTTAGGTTAGAGCCTGGAGTGTCACCTCTCTGCTGGATGGAGTATAATCAGGGTGTAAAATGGCAAGATCATGACAGCACTTTGTCAGTCAGTCAGTCATGAAGGTACCTCCTCCTTCAATCCTTTCCCAATGCACCACCTCTAAACCTCACCACAGCCCAACCACCTGGTCTCGGTGCACACACACTAACACTAGTTCCTCGTAATCCTCTGCTGATGCCGCTGTACCCAACGCCAACCATTTTTGCCAATGCTAGGATTTGGCCGGCGTATTGTAATCTATACTCCTAATCTTCTGAGATTAACCCCAATAATACTGGTCATGCTGAGGGTGTCTTTACAGTAGGGATCAGTGTGGCTGCTAATGTACATTCCAGGTTGGATCAGAACAAAAGGACAAGATCTTTTATGTATTATGAATTAACATGAACCGACACATTTTTACTAACTTTCATAATGGCTTCTGTGCATTCTGTTGGTCAAGTGTGTAAGGGGAGTGTCTTTATTTAAACAGACAATCAGTCAGTCAGTCAGTGTATGCAAGTGTTAGTCTGCACTAAGTGTATGGTTTACTAATCTATTATTAATCATGTACTGTATGTCTAATATTGACTATTTGGAGTAGCAGTCTGAAAGAGAGAGCTTTTTTATTTTAACTTGCAGTGATGTCATCTTTTCTTCTTAATGTTAGAAAACAGAAATGACCTTGTTACAGTGGACAATATTTTAAGTGGATTAGTGCTTGTGTGTCTGTTAAGTGTATTAGTGTGATAGAGCTTGGGCTGTCCCAGGCCTTCTGGTTCAGGTAGGTGCTGAGTGGAGTTCCTAACCCCTCTCTAACCCCTTAAGTCCAGTGCAGTCAGCAGACACTCCCTGCAGAAAGGCAGCAGTGTTTGAATAGTTCCTCTGGCTATTTTTATCTGGGAATCTGCCTCTGTGCTGGACCCAGGGAGCGGGGGTGGAGGGCAAATATCTAATCTAATTTCGGACGATAGGAAGTCACCAAAAGGACTTCTGTGCCACATGCATAGTGTCGATATTTTGTGCGAGTGTCGGTGAGGTTGGCTGCTGGGTATTGAAACGCTGTCTGGCGCCAAGTTAAACTTTCTCTTGTCACCCTCCGCTTCTCCTCCTTCTCTCTCTCTCTCTCTCTCTCTCTCACTTCCCCCAATCCTCCCTCTTTTTTCTCCACCCCTCTCGCTCCTTCCCTCCACCCCATGTAAGGAATGCAAGATCACGTTTGGAGTTTTCTTTTCAACCAGTCTTTCCTCTTCCTCTCTCTGTTTGTGTTTCACTGTGCCGGCTCTCTGTCTCTCGATCTTTACCTCGTTTCTCCCCCTCCCTCCCACCATGTTCAGACCTGTTCTCTTTTGTACGTAAGTGCTCATTTTGAACTTTGAGCCAACTCACCACAGCCTGTGTACGCGAGTGGGAAAGTTATGTGCATTTGAGAGGTGGGGCTTGAGGTGGAAATGCCCTGTTGGAGGTAGAACGGGTGTCTATCTGGGAACAAACTGTCCCAAATGGTTGTAGTTGAAAAGATTGATTCCGTTTACTTTTAGGCAATGTAAACATATACACTTTGCATTATAGTTAACACCAACTTATTGGCAAGTTCAGCTCAGTGCAAATAACAACTGCATGTGTGTACATACAGACCCCAAATAATTGCAAGCCAACTGGCCCTCTGTGCATGTGTGTGAGATGGTGTTTTTATTTGGAACAGGCTCATGCATGATTGTACACACACAGATGCACATGTCCCTGTAGGGAAGTGAAACCTTTTTAAGCATCGATTGACCCTCCCATCCCATCATCCTCTCCGCCCTCTCACTATCATTTCTGTGTCACCAATCCATGGACTAATACCCCAGTGGCAGCTCCTCTTCCATTAGCCTCCTCCTCCTCTTTCTCCTCTCTCCTGCTCCATGTGCTTCATGTCACCCGACCCTGTCTCTTTCTTTCACTGGACACCCTGATTTACCAGCCGCCCTGACTCGATGACCAGACACATCGTTGTTGTCTGCTAACATGGCCCAAAGAGTATAGAAAGCTGTAAGTAACTGTGAAAATGTATCAGCAAGAGGTGGTGGCTGGTGTTTACGTCCCCGGAGTCGACCTGAAAATTCTAAATAATATTAGTTGAAAGTCAGACTAGACCACAAGGTATCAAGTGCGAGCCGGCCTGAGTGCGTGTTCGTACATGTGTCTGTACAGACACACACACACAGCCTTGGGCTCCTTCCAAGATGTGTGGTCGTGGGCAGAATAAAGTGCGGTGGATTGCACTCACAGCAGGACAAACATCTGACTCGATTTTGCCCGATGGCCATCGTCTTCTTAAATGTTCATAAGACTTCCTTCCTCCAGGGCACTGTCTTTTTTCTTCGCTCTCCAGGTGTGTGTGTGTGTGTGTGTGTGTGTGTGTGTGTGTGTGTGTGTGTGCGTGTGTGTGCGCGTGTGTGTGTGCTGGCCTGAGAAACTGAATAATGCATTGGATCATTGGAAAGGTATTTATAGGAAAGCAGAGTGATTAAACTTTAATGACAAAACCGGCCATCAGTGCTGCACATCATATAGCATATCCTCCTTCATGCAAACACACACACACACACACACACACACACACACACACACACACACACACACACACACACACACACACACACACACACACACACACACACACACTCATCTCATCACTTATTTCCAAAGGAGATTGTCCCTAAGTGAGTGTGCCAGCCAGTCTTGGAGTATGTGCTATACCACTCTCCACTCTTTTAGTGCCTTGACCCAAACATATCAGATATCCTATTTACATAGATACAGCTTTATTTATTTTGTCTGGTCATCCCATACCGTTTCCTTTACCTTTTACCAATCCTCCATGGCAACACTATGATCACAAAACGGATTCACCAAATATTCATGAACATTAAGACACTAATTTCACTGTACAAACTGTGTGCATATATATATATATATATATATATATATATATATATATATATATATATATATATATATATATATATATATATATATATACACATTGCAATGTTTAATCTTTTGATTAGTTATTGCGCTGCAAAAATACCCCATGTTTAAAGATTTAATAATGCAAAGATGTGCATTTTGTATCTTAAAAGCCTTTGATGGTTTACTGCTATTGAATACTATCAGGACTGATGGAGGAGAAAAGTTAACAGTTTGGTTCTTGGTTCATGACATCAGAGTTAAGCAGCTTGCTGTGCATGTGTGCTGTGTTTGTGCTCCAGTGCCTCGGTACAGTAGCCCTGCCCTCGGTCACAATAGTTTTATCCATGTCCATTTTTAGCATCCGATGTGGCTCAATGAAATTACGTAACAACCAGGCAGTTGCATGCGGGTGGCTGCACACACACACAGATATAGGCCTACTGTACATACGCACACACAGTGATTTGTTGTTTTAAGGGATTAAAGCGTTTGATGAAGAGAACAGTGAGCTGGATCCCCTGACCAGTCACAGGGTGAGAGGGAAAAGAAAAGCAGAGAAGAATGGATCAAGGGCATCAGAGGGATTTACAACGCATGAGGGGAAAGATGACGAGTGGAATAGCGACAACCAGAAATATGATGGAGGAAGAGGAAATGGACAAAAGGGACTGAAGTGAAGGAAGGGAAGCTTTAAAATCCAGTAAAATTGAAACTCAAGCAAACTGTCCAACGTATTCTAAATTAACATACATACATAATACAACATAATCAATCTACGTGGGTGACTTTTAACAGGTACAAGACACGTCACGGACTTGATGGCATTTAAAAACACACAAAAGACATGGCAGCATAACTCAGGAATCAGTTGTGGATCTAGTCAAACAGAGATCACATGGAGTATATTCTGTAACATAACTGTGTGTGGTTTTTAACTGCCAGCATATACTGTGGTAAATATTAATACTTTGTATACATGTTCCCTTGGAAACAAGTCTGAAGTCCACCATATTTTGCCGGCCAAAATATGCCAATCAAATTAGCACGCTCTTGACTGCCGGCTACAGAAGGAATTCTTCAAATTAAGAAGTGTCGTAAATTTGATATTGGTGAATTACCTTTTCCTATGCACACACTAATGTACACTAGGGTCTTTGTAGTCTCGCTCTTACACACATGCATCGAACATCACACCGCTTCTTATACGCCGCTCTTTCTCCAGCTGGCCCCCAGCTAGTATCCTCGCTGTTTGTGTGTGGGCGTTGTGTTAGTCGGGTTATTGTGTTCGTCTGGCCCAAGTATTAGCCGGGTTCTGTGCAACGGTACACTCTCTCCCTTAGGTTAGTTGTGAGAGGAGGCAGAGTGCAGAGGTGTGTGTGGGAACGTGGGATTTGTGCGTGCGTGACTCATTGATGTCGCCGATGTGAATGTGTAAGCTTGTTTCTCTGTGTAATTTAGGGTTGGGCAATAAGTCACAAAACATTTGTCACAATCATGCTTTCATCTGCGGTGGCTAATATTTGGCTCACTGCGAGGTTGAACTTCATTGTTAGATTAGTCGGAGAAGAACTCAGACAGTGGAAAGAGGTCCAATGTCCACTTTTCCAGTGTGCGTCTTAAAGCCTTTTTTAGCCTGATGATTTGAAGTAAATGGACGCCTGTTTTAACGACGGCAAGTATTTAAAAATAATCTGCTTTCAGACTCTCCCACAACTTGTGCAGTATAATCCAAGTCTCGTTTATCCAGTCGTATGCGCAGTACTTCCCAAACGCATACATCAAACTATTCAAAACGCGTCTGCCACTAACATTTCATGCTTGGTATTAATGCTGCAAGTCAGTGCATGAGACGGTAGTGGAGGCAGTCGAGAAAAACACTTTTCTTCAAATCCAAGGTAAAACAATGATGAGTCATTGATATATAAATGGTCATTTTGTGGGTGAAGTATTCCTTTCAGCTTTTAAGTTGTTTGCATTGACCAAATATATGTGCCAAATTGAATGATGTGGTTAATATGCCGAAGTAGTATTACTTAAGGGGAAAGGAAAACGCAGAAACGTATGTTAATGCCTCTTGTTCACATTGATGGAGATTATTTAATTTTCCACAAATGTTATCCTATTAAAACTCAAATAGACATCGGCTCCATAATTGAACTCAGATAACACAATATAGATGTTAAATTGAAGTATTTCCTGAATCTTATTACACTATAGTGTCTGTGTGTCTGTGTCTCATCAAATGGGTAATGAGGAGGTGTAACTGGAAACCAGTGCAGCTCTCACTTCACGGGGAACCCCCGTGCTACTTTGCACCTGGGATGGATGATCCGAGGCCTTTTGAATCAGGACAATCGTTTTGGATGTATGCTGTCAGTCTGTATAATATGTGTGTTCACGTCTTTGTGTGTGAAATGTAACTGAGATGTAGCACCATTGTATGTTCACGCACATGTACCCACCCACACAAACACACACACACGCCTCATGTTGTTAGTTCCACTGAGCAGAGGTAATCGGTGTGTGTACACTCAGCTCTTACATAACGACATCAAGCAGTACACTGACGGAGGGGAGAAAGTTCATCTCTCTCTCTGCCATTCAGTGTTTTATCACTGTGGACTTTACTTCCGCATCACTCATTAATTTCTGTTTTTTTCACATCGTTCCTTCTTGTCTTTATTCTCTTTTATTGTCTTATGACACCTTTTATTTATATGCATGATTTGCCAACAGCAGCATTTAAAAAAACAGCTTTTTATTGGAGAAGAAAATGACAAGTAAGAGCCTGTAGCATCTGATATGATAAATAGATATGATGAATATAGTTTCGAAACATACTGAAGTAGAGTTGGTTTCCCCAGTCGGCAATACATGATTTAAGGTGAACATTTAACTTCCTGGGTCTTTGTCCGACGAAAGTCCTTTGTCTAGTACTCTCCATCAGCCCTTTCTGCTCTTGTCTTCATTGAACTGTAACAATTAACAAAACAACATTTTTCTTTTTTAAATGATTGATTCATCTGATGATCATTCCTTTTCATTTTATAATAGATTAATCAGTTTGTCTATAAGATGTTAGAAATGGAAAAAACAAGAACCGTCAGATTTCCACAATCCAAGGTGATGTCCAATATGTACATTTTTCATGATATAAAACAAAAGAATGAGGGGATGTTCAGCATTCATTTTCACAATGTTTGCTGGAAAAATAACTGAAAAGATTAAGTGACTCTCAAAATAGTTGCCTACTACTTTTCTTAGTTAGTCTTTTCAGCCATAAAATGTATTCAAACACATACATGTTAGTTTTAGGATCTCTCCATCCAGGGTGCATCAGATAGTTTGGTGTCATGGTCATCGGTCCAGTATGTCTTGCTAGTTAATTCCATTGTGTTAACAAAGGGAACAACAATTGCTTCATTTAATGATGGGGCAAGAGGGCAGTAGATCAGAGTAAAAAGTGACGAGCTCTACGATTCACAGTATCTGTTGCCATGAACGTATGAAGCGCTTCAGTGACCCGTTCAGCAGATGCCGTCCACTTTGCAGTCAAAACCTTGAGATTGCACTCTATTCAGAGCTACTTGCATTACACTCTCTGCCCCTGCCTGCTTCTCTGGTTCTGGCAGGCCAGTCAGAACCACACTGTAGGTTGAATCAGGAACATTGTCCCGTATATGTCACTCAGCGAGGCCATAATGGAGCTGATGAAGACATAACAGTTTTCGATGTGTCTGTTGCAAAGGATGTGAGAGAGGGAAGAGGACCGGTCCCTGCCAGTGCAGAGCAGCTGTGTGTTTACTAGTGAGCTCAGTGCATGGTAGAGCAGATCGCTGCCAATGTTGAGATGGATGACCGCCACCATATCAGCAAGGTACACACAGCAGACTCAACTTTTTCAAGGTCTCCCATCACACACCTCTGTGTCTCTTCTTCTCTTTCTCCCTTGTTCTTCATTTCAGTATTTTGCCCTCTCTCACGTTACATCATCATCATCAGTCTCTCGCTCATCCTCCCTCTCTTGGGGTCTTGCGTAACGTCCAGCTTTATTTGCTCCAGCTGAGGATTCTAATCTCTCCCACGAGGCAAAGCGCGAGAGCAAACCAGGAGAGAAGAGGAGCCGAGCGAGTCGACCTCTCTAACCTGCCCGTGTGCGCTGCTTCGTTAACTCCATCACTCCACCAATTATTGAGATTTGGAGCATGGCTTTGTTTACAGTCAGCACCAACACACTGTTAAAGTGTATATGTGTGTGTATATGTGTATATATATGTATATGTGTATGTGTGTGTGTGTGGTTCTAAAAAAAAAAAAGGGTAGTTTATGCCTTCTATCATGGTAAGTGTGTGTGTGCGTGCTGGCGTGCTTGTCCCACCCCCTGCTGCAGTGTTGAAGGTGCGTGGTCCCTCTTGGCAGCCCTGTGCTAACTGGGGGATAAGCAGTAATTATCTACACAGTCTGCAGTAAGAGCACACACACACACACACACACACACACACACACACACACACAACAGACACGCATAGACACACACCCTGGGAAACCATGACGATGTGCACATTCCACCATTGTCGCCAAATATGCTCATATCAGTGGGAACATGCGCTGACCTGGCGTCGCTCCATTAAGACATAGTGTCGTGTGTGTGTGTCTTGCAACTGCAAATACTCCACGCAGAGCAATGTTCATTGAAGCAAATGTTCCCTCTCTGATTTCTCATGTACACAGAGGCACAAAGAGCGTATGCTGGCTGGCAGCGACGTCTGTGCGAGGTGAATGTTGCGTAAGGCCGATCAACACTACTTAATCAGCTTTAAGAGACATGCTTAACAAGCTGACCAAGTGGGGTGAGGGTCAGAGGAGGTGGAAAATGAGGAGGCAACGAGGAGGCGAAGCGGGCGCAAGAAAAGAGCAAGGGAGCACTGGAACAAGGCTTGATGGAAAACCGGAGGAACGGAGTGACGGATGAGAACAGTAGGAGGAGAGGAGAAAGTGGTGACAGGCGGCGACGCTGCATATGTCTCTTGCGTCTTACTACAGGATACACACAAACACACTGTGCTCTGCCCTCTGAGTCCCCCTCACAGCCCACTGTTATGCACAGTGGTGATTGCCAGGATAGTGTGTGTTTGCGTGCGTGTGCGTGTGCGTGCGTGTTTCTTGAGATTCGCTCTGTCCACTCGGGACAAAAGACGACCGTGTCTCCCCACTCTTCTGAAGACGACACAAGTCTTTGTTTGTCCACGTTTTACAGCGGACCTGATATTTTTTACAATCGGGGTTCAACACGACAAAAATGATGAATGTTGATTTCCCTGACTCGGCCAGCATGTGCTGTTGTCCGTCCAATGACTCACCACTATAAACACCACTCTTGCTATTTTTTATGTGCTGGGAAAATGAGCCAGTTACCGAAGCTAAGAACCAAGCTTTCACTGCAAGTGCTGGTCAAAAATACACTGACAAGTTCATTTAAATAGAATAAACACTTTATTTTTGGCACATTTTGGTTTCAATTCTTATGAAGAAAATATTTAAAGCACTATGAATTGCCATTTATAATCCTGTTTATTTTGTGTGCATCACATTCCTTTACTTTGACGTCTCCTGTGGCCAGCATGCCAAAACCATAGGTTGTTCGTTCTCCCTCTTCCTTTTGTTTCAAACTACAAATGATTCCCATTTGGATGATTTATGTTCATTAAAGAGAGCACCATTTCCAAGCACTCTGCCTTCACATTTGTCTGGGCCTTTTGGGGCAAATTGAGCCAAATTATGGTGTTTAGCTTCTTTTTTTCCTTCACATTCTCTTTACTTGTGGAGGCAGTTTGTTGCTCTTGTGGTTCACCACTGTCAAGTAAATGTAGAAGAAACACTTGAAATCTAAATTACTGTATATTAGTCATGATAAACGTTTGTTCTGGTTGTGACAGTGACCCTGTCTTTACCCTGGTTGTTTTATTCCTCGTCTTTTATTTATTTTTCAACACTCCTTCCCCTGCTTCTCCTTTCTTCTCTCTCCCTTTTGACCTTTTCCCAGTTTTCTTTCTCTCTCCTCTCAGACAGACACACACACACACACACACACACACACACACACACACACACACACACACACACACACACACACACACACACACACACACACACACACACACCTCTTAAAGAATGACTAGCAGATGTGGACAGAACATTTTCCTTCATCTAAAATTAGCTGAGATAGAAGAATGGCAGGAAAGCGCACAGGGTTGGACGCACAAACAGGAGGGGTAAGGGGGGTTGGGATGGGGCAGCGATGGAGAAATAGTCGATAAGTGGAGGAAGGAATAGGCTGATGGGACCCAGTGAAGTAGTGTGTATTTTTGGTGCTGTTCACACACATTGCTGACGCACAGGAACCACTTAAGATGCAAAGTGTACCACTGGCTGATACTTAAAATGTGCTTGTTGCTGCGTAATACACTGTGTTAAGTATTTTTGCGGCCACGCAGACCAGTGTGAAATACATTTAGTACATTAAGGAGCAGTAGAGGTAATCAAATATGTTGATTTGGAGGAACAACATATTAGTTTGACGCAGCAAAGCATACCTATTGGCGTCAGTCCGTTTCACCTCACCCTCACCATGATGCAATGCGGCGGCCCATCTTTTACATTTCTTTTGTAATTACCCATCAATTAGCACATTGGAAGCTGGATGTTGTACACAGCTCCAAAGCTGCTCTCCCCTAAGCAGCAGGAAGGTGTTAAGGACAACAATGCTGGTTGGCAAGCTGCCCCGATGTCCCCTGTTCACTCATCACCCAAGGGCCTGTTGAGAATACCAGGCCAGAAGCCTTCTGCTTCACCCTGAAGTTAGGTTTAAGTTTCCCCTGACGATCACATAGTCTACAAGGATGTTGGATGGGAGCGTGTTCACTTGGTCAACAAGTGATACTTTTATGTTGTTTTTCTGCATACTAGCACTGCCACTGTACATTTGTGTTTTGTGTGGTTTTCTGATAGTTACCTCCACGTTTCAGAAAACATGCTGGGTAACTGCGTGTGCGTGTCAATGTTTGTCCCGTACGACAAGTGCAAGTACCGTGTGAATAAAAGCCAGCATCATCAGCACAGTTCGCAGCATCAGAGCATTACCAGAGAAAAACATGATTCCCCCGAGCCAGCCAGCTATTCCACTCTCACCTCTAGTCTGAACAACAGCACGCAGCTCATAACAACAGGCGCACATACACACACACACACACACTCCTGTGAATGTACTAATTATATATATATATATATATATATATATATATATATATATATATATATATGATTGAATATGTTTTTACTTGGCTGTTGTGTATTCAGGATTTGAAAGGTAGGTCCATATGAAGAAGTAACATGTAAAATCAAATTAATGACATTTTAGTTTTATGTTCGGAAGAGTGAAATATAAAAAGCAACATGTAAAATCAAATTAATGACATTTTAGTTTTATGTTCGGAAGAGTGAAATATAAAAAGCAACATGTAAAATCAAATTAATGACATTTTAGTTTTATGTTCGGAAGAGTGAAATATAAAAAGCATTTTCCATGCGCACATAGTTAAGAGAAGTAATGGCATTATTTGGGCTAAATATAGCTGCAGGTAGGCATTAACTTTACAAATATTTTCAAATATTTTTTTGCAATATTTTCGCAGCATTATGCCATGATCACACCAAACACAAAGCAAATTGTGGTGTCACGTTACACATGAGAGTTTGATCATGGGATGTTTATTTGTGTCTCTCATGGGAGGCGTACACCCATGCAGGTACCAACATTTCATCATCCATGGCCAAAATAATCACTATTGTAACTTTATACATGGTGTATAGGTACTACAGCGGTATGAACCCAAAATAAACAGATTTTACTGCGATTTGATTGCATGAAAGGATGCCAAAATAACTACAGAAGGATGCAAATTCATTAAAATGTCTGAATTCCTGCTTCGTCAGGTCTGTTCGAAGGACGGCAAGCATATAACCTATGAGGTCCATTCCCTTATCAGGAACTACGTTTTGGTCGGTACTTTGCTAGCTGTCAACAGACTTGAGAACAAACTGACAAAAGACAAGCAGATGAGTACCACGCTCATCGGTCTAAATGGATACAACAGTTTGCATTTATTTAGAAATCAGGGCCACATTATGCGTCACTGCAATGAATGTATTGCTTTGTTCAATCGGTTATAAACATGTTTTAGATGCAGCAGTTCTTGCCGCACCACTGAAAGAGGGAATTTGAATACTTGCTCTGCAGTTTGCATGTGAAGGCCACATATTGACAGACCATATCATGGGTTGCATGCTTAGTGTCCCTAAAGCCTCTTCCCCACCACACATCCCGCAACAACAACCAACATCTGGCTTTTGTCTTCAGTGGGAAAGGTTTCAACCGGCATTCATTCCCGGGAGAAATGACTCGGCAGTATTTCACAGGTATTCATCGTCTCCAGCTCCAATCGGCAATGATGGAAACATGGGAAAACTTTTCCGCCCCTTTTCCGGTGCAATGCTAGCGCGATGCACGTTGAAGTGAATATGTAATAAATAAAATCAACAGGTTTGTATCCCCAGGAATAGTTTGTGATTGCTTGAACACAAACTCTCCCCATAAGTACACAATTGCTTTTCATTTGAAGGTATTGGTGCACACATTAAAGCTTGTATTCCATTCAGTGTGGACATTGGAAACGATGAATAAGAATGTGTTCTTATTAAATGACATCAATATTTTTGTTAAACAAGTTTACATGAATATGGTTGTGGCAATTAATCATTTATTAATAAATAAAATGATGCCATTGCCTCAGGACCATTACACAATTATTCAATGTTAATGCCTTATGAGAGGAACGCATGTTTCGACTGGAGCTTAAACATTAGTAGCTTCAGCTCTAGGGACCTCTTGTCTAATTTCTGCTATTATTAACAGATAAAACATAAAAAATGTAAATGGTCATGAATTACAAACCTGGTATTGACACATACCTCAAGTCAAAATCAGACATGTAGTATAGAGATTTCGTTTTAGACCTTTTTGTGTTTTTGGCAAGGATCTTAATACACTTAATTTAGTCTCCATCTGGGTTATTAACTCACATTTCTCTTAGAGATTTTTTCCAAACCAGTCAAATCTACTCAGCATGTTACAATAAAACTGTGATCAGAAGCTTGTATTTCAAGTTAAAAAGCCAGAAACCACCATAAACAATAACAGACGGATCTAAAGATGCATATAGCACGGCCCGGATCTGATGTGAACAAGAGCTCCTCCTCAACTGTAAGACGTCTGGCGTAAAGATCAGGTATCTCGCTGCTTTGTCTCTCACTTGCCATCATGCGTCTCAAAAAAAAAAAAGTCAATCCACTGTGGAATGCGTCTGCGTCACTGTGCGTGTGTGTGTGCACGCCTCGGCTATCTTCTACTTCTTTTCATCACCGTGTTTATTTCTTAATGTTGTGGGACGTGGAGGGAATAAAATCACAATAAAAGTGCTCGCCGTCAAAGACCGAGAGGCCTCGTGGTGTATTTTTTGACGTGCGCCGTGTTATTCTCTTCAAACTCTGTTTGACGCGGCTTGTTGCCGGACTGCCGGGTCGTTTTACACTGGAGCCTTGTTTGCCCTGAGCAGCCCTCGCTTCTGGAGAGGGTGGAAAAGTTCTGTCTTGTTTCTAGCCAATGCTAGTGGACACACACACGCACATGCACACACACACACACACACACACACACACACACACACACACACACACACACACACACACACACACACACACACACAAAGCCATGTAGTGCAGATCTCTGTCTCCTGACGACTACCTGTTGCTGGCAGAGTCCGCCTCCCACTCCTTTCTCTCCATCTCCCGCTCGCCCTGCTCTTCCCTTTTCTAATACCTGGGTCTATTTGAGTCTGTGTTCCAGGCTTGAAAGGATTAATTGCCGTTTATGCTTTATTTTTTTGTTCTGTTCGTTTCTCGGGTGTTATTTTTAGGCCTTAAGTGTCTGGTTGCTAGGAGACAGTGTAAGAGCGGGAGAGAGAGAATGAAGGAGAGTTTGCGTTGTGAAGGCTGAATTACAAAATCATTCACGCACTGAGTCAGCATTGAGACACACACACACACACGCAGGGTGTTTTAGTCTGAAGCTGTTGTTGTGGACTTGTTTTTCTGGTTCTTTGTGTCTTTTCTTCCCGTCTGAGCTCCGTGTTTGTCGCTGTCATTTATGTTTAGAGATTCTGGCTCATCTTCAGTACCTGAGTAGTTGCACATGGTCTGAGTACATGCTCATTTGTTTTAAAGAGTCTACTGCAACAACTGTGCATCACTTTTATATTCTTAAAATGTTTTGGGGTCTTATGAAGCACTCTTCACTGTTTTCTCCAAAATCCTTGCATTTCTACATTTGTTTTTACAATGAAATCACAATCTGTGAGGAGAAATACTAACTATTTGAGTAGACTGAGCAAGCTCAGAAGCTACAGAGCCTCTGTATCGCCTGTTTTGGTTTTGATTCTCACCAGATTTGTGCGTATATCTGAAATGACATGCATGGACACACACACAGGAAACAGATCTGTTGTTGGTGCATAACAGTCGCTAACATCCTGTCCCGCACTAGTACCACATTCCAGGAAACCACCTCCCAAAAGTGCCACCTATCTCTCACTCGCACATGCACACCTGACAGATATATGGTTTGATTATACCACATCTAATTTACTCCTGTATGGCAAAGTCACCCTTTGACCTTTTGCCGCGCGGATCTTACAAACACAAAGTTGTAGTCCAGCTGCATGGTCACTGCTGCTGGTCCACAGTTTTAATGCATGATACGTTATCAAAAACAAAACCTCAGTTGGTTATAAACACAATAGGGCTGCAACTAACACTTATTTGTAATATTGCTGAATAAGTTCATTAAACTTTTCAATGACATGTTAGTCTAAAATGAATAATCTCAGGAAATGTGTCCATATTTAATGTTTTTGTAAACTGTATTCCTCTAGCAGTCCAAATCTCAGAGTTTTGACCTTCCTGCCAAAAAAAAATATTTGGAATTTTGAAAACGATTATTACAAATAATTAGTATTCAGTCGATTTGCTAATTGTTGATTTGATGGAGTCATTTTTTGCAATCCACATCATATAGATTTACATAATGTCTATATATTTAGATTTATATGCGTCCCTACACACTGAGGTGTGCACACAGTCGAACACACTCTTACTGGCAGTGTGAGTGAAGGCCGTGTGTTGTTGAACCAAAGGTGAAGCGTCAACTGGCAGCTCACTGCCAAGCTGTTGGCCGGAGAAGTACATTAACACCAGAATGTGAGGCGGGGCGGCCGAGTGAAAGAGAAGCGCGGCGCCTGTGGCCTGTAGCATGTTTGTGCTACATCTTAACAGCTTTTCCCTGAAAGTAACTTTGAGGACAATCATGGGAAAAGGACCACATATTTCAGGTATTAACTATTTAATGCCACATTTAAAAATTGGTGTGAGAAGAGATTTGCAATGTCTTTACAGAGCCACGTTTCAATTATTCGCTCACATCTCCCAAAACAATGTGCAGAATAGATAATTTATCGTAAATATTTCATCAAAAGAGGTGTAATCTTGTGTTGAGACGCATAAGAAAGTTGTTGCATCCCTTTCTAAAATGCTCCCCATCATGGTCACCAGAAAAATGAACTAGCAATCATTAAAGCACAGGCTTCACAGGGACTTCTAGCATAGTTCAAGTATGTCTTTGACACGTGGAAACTACCCAGTGTTTATTATGCAACTGTTATTTAATACAGAGACAATTACACCAGCAATTTGACTACTTATAAAGCTGTCATTAGGCTATCACATCACTGTATTTTGTCAACTCATGAAACGTGTAAGTATGCGTATCTGTGTGTTGTGTCAAAGGACGAGGGATAATGTCCCGGGAGCAGCGCGCCACTTTGGTGAGAGTAAATATACCGAACGGCGCCCGGAGAGCAACTCTTCTCTCACTGACACAATATTATTCTGCTGTTCTTAACACACTCTGGGGATCACATATGCACACAAACACACACTCTCTCTCCCACCAGACTTGTTTAGAAGCGTGATTACACAGAGAAGAGTCCAGTTGCCCGGCTCACCTGCAGCACATCAGGTGCCTCTGGGCTTTATGCCGTTTGTGCGTGGACAGTTTTCTTTGTTCACACGGTGCTCGTCCTGCATGCATTTGGGACTTTTGCTCTTTTAAGCATTCAGTTCCCATGTGAAAAATCTGTGTGTGTGTGTGTGTCTTTTCTTAGAGCTCCCAGGTGAAGAACCGCCTGTTGCGTGTACATGTTGCTAGCTATGTAGTGTGTTGTGTGTTGTTGGGTCCTCGCAGCCTAAAATCGAGCCGCCACCAACTGGCACAGCCGCTCTAAAAACCATGTGATCACAAGGTGATCAAATATCCACAGATTTAGTTTGACCTAATAGTTGGTTAAACTTGTTAATCCTAATGGGTTGTTCTGGACATTTCCACCTATTTGACATGACATTTGGCAATTGTTTCTAGTTGCGTGTATCTCTATTGATTATTTTTTCTTAATGTACTGAAATAAATGGCTGTGTGGAAAATTCAAAATGGATAAATAAAAAACAACAACGATGATTTGCTTTGAAAAACTGTAATTTGTAGGTAATTTGCTAAAATATGCTAAATCACTGGTAAAACCCTGAAAGGATCACATCGGAGAGTTCATTTATTTTTTAATGAAGTGCCTCAGTCAGTTGAAAAACCACGTGTAGGCTTTAGGTTAGCTGTTTTTAGTCCAGCCTGGAAAACCCTTTTACACAGTTCAAAGCCTTTTTCCCTCACCTAATGGACATTTAAACCATGTCGTGACTTAACAAGTTTACAGTCTAGCAGTCGAGCATGTGAATTAGATTTGGAGAGCTGTCGGAAAAAGGAGCTTGTTCTGGAAGAGAGGATCTCTGTGGCCACTCAGGCTTTTCTTTTGCCTTTTTATGCTCCTCCCTTTCAATTTCCTGGAAAAGACGTCTTGTCTGTTAACTGGAGGACAACAGAGAGCGGCCGAGAGACAAAGTCTTGCGTCATGACCTTCTCGTTGCCTTTCCTACTTGTTCCCTCATCACCTCCTCCTCTTCATTTAGCACTTCTGTACTTGTGTGTGTGTGTGTGTGTGTGTGTGTGTGTCTATTTTTGGCCCCTCCAAGGCCACAAAGCACTCTCTTCCTTCCAGCGCTTTTCTTTCTCTATTCTGCTGCTGCATGGCATGTGAGGAAGAACCTATAGAAAATGTAGACTGTAGGTGACCTCTGAGAATAGTTAAGCGGCCTGCTAGACTTACATGTTTTTCTGTGTGATGTTTGTTTAACCCCCACGCAGGTACTCGGGTTAGGCCGGGGTCATGAATGCTCTTGGCTCCTACAAGAACAATTCCTCTCATGGAATTTAGTCCCCATCTCGGTTATTAACAACTCACATTTCTCTTAGAGATTTTTCCAAACCAGTAAAATCTATTCTGCACGTTTACAATAAAACTGTGATCACAAGCTTGTATAATAAACCAAACAACTTGCCTACTCATTTATCATCATCTAACTTGAGTTCTGCAGACCACTTGGAAATTAAAATAGAAACTAGAAACAGTCAACAGTTTCCCTATCTGCAACTCCACTAGAGACATTTCCACTGGTGGCTTCAGTAAACGTCTGATTCTTCTTGAGTTGCACCAAATCATGCAGCCACTTTTTTTTTCAAATAGAAAATCCAGTTTTCAGTTAACTAAGGCTTAACCAAGACTGTAACAATAAGTGGATGCACAGAAAATTCTACCTTATCTTTATTTAATTGATGATTAATTGTATGTCATTTTTGCCATAATCTTCCAGTCCTGTCCAAATTTGCTTGTTTTCTTAGTTTGCTTTAATAGAAAGTTGAATATTTTGGGGTTGGACAGACAGAACAATACATTTAAAGAAATCTTTCATCTTTAGTTCTCCGGCAATTGTGATGAGCATGTTATTTTTTGACAATTTGTAGACCAGACAATAAATGGGTTAATTGAGAAAATAATTAGCAGGTTCATCCATAATGAAAATCAATATTAATCATTGTTAGTTGCAGCCCCGCCTATTCCTCTCTTGTACAACAAGTATTAGACACAGATGATGTTCTCCTTTTTTGTTTATAATACAATAAATAAAGTAAGTGCAAAACGTTACGATATTTTCTCCCAGGAGCTCATATTTGAAGATACAAGTAGTATTTTTAAGATGATTTTTAATCATCATTTTCAAATGATTCACTTTTCCATGTGTTTCCTAACTTCTCTGTCACTCTCCTGTGTCCCTGTCTTCCTCTGTCTGTGTCTCACTCTCTTGTCTTCCTCCAGTATTGGCCTAATGAATTTTTAATGGGCTTGGTGGGAAGAGTCCAGACACTTTGGGATTCAGGCGTACGAGCTCTGATTACCCTCCTCCTACTGCGGAGCCCACCCTCCTCACTTCTCTCCCTCCTTTCACTCTTACTTTCTCTGTCTCACCCTCCCAAGTCTTTTATTATCCCTCCATTCCTCCCCTCCACCTCCCGGTCTTGTGTTTCTGTCTTCTCTGTTCCCCGAGCTCGGCGCTTCGGGCAGTTTCACTTATCCAAGCAGCTGTGACAAAGACACGGCTGTGCATGCTTGTTTGTGCATGAATGTGCTACAGGCAAATACTGACTGTCTCTCAATTTTTAGCACTTTTACAGACTCTCAGAGCCGACAGTGACCTCACCCCCCTTCACCCACACACACTTGCACCGGTCGTTTCCCACATCCACGCTAAAGCTGAGTTGGGTTAAAGGAGTACGGTGCTCGCCAACTGCCGCTAATGGCTGTTCAGAGGCCCCGGCCCTGTATAAAAACCCTGAGTCTGCAACTCCGCTGTTAGTTTGGCACGGGCTTGTCAGTTGATTTGCTGCTGAGTAGGACTCGCAGCTCTGGGAATCTCTCCTCCTCATCTCTTTTCTCACTCCACTACTTTGTCCGCCTGCCCGTCTGTCTCTGCCTCCTTCCCGTCAGCTCTCGCCCTCTTTGGCACGCCAGGCCCGCAGGTCAGGGATCCAGTCAGCCGTGCCTCCGAGTCAAATGTTTAAGAGCTGCAACTGATGGTTATTTTCATTACAGATTAAGTCACTGTTAATTATCTCAATGAATTGATGAAGCATTTTGTCAATAAAATGTCAGAAAACTGTTAGAATAAATGTCCATTATAATTGTTCAGAGCACACAAGCTTCAAATTTCTTGTTGTATTCATCCGACAGTCCAAAACACAAATGTACTCAGTCAAAGGTACCCTGTGGGGCTTTCTGTAAACAAACACTGTTTCTCTCCTCAATGCATTGTGTGTGTATACACTTCTCGCCTCGTAAAACATTTGCAAAGCTTCCATTGTTTACATCCATGTTTGCTTGCTGGCAGTCTTCTTCCTACTCGCCTTTCCTGTGGTGTTGCTACGTCTTTTGGTGCATTACAGCGACCAACTGTTGTTGTTGTTGAATATCAGAAATTGGCGGCAGGGTTGTGTTGCTACTAGTGGTCCTAAACTCCTCTGGATACCATAAACCAGCAAATCGTCACAAGCCGGAGATTGGACCTTCTTACTTGTAAATAATTGGTAATTGCCTCATCAACTAGTTGTTTCAACCAAAAAAAATCCAAGTTGTGTTTTATAGGGAGCAACATGGGGTTCACTGTCTAGGTCAAGGTCACTCAGACACACGAATAGAAAGAGCAGGGGATCAAACAGCCAACCATGTGGTTAAAGGACGACCCGCTCAGCCCACAGCCGCCTAACAAAATGTAGGTTCAAGTTATGGACGATAGAAAACTGCAGTGACACATCGAATGAATTATGAATTCCAAGAATTAGGACATGAACTGATGTGTAACCGCAGGCGTACATGGTCAACTACCGTTGAAGATTCAACTAAGTTGCCCTTTACCCAGCCGTAACACAGCACCCGGTCTCTTCATCTTCTAAAGTCTTTTTCTCTTTCTTTCCTTTCTCTGCCACTCTTTTGCTTTCATCTCCCCCCCCTCCCCCACCAACCCTCCTTGCTCACGCGGTGTGTGAGAGAGTGGAGGTCATTGTTGGACTGGTGAGTGGCGCACATAGCTGGAATAGCAGCAGTGTTGGAAGTCTGCTAGGGGCCAGCCACCAAGATCACACAGAGGAAAAGAGGCATCCGCACCAGAGAGGGCGGAGGGGGAGGTGGGGAGGGGAAGGGGGGATAAGCAATCTGATCTGGATGACAACAGACTACCAGACGAGCTATGATCTCATCGCTCCTTTAACCTCCCCCCTCCTCCTCCTCCTTCCCTCCATCCACCCCCTCTCCTCTCCCACTCTTGCCATTGTCTCTCTTTCTCTCTTCCCACTTTTGTTTCCCTGATCTCCCTCCCCCGTCTCTTTTTCCTCCAACTTTCTTTTCTCTGATCTCCACTTGTCCTAGTGCTCACCCCATCTCGTCTTGCCTTCTTCTCTTTCACTCTGACCCCCCTCTCTCCCTCCTCTTGCAATCTCTCCCTCCCCTTCATCCTCCTCCTTTTCGTCCCTTTTGCATCACTTTCTACCACCTGCCCCTCACTTGTCCCAACACACACACACACACACCTCTTGACGCACTTGCACTCTCTAGTGTCCCAGGCCAGAGATTAGGCGCACCCCTATCGTCAACCCTCCACACCAGTCTCTACATTATTGATGGTGTGTGTGTGTGTGTGTGTGTGTGTGTGTGTCTTGCGCATGCATGCTGTAATGGCTATCTAGTGTCTCCCCCGGGGGGGTGAGGGAGGAAAGGAGCCAAAGAGAGGGAGAGTCGAGGTCAGAGAGGTTAAGTGTGGTGGAGGGGGTTAGGATGTGCAGGCTCTTCCCTGCTGCTCCTCTCGCTCTTCTTCATAACCTAACTTCATGCAGAACGTACACAACACACACACTCGCACATTCCAAAAATTCTCCGAAGACATTCTCCTATTGGGTGTACGAGACTGATGAAACGGATCAGAGTGTGTCTGATAGCTGATCCAGTGCGAGTCAGGACAGCTCAGCCTGGGTTGGACTCTGAGTGGACAGAAGGACAAAGGCACCTGTTCTTGCTCTCAGCATTCCTCTAAACCTAATCCTGTCTCTCTTTCTCTCTCTCTCTCTCTCTCTCTCTCTCTCTCTCTCTCTCTCTCTCTCTCTCGTACACGCACGCACGCACTCACACACTAAATACAATGTGGTAGCTTTTATCCGCTGTTGCTGATGACCGCGTCATTCCAGTCCTCCAAGTATTTACATGGGATCCATTTCAAGGACCTGAAATATGATGTGTGTGTGTGTGTGTGTGTGTGTGTGTGTGTGTGTGTGTGTGTGTGTGTGTGTGTGTGTGTGTGTGTGTGTGTGTGTGTGTGTGTGTCGTGACCTCAGTGGTCCATGCCAAAGTCAAAAAGATCATTACAGATGCATCCACACACACACACACTCACACTCGCTCACAAAGTCGCTGACTCACATTTGCACAAACTCAATCTTTTAAAAGCTGTGATAATGTTTTCTTGATGTTTATCAGTTTGAGCTTCTTCTTTTTTTTTATACATGCAGACAGTTTCACACCCAGTAAATACTCCCAGTACAAACAGCCATCTACTGGTGCCAGCCGAGCGGCTTCAATGGAGCAATATCCAGCTCGACAGCAGCATCAAAGGTTTAGGTGGTTAAGATATGGTCGGCGCTGCACATTTATTCATCTCAGTCCGAGTGGCGATTTGACCAGTCGCATGTCCACTTGTCTTGACACAGTCGCCGTCAGCTTGCTTTGTCGGGATAGAACGTGTTGTCCTCTGCCGTGTGTGTGGGTGTGGGTGGGTGTTGATGTGTTATTGTTGGCGGCTCAACCGGGCCCAATACGTTTATGACTACCCCCGGTGTGTTCCTCTGTGATTGTAGCTCGCTCAGGGTTTGATCGTGCAACAAGTGTTTTGCTTGAATGTTTAAAAGTGAAAAAGGAGGAGGAGGAGGAGGAGGAGGAGGAAGGGGGAAGTGAAAAAGGAAAGACAATGACAGTGAGGAAGTGTCGTTTCATTTGCATGCTAACTCCCTCATACTTATGGGGGTCTGGAAAGTCTGAGAAACAACAAACACAGACGGCACAGTTTATGCAGTTTTTACACCTATGGTCATTTCACACTTCACAAATTGTGATGTTTGTTGTAAAGAACAATAATCTGAAGCAAAGCTGCCGGCACAGACTGTGTGTTGACTGCCTCATTGGCCACATACTATCCACATAATATTCAGCACTGATAAAATCCTGTCTGGAATTTGGAGATGGAAACCGTGTAAGCACATTGTTTGACTGCTTTTCAAAAATCTTTTAATTGAGTCACAAAATGATTCCTGAGTAGGTGGAACAACTGAGTGATTCATGGACCATGCTTTGCAAATGCATCATTGTGATTGGAGGAAAACGACCAGTGGGGAGAAATTAGCCAG